>NC_058368.1:64728746-65042996 GCF_018350175.1 Felis catus
TGTCTATACCCATGAAGGACTGAGATTTTATCCTACTTGGAAGTTATCTAACTAACCATAGCTTCATGGATGATGGCAGAAACTGACAAGTTCTTGCATAAAAACAGTTGCCAGAGCATTAGCACTTTTTGCATTGGCTTTCCAAGCCCCAATTCACACAAATGAATATGAAGAAGGCTAGGTGACATGCCCACAAAATGGATTGCATTACAGGAAACAAACCCTGAGTTTAGGGAACCCACATCTTTTATAATGGGAAGTAGAAGAACACCTACCTTTGCTCAGCAAGAAGACACTATCACAGTCTCCAAGGCTCTAAGCAAATTTGGCTTTTGCTCTGGAGATGGTCACTCTGTTTTCCAAGATTGTTCACCACCCAAATGTTCTTGATGGGATAGTTCAAAAGACAATCAGTATCTCTGCTTGTGAGATACAGAGAAATGTGAGAACCACATGAAGAATTGTCTTCCAGCAGGATATGCTCATATGTGACATAAATTTAAAGTCTCCAATATTTAAATCTTTGTGTCTAATTCATAGCTTAATTTTATTACCATAGTGGTATGTCCAGAAATTATTAACCTTCTGGAATCAAACTTCTATTTCTTTGACACCCTGTCTCAGTGCTAATTTTGACAGTATAATGTTGTCTACTGAGAATTTATATTAATTTGGGTGTATATCTGAGGTATTATCTTGAATATAAGTTTACTAATACAAGGAATTTAAAAAGGTTCAATGATATGAATTCCCATATTAAATTGTTTTTTTTTTAATTTTCATTAACTCAGATTGTAAATTTTCATTTCCAAAAAGGAACACATAACACTATACTATTTATTTCAGTTGAGATATATAGCTATTCTTGGTCACTTATAAAAAATTGCAGAGTATCATTGGGAAATTGTTCTTGGCTATATAACATCTGAGTAGAAATTGATTAATGATGGGTTCTTTTAGGAAGTAGCTTTAATTATAACTCATATGTTTTAATATATAGTTTGAATTCAATATTCTAACTCCACCAATAGGAGAAGGTAGTTTTGGCTATCAATGGAGAATTCAGTGAAAAAAGACAAGTAAATCTGTCCTGCTGCAATTTAATGCAGGGCCTACTGTTAACAGCCCCCACCCCATCCACTCACATACACTCACCAAGATCTTAGAGGATGGGAAGGAATTTCTAGTGGACATAGTTCAGGTGTTCTCAGCTTTATGGAGTAAAACTCTATTTCCCTTAGCTGTATTTTTCTTAAATTTATTGCTACTTGCCTTTTATCATCATTGGAATGGTTACAAGCTAAAAGTAAAGATTAGGGGTAGGTATAAAACACAGAATCTAAGCCTTTGGTCCAAAGGGCGCGAATAGTCCTTGAAACTCATGAGTGATGTCATTAAGGAGGTCAGAGCTAGGTAGCCATACAGGCCAAAGCTTTCACACTTGAAAGTATAATGCTTTTTTCTTTTGTGTTCCTAATACGCAGCTCTTTCATGAGCTTGTGTTCACCATAGGAATCGCATCAAGGGCCCTGGAGTCCTGGATCCCTGCTAAATATCTTTCCATCCCCCAGCAGTGAAAATGCATTCTGCTTTAAATCATCCTATACAAACTGCATCAATTGGAGTAAATCACTTATCTCAAGTTGTGTTTTACAATTATCTGACCACGTTTGTTCTTTTCTCTAATTGTAATATTTACTCAGATTGTATAATAATAATTTTGACAAAATTAAAAAGAAGTTAAACAGTACAAATGTACTCTACAAACTGCAGCACTCAAAGACAGGCTCCCCCAAAAAAGTAATGAGTTTCATTGAAAATATCAGGATTGAATAGAGGAAGCTCATTCCTCAGCATCCCAGCAGGACAGTCAAATGAGATGGACTCTACTGTTCCCAAACTGTGTGCTCTGGGGAGTCTTCTGGGTTAACAGCATGAAAATTTAAATATATGGAGATTAGTAGGCACAGCACAGATCAGAGAGGCCAAGAGGGAAGCCACGTGGTGTGAGGGAGTTTTAAATAAGGAGGAGAAAAATGCGAGCTGTGGTTATGTGGGCTGAAACTTTGAGGAAAGAAAGATATTGAACGAGAATTATAAGCATATTGTGCTGTGTGTTATTACCTCATTACTGCTTCCTCAAGAGATCTTTAGGAAAGGTCAATATTCATTTTGAGTCTCTTTTAGAACTGGATGCTTTTTTGGATGGGATGCTGACTTGTTGCTGGGTTGGACTAGAGGTGGCCCAGCTTAGATGAGTGGCATATAATTCTAATCACATATGGAAAGAAGATGGAAATAAAATTCTCTTATCATATTTGACAATTATCCCAACAAATATAATATTAATGGGGGGTTGATGAGTTAGACTTTTCGATGACGCTTCAGGCAATGAAATACACATACAAATACCAATTGTACACTAATTTTGCACTATTTTATATTTAGCTTTCCACAGTGTGATTAAATAATAATCATTATTTGATCCCCTGCTTGAAAATTTAAACAAAATAATAATTAAATGAAATTAAGTAAGAACCCCAATGATAATCAAGATTATTCTGAAATTCCAATTTTTAAAGCCTGTTCCTTTGAATCTCAATTAAACCTTAATTTTCCTCCTTACAACATGACAAGCAGGGCAGGTAAAATTTATAAACTAAATATTTTCATGCTGTAGAGGCAAACATGTAGCCCTTTAAGAAGAATTATCTTGTCAGATTATTTCCCTTCTAACAGATTGGTCCCAGAAAGCAGGTTTCACCTTTAGCAATTTGAGGGGCAAGAAATACTTCATTTTCCCAGTGAAGATAGTACAGCATTATTTATCATTTCTGCAATAGCATAATTACTCACTCAGCATGGCAGCCATGGTTTATAGAACCATGCTGCAGCTTGGGTTTGTTTATTGGTTGCACTTTCCACAGCTTTCCATCAAGTTTCATCCCTTAGCCACTGAGCTCCTGGGGTAATCAGTGGCCAGGCAAAATCATATACGTGCAAAGAGCCTCTTTCTTATCATTTATATTAAAGGACATTGGTACTTGTAAATTATGCACCGATAAAGGCTGTTGTGTGGTACAGCCATGTTTACTGCTAGTTATAAAATAAAATATGGTATTTCTACATGCATCAGCAATAAAACCTCCATGAACAGGTCATGATGACACATATTTATTGCTTTTGAAATACCTAAGAGTGTCCCTTCTTGTTTCTAGTCTCAACAAATTATCTTCCGTCAAGGAACAGTTACAAAGTAATAATTAGAATTATTTCACATTAGACACTATAATTTGTCTTTAAAATATAGTTTATAACTGAAATTAACTTTAAAAAATATCTGCTCTCCTATCTGTCTCTCTCTGATTTTCTCTTAGTATATATTCCCTCTCCTGAAGCCTGTCCAAAGTGTTCAGGATTCCTGAACTAGCACAAATGAATCCCAGTGAGCAGCATACACTCTCCTCCTGAACAGTATATGGTTTTTACTGACATTCTCTAACACAACATTGGTGAGGTAGACTAAAGTACCTAGACTGGAGTTGTTGAATATCCACTACACTTGAGTCTACCTTAAGCTTTAAGAAAGCATCTTCTCGCAGCCCCAGCCTGACATCCCTCTCACTCACCCAACACTAAGAAAGTGAGAAGAAGCCACAGCCAGATTCCCTACATCACCCAAAAGTCACATAAAAATTACTTAGTAGGTCTTATTTTCTGTTCTTAAGAATCAACCCTATTTTTCTTTAAAACTTTAATCTTTTGGGATCCTGGGTGGTTCAGTCAGTTAAGCATCCAACTCTTGATTTCAGCTCAGGTCATGATCAGGCCATGTCGTGGGAACAAGCCCCACATCGGGCTCCAGGCTGATCTTGCAACCTGCTTGGGATTCTCTCTCCCTCTCTCTCTCTGCCCCTCTCTCCACTCACACACACACACACACACACACACACACACACACACACACTCTCTCTCTCTCTCTCTCTCTCTCTCTCTCTCTCTCTCTCTCTCTCAAAATAAATAAATAAACATTAAAAACATAAAACTTTTGGGGGCGCCTGGGTGGCGCAGTCGGTTAAGCGTCCGACTTCAGCCAGGTCACGATCTCGCGGTCCGTGAGTTCGAGCCCCGTGTCAGGCTCTGGGCTGATGGCTCAGAGCCTGGAGCTTGTTTCCGATTCTGTGTCTCCCTCTCTCTCTGCCCCTCCCCCATTCATGCTCTGTCTCTCTCTGTCCCAAAAATAAATAAATGTTGAAAAAAAAATAAAAAAACATAAAACTTTAATCTTCAAGATTCATACTTCTCTTCCCCCAGGCTGGAGCCATGATCTAGGCTTCAGTGGAGAACAGCAGGGTTAGGGGTTCTGGCTCTGAGACTTTCCTTATTCCATGACCAACCCTAGCTCTCAGGTGTCCAGGACTAGGAATAGGGACAGGAAAGCCAGCAGAATCTTAATCTGATGGGCTGCCTTTTCTGATGGTAATGTGTCCCCAGCATCACAGGGATTCAAACTGGTTTTTTCTGAAGTGATGGACATGTCTTTTGGCCCCCTTCATCACTGAAGGTATCTTTGAAAGGAAATTGGAACTTCCACCTACCTTGTACCCATATTCAAGCCTCCAGCTACTGGTCTAAGTTGAGACTCTCATTGTCCTGGCAAACACTGGTCTATCCCACAGCTTCTGTCATTTATTCTACTTCCATATTCTTCTTGTGGAACCAAGAGAACTACCAGGAATGTGTTTATCCCAGAGGGCTTCAGAGAATTAGGAAGTGGTGGCAATAGTTTGCCATTGTGCTTTTAATCATGCTATACCAAATTCCCTTTGATCCTTGTCACATGCTATAACTGGGAACCTCGGGCTTTCTCCTTGTTCACACACAAAATCTCTAATTTCAGTAACTATGGGAAAGGCTTCTGCTTCAACAGAGGCCCCAGAATAGGTCTGTTGATATTCAGCACAATGAGGAGCCATGAATGAATGAATGAATGAATGAATGGCAGAATTCTCTTCTATAGGCACCTGGAATTTTTATCAGAATTCTCTTGATGCTCCTCTCGCCTGGATTTAGAAGTTACTCACATCCATTCATATTAAGCCAGGACAATGTATGGTAGAATGGATGCTTCATTCACATTAACCAAATCCAGTCTTATTCGTAAATTGAGTGGAAGAGAAGGGTATGTGGATTGGTTTAGAGTGTAAGGCAATTTGGCCTTCTCTTGGTAAGACTTACGTAGTAGGTTCCGGGTCCCAATTGGTGGTAACCAGTTGTCAGCACAACATGTAATGTTAGATTTTTTTTCAGTTGCTCTTAGCTCTCATCTTGGCCCCTTAATTTGTGCACCCAACTTTACTTGCTACATGTAAAGAACAGTGATTTTACTTGTAATGTGACAAATAAGCCTAGAAAGCAAAAAATCTCCTATGATAGCAAATAAAGAGTGTACAGAAACGTTCTTGAATACACAATCATGAGGATCACAGAGATAATACAAACAATCAAGTGAAGAGTATCATAAAATAAAAAAGTGTGGAAGCATCAGCAATGATTCTATTCTTTCCAGTGTCAAACTATTTCTCAGCTGTTACACAAAATACCACCTGTGACTGATGTTTGGGGAAATGTAGAATTAGAAAATCCCCAAGTCATGAGTACAAAAAAAAAATCAATAGGACTGCATTCATGGCAAATATTGACAATACAATGCAGGGATTAGTGAGTTTTCTGTAACTGAATTGATTCTGATTATCCTCAAATACTTAAAGACAGGCCCTAAAGCAAGCCTTCAAGAGAAACAACAACAAAAATGTGCAATATAAGAGCAACAGGTATGAGGGATGTGAATATTCTGGTGGCGTACCCTGAGGAAACACCTTTTACTTGACTTTTGAAGAAAGGGAGAGAAATGGGGAAGAAATGTATGTACTTAAAGTAGACACAGAATTTATATGACTACTGCAGAATGGGAAAGAGTGATTGGAAAATTAAAAAATAGTATTACTATTGCAGCTAACATTTAATGAGCGATTATTATGTCCAATGCGCCATTCTAAGTCAACTTGAAAATATCAAATTATTCAATATGAAAACACTTGAAAATAATAGATGTGTAAATGTTAGCTATGATAGTAACACTTACTATTTTTAAATTTTCCAAACACTCTCCCATCCTGCAATAGTCATATAAATTCCATTTCTACTTTAAGTGTTTTTCCCTACTATCTTTAATTAAAAAACATGTTCTTTTAGTTTATTTATTTTGAGAGAGCGAGCGAGCATGAGTGGGGGTCCCCTACTCATTTTAAGTAATCATCTAAGCCTACATGAGAAAAGCAAAATATTCATATAAGAATTTTTATTCATATATTACCATATTTTACTTCTCAGCTTAATCAAAATGTGTTTTTTGGCAAAACATTTTATTTGTTAATCAAATTTATTGATCCAATTTTAAAATTAAGGAAATACTTTCTGATTATAATAAATGAAAACATAAGAGATGATGAAATTTCTTATATTCAAAGCAGAGGCCTTAAAACATGACAGAAACATGACTTAGTGGGAACAATTTGAATAGTTCAGCTGTAGCCTGTCAGGTTGGCCTCTGGAGTCTCAATTTGTCCTGGCCACACTGCTGCAGAGCAATATTACATGTCAATATAACTGCCCTCTGATGTGGGAAGACAGGCCTTACATATTTTTAGTCCCCTAATTTCTGTTAGGACAAAAGTCCAGTTGGCAATGGTAAAGATGTGATGACACCCTTTTATTCATCTGGAAGATGCTACTAAAGTTATCGTTCCCTATGGCTGATCAAGCGTCATTTTTTAATGTGAAAACCACTGGATTTGGAATATAAAACATAAATATAAAACATCTCATGTGCCGACTCTTTCATGAATCCCCTTGATCTTTTATATTTTTCTCTTTATATGTAAAATAATGCGTTATACTAAAGGACTGTTGTATTAAATGAGAACAGGCTTGTCAACTGTAATTAAAAATAAGGGTGTATTATTTATCCAAAGAAAGAAACTGTCATTTTTGTTTATTCTGTTATTCTAAATAATAACAGTAAAAGCTTATTTTTTAAATTAAATTTTGTATGTATTTCCACAACTAATGCAACATACTGATATTACTTCGAGTATTCTCTTCATGTTTCCAGAGAGTCAAGGCTTATGTCTCTTTCTCAACTCAGTCTAAAATTAGATGAAATATAACTTAAAAGGTGACAATATCAAGGAGTGCATCCTAGGGATATATTAACTGTAAAAGCCACACATGTGTTTGCTTTGACAACACAGGATCATGAGATTCCTAAGTATTTTGGACACTTGGGAGATGCTATCACACATACAAAACATCCTTCTCTGTTTATCTGCAATAACATCCAAAGCTGTTGGTTGACTCGTTTGAATGTCAAAGGACGGAGAGAATAAAAACCAAACTAAGGAAAAAGTATGGTTTGGTTTCCTTAAGGTTCTGATACCTGATTGAGTACAAGTATAGCAATCAGCAACTTAAATAAACTAAGCTGCCATAACAGAGAAGATTATTATCTGTTGCTGAGCTTGAGAAAGAGCAAATATTTACATACAAAAATGAAGGCATAAGAAGATGATAAAAACTTACTTTTGTAATGAAATAAAATCGTGCCCTTCGTCTTATCTGTGTAGCCTGTTAGCACGTTTGTAGGCTAATTCTACAGTTGATCATTAAGCTTAGATAGATTTGAGGATGTAAAGTCCAGAAGCAGCATTTAGGTATTTCATTTTGTTAATAACAGAAGCATCCTCAAAATATCTTTTTTATTTTATATATACTTCCCCAGGTTTTTTTTTTAACTCTGGCACATAACTCCAAAGTACAAATCATCTGTGATATTACTAGTAACTTTTCTATTCTTTTGGAGAAGAAAATATAGCTTCACATATCATATATATATGAATACTCATATATGTTAGATCTACTCCAACTCTCTTTTATTGATCTATAAATGCATACATTAATGAAAATGTTTTAGTTATTAAGACTTTATAAATTGTTTTAATATTAGATAAAGCAGGTAAACAAATCATATTATTTTTATTTCTCAGATACATCCTTTCCCTGCATCTCTGATAAAAAGTTAATAATCATATTTTCTGAGTCAAAGAAACAAAAATATAAACTGTCATTTTTACTGACCCCATGATAAATGTTTTTATATTTTTGAAAAGATATGCTATTTATACATAGTCAGGTATTAAAAGTGTTGAACCTAAATGTTAAATTTTCTGACTGGTTAGTTATTTATCTATTTTTAAATTTATACTTAAACATTTTTTATCGTATTAAGAATGTATAACATAAGATGTAGACACTTAAATTTGCAAAGCACACAATACAATATTGCTAAGTATAGGCACGATGCTGTAATGCAAATTGCTACAACTTAATCTTGTAGAACTGAGATTTTATACTCTTACTAGCAACCCCACATTCCTTCCCTCCCATCACCCCACACCCCTGCAACCACCATTTTACTTTCTGATTCTGTAACTTTGACTATTTTAATACCTCATATAAATGGAATCACGCAAGAAGTGTCCTTCTGTGCCTTGCTTCTTTCGCTCAAGAGTAATATCCTTGAGGTTCATCTATGTTCTTGCATATTGCAGGATTTCCTTCTCTTTTAAGGCTAGAGTGGGAGAGAGCCAAAGCATAAGACTAAATAATATTCCATTCTATGTACATATCATACTTCATCTACTCATCCATCAGTGAACATGTAGGTCTATTTATATCTTCTTGAGTAGTAATTTTGTTTCCCAACATATTACTAAATATTTTTGTTATAATAGTTTTCAACTCATTTTTACATTTATAAGTTTTCATGTGATTTAAAAGAAATGTATCAATTAATGATGATTTTGCTTTCTTCTTAAATATTTTACCTATTATATATTTTTTGTTTTATTAACCAGTACTTCTAAAGATTGTTAATTACTGTATTATTAATAGACACTTCAACTCATTTCCTTGTTAATGGGAATCCATCAAGCTTTTCTTTAATAAGGGCAGCGTGTGTCTGCATATATTTACATGTTATGTTTTATGTATGTTTGTGTTTGTTTTCATGTGTATGTGGATTTTGTACACATACAAAATGTACATGTAACAGTATTCATGTTAACAAATACCACTATCCCACTTTATTAAACTCATTTTAAGTTCAAGAATAAATGTTAATATTTGCAAATGCATTTTGGTATCTTTGGAGGTGATCCTATGATTTTTTCCTTTTTCATTAATAGCATGAAATATACTCATAATTCTCCTAATATTGAGCTAGCTCACATTGTGACTACGAATCTCACTTGGTCATTATATATTATTTTTTAATGTATTGCTCAATCCAATTTGCTGATATCTTAGTGTTTTCTGCATCAGTTTCAGGTTTCTTCCTCAGATTTTAACCGCAGGGTTAGGC
The DNA here is from genome assembly GCF_018350175.1 of Felis catus. NCBI lineage: Eukaryota > Metazoa > Chordata > Mammalia > Carnivora > Felidae > Felis > Felis catus. The sequence continues at coordinate 64,738,228 of NC_058368.1, forward strand.
TTACTTCACTCAGAGAATCCCAAAGTTGCTTTTCTCTGCACATGTTCTGAAACATTTTAATTATGAAAGGAATTATCTGTTCTTCAAAATTTGAGTAGATGTAGCACAAGACACTGGTGAGCCCTTGTGTCTTTTTGTGCAGTAGGGGAAGTGATGAGGGTAACTAGGTGATGCCTTTGAACTCTAGATATTATTCTCTTTTTATTTATTTTGCCTGTATTCAGTGGTCCCCTTTGATCTATAGACTCTGGCATTTCTTTAGGTCAAAAGTGCTTTTTATATTGAATATTAGATTCTTTCTCAATATCTTTTTACCCTGAAACCTAGGATGTATATTTTAATTCCCCCATGTATATCACTTTATAATCTCTATAATCTCTTTGCCCAGTTTTTTTGGAACCTGAATAAGATTCCCAAGGTTGCATTTGCCATAATTCAGTATTCCACAGCTTAAATTCTTCTCTTCATTGCTTCTAATGCAGTGTTTAGTCTCCTTTTGAACTTCAAGTTTCCTTACAATGTTGCCTTAACTCAGTTCACTCACCTGCTGGCCTCGTCATTGGTCAGAAAAATATTATTTATTGTGTTTTACATTTTAACTTGTATAATGTATTCAATTTTTAAATATTTTAACACAGTAAGGTTTTTCTGAAATGTACATGCATATCTCGTAAATATTTTGTTCAAAAATAAACCTTTTTGCTGCTACTGTTCTGTTTATTACACTGTTAAATGTTTTAAAAGTTTCTATGCTATAGTCTGTATATGTATAAATAGTAATCTTAAATTAGGCAATATCTACACCTTCTCTGATTTCCCATTAACAGTATTTGTAAATTTTTCTTGGTTCCTTCTCTATTCATTTGATTATTGCTAGAATTCTCAACAGATCTCAGGTTGAAGACTCTAATAGACCTAACCTTTAATCAGTTTTTCATAGTTAGATATACACTTTTACCAAGCTTAGCTCGTCTCCCCTGCCAGGTTTACTTTCCTAGTAAAACTCCTCTTCATTTACTTGCACTTTCCACCTGCAATGAACTTCTTAGAGTACTAGAACCAGAATAGATACAGAAAAAAAGGTCCATACATTTGCAAGAATAAAATGGCCATGGCCACATTTTAAGCCAGGTATTACCCATTGGTCATGGTTACTAATGGCCAAGAGATTTGCAGGTCAATTGTACTAGTGTACTGTACTATATGAGCATCTAATTTGACATTTTATTAGTCTTTATACAGGAGTCTGGACAACACTAACCAGTATTCCTAATTTGTAATATTGTAGAAAAAAGATCTTATGTCTTAAGGAGACCACTAACATTTGTTAAGAAATCATGTCATACAAATCTATTAGATGTTTATTTTGCATCAGAAAGATGTTGCAGAAAATAAATTGACATAATATTCTTCTTGATGACTATATACACAATCTTCTCCAGAAACAATTATTATTTCAATACATAGGTAAACACAGAGCTATGGGTATGTGTAGGACCTAGATTCCTGGGCTTAGATGTGCTTTCCCTATTTTGTTTTCCTGCTTTTCTTGACAAGCTGTCAGCGATCACTTCACACTACTGAAAATATAACTGCCTTTAGCAGTTCCCTCCCTGCTTCTAATCTCCTACTTTAAAGCAGAAGCAGAAAATTAGTTTGGCTGAGAGTCAGAGCTAGCCTGGATGTTGTATTACACGAGGGTCAAAAGTCTCTGAAAATGGACTCGGGGTGTTATATATGGAAGAAAGGGTATAAACCTGTACTTCATTGATCTTCTCTTCCTAACTTTACCTTTGCAACTGTTCTTTTGAATTTTGGGGTTTGGTAGTCAGATAAATAAGACATTATTATAGACCGAACTTATATATGTGTCCCAGATCTCCTGTGTTCTACACCAATGAAACATACTATGTCTCAGTCTCCATTCTTTTCGGTTCTCAACAAAGTTCCTAGCATATGGTAGGTATTCAGGGAATGTTAAATTGAATTGAGCCAAAATACTGATTGTATATTCCTCCTTCAAATTCCACATGCATCAGGAACCTTAGTATGTGGAAAACTAAACTCATCATCCTTGTCGCCTACTCATTTTTGTCTTTCCCCTTCTGCATTTTCTGTTTTGATGAGGAATTTAACCCTTACCCATTTACATGGGTAAGGAACCTAGCCTTGTAGGAGCCTAGAAAGCAACTTGTGTTTCTCTTTTCCCCTGACTACCTGTGGCTAATCGATAACCAAGTCTTCTCTATTCTCCTTTCTAATATGTCTTAGACCCAGAACCACCTCTTTACCCTCACTGCCCTGCCTTGGTTAAGACCTTCACAATTTTAATTAATGTTCCCTAATAATCTTACCCCTAGCATTTCCTTTTTTCAGATCCCTGCCAGAAATTAGTTTTCAAAATAGAAATTTGAACATTAAATTTAGCTCTCCTTGACATAGATGAGAATTGAGAGAGGCCAAGGCAGTTAGAATTCATGGGGCAGAATAAACAGAAGAAAGAACCATATAGAGAGAGAACTTCAGATTTGAAAAATGCTTCCCTTGAATCTTTACCAGAATACTGATCAACACATAGTGCGAGGAAGCTATCAAGGACCAAGAAAAGGCAGAACAATTTCTAGAACTCATTCAGAGCCATGACTAATTTATGTATCTGCTAGCTAGAGTAGAAAACCTTGGAGTCAGTTAGGATACTCAGAAGGATAATTTCCCACCTGTGTAAAAATATAATACTTAGAGCAAAAGCTGTTCTGATTTCACCAGACAAAACTTTAAAGTTAGTTTCAAGAGTAAAATTTTCCCAAATAACTTAACTGTATCCTAGGGAAAAAATTATTTTGAAAAATAGAAAAAATATTCAGCAGAAAACAAGGTCTAGCATCCTATAAAGCTCACAATGTCTAACACACTATAAAATCTATCAGGCATTCAAAGAAGCTGGAAAACATCCATAGTGAAGATAGAAAACAATAAATAGAAACAGACCCAGAAATAACAGTTGATAGAATTAGTGGTCAATGACATTGAAATAATTATAATCTGTTTCAGAAGGTCAATGAAAGCATGAAAGAGAAACAAGTAAGATATAGAAAAGCCCTAAATCAACTTCTAGATTAAAACATAAATCTAAGATGAAAATACACTGGATACACTTAAAAAGAGAATAGCCATTGAAGTTTAAAAAAAAAGGTGAATTTAATCACACAGTAATAGAAACAATTCAGAATGAAAAAGACAAGGAAAAAGACCGAGAAAAAAAAAATGAACAGCATCAGAGAGCTGTCAGGCTTTCAGTTACTTAAAAATGGATAATTGGATTCCTTAAAGGAAAGTAGAAAAAAGGAGTTGCAAAAAATAATATTTGAAGGAATAATTGCTGATAAAGTGCTAAATTTGGTAAATAGAGCTCTCTTTAGCCTAGTGAGTGTCCAAAGTTTCATCTCCTTTTCTTGAACTTCCTATCAGATTGCACCTTGCCAACAGACAACCTCACATGATACAGGTGAGGCTGAGACAAAGCAAAGCTTCTGTTGATCAATCAACATGAGATGACTGGACAGAGTCTCAAATCCCCACCAAACTCAACAAAAGAAGTGATAGTCTGAGTGATCACCTGCTTCCAGAGTGAAAACATCGTAAGCAACTAGAAGGTTCCATCAAGCATTAGCCACCCACCTGACAGCAGCTTCTGGTATTCACACCTATATCTAGGACTCTTGCCCTGATAAACTAGCCACTTATTGCTTTCTCGTATATCTCTCTTCTCCCAAATCTCCTTGCTCTCTCTCTGTAATGTCTATGAAGTTTTTCCTTTATTGTTTCTCCATGTATTTTATATGTACCTATGGATTACTGTTCCGTAAGGGCTAAAGCTTCCAGAACACGGAAGTCAATAACAACCTGTAAGCTATTTGTTTCTTAGTGACTGCCTGACTGCCACCACCCATTCTCGTCAGTGTCTAGAGCAAAGCACATGGCAATGACCACGTGTTAACTTAATTGGAAGGGGAAGCAATAGGGAAAATATTCATGGAAAAAGAAAAGTTTAAAGACAAAAAGAAAAAAAAAAGAAACATTTGTATCTCAGTAATGTCTAGACTTGTGAGTTCTGCCTTTCTAGTTTGACATCGTTCTCTGTTAGTCTTTTATTAAATACTAACAGGGACTTTTACAAAATAATGTTGTAATAATTATAGTATGTGGCCATATGTTTATGCCACATCAGTTCTGAGTTTAAAGAGATGGAGAAGTCATCAAAAGAAATGGGCTACATGTTCCACAACATCTTGTGCCGTAGCTTACTGTTTGTTTTTTTATACAACATGCTTTGATATATTCAGTAAAACATTTTAGGTATAGGGCACAGAAATTATTACACAGTAACTCCAGTCTCAGAATAAAGAAATGTATCCAGCATTATCTCCAAAATATATTAAAAATAATCTTGTCATAACTTACCAGCCACTAAATTCAGTGAAGCATATTAAATACCTTTATATTCCAGTATAATCTTATTTCTTTCATAATGGTATTCAGTAAAAAATCAACTTTATTGTAAAGTATCTAAAAAAAGTGTAAAATCTCCCTTTGTCTCATTTAAGCTAAGCCATGTTTCCCACCTTTTTCTGTATTTGTTAAAAATAAAATGAAAAGTCAAATTACTATCTAAAGTGGTTTTAAAAGGTCTATATCGCAGTTCCTGTGAAACCCTGCCTGATTGAAGTCCTATGCGTACCTGGCTCTCTTGAGATGGCAATGTATTGCTCACAGAACAGTGCACTATTCAAGCTTGTCCATGGAGTCTCATTTATCACAGTGATCTGTGGGCATGATAACATAATCTATATACAGTGTTCAGTTTTCCCTGGGGTGGTCTGGGCATTTGTAAGCCAGTTACTCAAAAATTATCCCTTCAATCCTACATTGTGTATATATTTTTTCTGTTCACTTAAAACAACAAAAAATAAGTTCACCCTTTTTTTTCATACCCCACTCCTCATCTCTAACAACTCCCACTCGGTATCGATGAGCTTAGTTTTGTTTTAATATATAGAATTATAGATTCCACATATGAGAGATCATACAGTATTTTTTCTTCTCCATCTGACTTATTTCATTTAGCCTAATGCTTTCAGATCCATCCATGTTGTCATAAATGGCAAACTTTTGGTTTTCTTAGGGCTGAATATTCTATTACAGAAATATAATGTATATTATAATGTAATAATAAACACATATTACATATATACCATAACTTCTTTATCCCTTCATCCATTGATGGACACTTAGATTATTTCCATTTCAATATCTTGGATATTATAAATAATTCCAAAATAAACATGGGGAGATATATATATATATATATATATATATATATATATATATATATATATGCAAATTAGTGTTTTCTTTCCTTCAGATATATAGCCATAAGTAGAATATTTGTAATTATTTTAAGGAACTTCCATACTGTTTTTCTACAGTGGCTACACCAATTTACATTTCCACCAATAGTGTGCAAAGTTTTCGTTCTTTCTACATCCTCACCAACACTTGCTATTTCTAGTCTTTTTGATAATAGACATTCTAACAGGTGTGAGATAATGTCTCATGGTTTTAATTTACATTTCCTTGATGATTAACAATGTGGAGCATCTTTTCATGTACCTGTTTGCTATCTGTATATCTTCTTTGGAAAGTGTCTATTCAGATCTTCTGCCCATTTTTACATTAGACTTTTTTTGAGGTGTATTAGTTCTTTGTATATTTTGGGTATTAACCCCTTATCAGATATATCATTTGCTAAGAGTTTCTTCCATTCAGTAGATTACCTTTTCTTTTTATTGATGGTTTTCTTTGCTGCACAGAAACTTTTTATTTGATGTAGTCCTATTTTATTTTTGCTTTTGTTGTCTTTGCTTTTGCTGTCAGATTAAAAAAAATTATCACCAAGACCTCTGTCAAGGAGCTTACTGCCTATTTTTTTCTAGGAATCTCATGGTTCTGCAACTATAAGACTTGAATATAAGTCAAGTAATTCATATTGAGTCATTTTTGTATATGGTATAAGATAGAAGTCCAGCTTCATTCTTTTGCATGAGGATGTCCAATTTTCCCAGAAATATTTATTAAAGAGGTTTCCTTTATCCATTGCATATTACTTCCTCCTTTGTCATAAATTAATTGTTCATATATGTGTGGGTTTTATTTCTGGGCTTTCTATTTTGTTCCATTGGTCTATGTGTCTGTATGCCAACACTATACTATTTTAATTACTATGGTTTTGTAATCTAGTTTGAAATTAGGGGGAATCCTATTTTACTATCTTAATGTCAATGACAAACTGGATTTTGGACCTGGATAGATAATCCTCTAGGATTTAGTAAAATGCAGGAGGAATTGCAAAGCAAATGGGTACAGATAAGTGTCCTTTTATCCCATATAAGGCCAGCAGAAAGTAAGCATTTGGACAGAAACCATCATTGAAAATTAGAATGTTGTAGGTCTAGAGGTGAAGTGAAGCTTAGATTTCCTTCTCCTACTCACCACTTCCAGAAATGACTCTGTGTGAGATCCTGAGAACTCTCTGTCTTCTCAGTCTTTCTCTTACTCTTTTGCTCTATCTCACACACTCACACTCAGGCTGAAATAGGGACCTGAGATCAAGTATGTAGCTAAGGGGACAGACTGGAGTCTGAGACAAATAAATATTTCTCCCTACCTCTTTCCACAGGAAAAAAAAGCACTGATATCTCAGTAACTGTAAACAAACCTTGTGCCCAGATGTTAGTTTTTAAACACTCTACCTTACTGAAAGCAATGAGAGCTTCTTAACAAAAACAAACAAACAAACAAAAAATTGTCTGATTCCAGGGCTGGGGCAAAGAAGGGGCAAGATGAAACTGTGGAACATCTTGGTGTACCAGAAAGTAAGAAAGTGTTCAAATTGATGGGGACATTAAAGACAACTCGACGTAGTTCCCACTGACCAAATATGGGGCAATTTGAGAGCATCAAAATAAATGAGGACTACAATGAATTGTAACCCATTGAATGAAGTAGGAAATCATTTCAATCTATTATGATAATGAGTAAATAAACACAAATAGAAGAGAAATGGGGACATTCTCTTAAATTAGCGTGCTGCTGACAAATGTTGAAGAAATGATACAGTGGAAAAACAGTCATTTGCAACCAGGATAGTAAATATTAATTCAGGCAAGGCACATCAGGGGATACTATACTGCAGACAAAGCTGGATGACGAGAAGGCTTTTCTCATGTTCTCAAAGTTGTGTCACCAAAATAGTTACCAAAGGGTGGAGGAAAATGGACAGAAAAATAGTAACTAAAGAATGGAGAAAGCGAACACTATCTCCACCTGATGATTCAAATTAGCCTCATTAGTAAGTAGCATAGAGACATGTATTTGGAGATGTGATACCCTGAGAAGGACGCCGTATCATTTCCACATCATTCCAGCCACAGACGCACAACTTGAATCTAATTATGAGGACATATTCATTAAATCAAAATTAAGAATTGTTCTAAAAATTACTAGCCTGAAGTTTTCAAAAATGTCAATGTTATGACAAAGGCTGAGAAAGTGTTACAGATTGAAGGAAGTGAAAGAGATCTGAAAATTTTTAAAGTATGTGAGTCCAGACTTGGAATATGCACCGTAGATTAGATGAAAATATTATCTCAATGTGAAATTTCCTAAATTTGGATCATCATCACATGCTTATTTGAAAATATTTATTAAAGTTTGGAAAGTTGTATTACAGTTTATTCTGCTTAGTTTTGAGTGAAGCATTTCTTCAGCTGAAATATTTTGATTAATTTTACCTATTCTATGGTAGCTTTTTTGTTATAGTTTTCCATATTTCATTTTTCCTATTTGCAGGTAGTTTTTGACAAGGTTCATAGTTCAAGAGCATCCTTTTCTAACAGTATGGTGAAGTACAGTTTCTTTAATGGAATATGTTGACTGTTTGGGCAAAGGATAGTGGTTGGCATGTCTTGCTTCTCTGTCATTTCTGCATGTTTCTTAGTTTTACCCTTACTTTTTTCCCCTTTCACTGCCATGGCCACAGAGCAAATAGGCAACTGACATTAGTTTTCAGAGCCAGTATGTCTTTTATTATTTCTTCTACCACAATCCTCAAAACATCCAGACTCCTAGTCCTTCAAAACATGTTCAATTATATGCATAGTAGCATTTTCATGGCTGCTAAAGATAGAAAAAAATCACACTTCTAAAATGAAAACTGGGAATAGTATAAAGTAAGTCATATCACGACAATTGTACTACAGTATTTTTGCTTTTCTTATAGTTTTAGTGCACCCAAACAATGAACAATTGCTGTGAATGGTGGAGCCCACCTACATTACACTGGTAACTTATTGTTGAAAGCAATACTACTAGTGAGGTTTCTTTGAGTGATCTCCTGACCAACAGTATGGTAGGTATCTCCCGGCTTTGTTTATTTGCAAATCCAGGGTGGAGGTGGGGGAGTTCCTACTGTTTTATGGAAAGCCATCTCACCTGTGACTCATCCTTGATTATAGCCTCCTCTTGGTAGCATTTCATAATGTCTCAGGGCTGAATTAATTCTACCCTGTTCAGTCTTTCCACAACTATTCTTCCATTACATGGTAGTCCAGTAGTAGATTGACAAGTCTGTACACTTATTGCATGATGTATTCCTTGAAAGCAATAGTTTCCCTTGCTCCTTCAACCACACAGGGATTAAAGAGGATACCACCTCTGTCAACTAACTGAATTGCGTGGGCTCATTACAAACGGACCGTATTTAAGTATAAGCCCAGCTCTTGAATTTACAAAGTGTGTCCTGAGTTGAATATGTTGCACTTAGATAATTTTGCTGCAGGGACCTTAAATGTTCTGTGTAGAGCAGTAAGAGAAATGTGGGGTTTTTTTCCTGTAAGGAAAAAGATAGGAAAGAAGCAAAGAATATATGAGAGAGTAGAGTACTTTTCAGCATACAAAATGGAAACTAGAATCCATATCAGGCAAAGAGACTGTATTTTAAGGCAATGATTAACATACAACTTTAGGTTTAGCACTGCTATAATGGGCTGCAATACAGTTTTTGGTAGTTCTCAAAAACTTGAGTTAAATCTGTTAAAATATATATACATTGTATACAATTTTTGTTTTATAAACATTAAGGAAAATGCTAACTTATGTGACTAGGTCAAAACAATTAGAATAAATACCATACACATGGAACAGGAACACAATTTTGAAACTAAACTAAATCAGTAGAAGTAGAAACTCAGAAGAAAGAATGACCACTAAGTTATAAACCTACAAATAAGTTGCTAAAATCCAGAGTAGTATCTTCCAGAAAATGTTAACTCAAGGTTTAGGGAAATGTCTCTAGTTTTTGTTTTTGTTTTTGTTTTTGTTTTTGTTTTTAAGTTTATGTATTTTGAGAGAGACAGACAGCGAGCATGAGTGGGGGAGGGGTGGAGACAGAGGGAGAATGAGAATCCCAAGTAGGCTTCGCTGAAAGAGTGGTTCCCTAGGCAGGGCTTGATCTCATGAACACATGAGATCTTGATCTGAGCCAAAATCAAGAGTTGGATGCTTAACTGACTGAGCCACCCCAGCACCAAAGAAACAGTGTGTCCTTCGTGATTTCTAGAATTTATTTGCATCTCTACACAGGCACAGCACTTGGCACATAGTAAGCTACATGTTTGCATAAGAGATGAGCCCAAGGTGTTATACCTGTATACTCTCTGCTAGTTTTAGAAAGAAATATCTAGTGGGATCCACTTTAGCATTGAAATGGAAACTATCAAAATTGGAAACCACCTGAGTGCCTAACAATCAGACAATGGCTAAAGAATTTGTTGTACATATGCTCTTTTTTGTACTTGCCATAATTTCAAAAAAAATTGAAATACAGTATATCCATATAAGTTGAAATACACTTCTCTGAGACATAATGTTATGTTGAAAAGACACCTTGCCCAATAATACTATGCAATAATTTATTTTATGAAAAAGCTCTGGAAACATATATATTAAATTATTAACAATAACTGTCCTTAATGCAAGAATTTGAGTATAAAACTAGGTCTCCATTTCTCACTGTATATTCTTCTATACTATTTGAAGTATCATGGGAATTTATACATGTATAAAATAGAGCTGTGCTTCGAACATGTCTAAATGAGTGAATGCAAAATGCTTTCTGTTACAATTAAAACACGATAAACATAAAACTTGTGTGTATTTATATGCATATATGTATAGTGCTGAGTTCATAGAAAAATAGTTTAAAATGGCAACCCACAGAAACTCTCAATGAATGCGGAGAGATGAGGGTGCATGTTAAGTGAGACCTATATGTGGTGAACCTTTGTTGGATATGCAGGTGGTTCTTAGACTCAGAAATAAGCTGTGACAACTAGATCTTTGACATTCTTTTTTTTTATTCGGCTTCATTGCAGCATAATATCATAAGGTGACACCAATTTTACTTGTAGAATTCAACAATGCATAATTATATAACTACCACCACAATCAAAGTATAGAACAATCCATGTAGAGTAATACGTCATCTGCAAAAACTGAAAGTTTGACTTCTTCTTTGCTAATTTGGATGACTTTTATTTCATTTTTTTGTCTGATTGCTGAGGCTAGGACTTCCAACACTATGTTAAAAAAATAGTAGTGAAAGTGGACAACCCTGTCGTGCTCTGAGACCTCAGGGGGAAAGCTCTCAGTTTTTCCCCATTGAGGATGATGGGGGCCTTTCATATACAGCTTTTATGATGTTAAGGTATGCTCCTTCTATCCTGACTTTCTTGAGGGTTTTTGTTAAGAAAAGGTGCTTTATTCTGTCAAATGCTTATGTGGAAAACCCGAAAGACTTCACCAAAAAGCTACTAGAACTTACATGTGAATTCAGCAAAGTCGCAGGAGATAAAATCAATGTACAAAAATCAGTTGCATTTCTATACACCAATAATGAAATGATAAAGAGAAATCAAGAAATCAATCCCATTTACAATTGCACCGAGAACCATAAAATACCTAGGAATAAACCTAACCAAAGATGTAAAAAATCTGTATGCTGAAAACAATAGAAAACTTATGAAAGAAATTGAAGAAGACCCCAAAAATGGAAAAACATTCAATCCTCATGGATTAGAAGAACAAATATTGTTACAATGTTAATAGTACCCAAAGCAATCTACATATTCAATGCAATCCCAATCAAAATTGCACCAGCATTCTTCTCAGAGCTAGAACAAAAAATCCTAAAATTTGTATGGAACCACAAAAGACCCCGAATAGCCAAAGTAATGTTGAAAAAGAAAACCAAAGCTGGAGCCATCACAATCCTGGACTTTAGCCTGTAGTACAAAGCTGTAATCATCAAGACAGTATGGTATTGGCACAAAAACAGACACATAGACCAGTGGAATAGAATAAAAAAAACCCCCAAAATTGGATCGACAAATGTATGGCCAACTAATCTTCAACAAGGCAGGAAAGAGTATCCAATGGAAAAAAGACAGTCTCTTTAGCAAATGGTGCTGGGAGAACTGGACAGCACCATGCAGAAGAATGAAACTGGATCAGACACAAAAATAAACTCAAAATGCATGAAAAACCTAACTGTGGGATGGGAAAACATCAAAACCCTAGAGGAGGAAACAGGCAACAACCTCTTTGACCTCAGCCATAGCAATCACTTGCTTGACACGTCTGTGAAGGCAAGGGAATTAAAAGCAAAAATGAACTATTGGGACCTCATCAAGATAAAAAGTTTCTGAAGCAATCAACAAAACTAAAGGCAACTAACCAAATGGGAGAAGATTTTTGCAAATGACAAATTGGGTAATGGGTTAGTATCCAAAATCTATAAAGAACTTATCAAACTCAACACCTGAAAAACAAATAATCCAGTGAATAAATAGAAGACATGAATAGATCCTTTTCCAAAGAAGACTTCCAGATGGCCAACAGACACATGAAAAGATGCTCAACATTGCTCATCAGCAGGGAAATGCAAATCAAAACCACATTGAGATAGCACCTCACACCAGTCAGTATGGCTAAAATTAACAACTCAGAAAACAATAGATATTGGTGAGGATGTGGAGAAATGGGAACCCTCTTACAATGTTGGTGGGAATGCAAACTGGTGCAGCTGCTCTGGAAAACAGCATGGAGATTCCTCAGAAATTTAAAAATAGAATTACCCTATGACCTAGCACTGCTAGGAATTTATCCAAAGGATATAGGATTGCTGATTCATAGGGGAACAGGTACCCCAGTGTTTATAGCAGTGCTATCAACAATAGCCAAAGTATGGAAAGAGCCCAAATGTCCATCGACATTTGAATGGATAAAGAAGAGGGGATATATATATATATATATATATATATATATATATATATATATATATATATATATATATGATGGAATACTACTCAGTGATGAAAAAGAATGAAATCTTGGCATTTGCAACAACGTGGATGGAACTGGAGGGGACTATGCTAAGTGAAATAAGTCAGTCAGAGGAAGACATATCATATGTTTTTCTTCATGTGTGGATTTTGAGAAACTTAACAGAAGACCATTGGGGAAGGGAAGGGAAAAATTAGTTTCAAACAGAGGGGGAGACACATCCTGAGACTCAAATACAGACAACAAACTGAGGGTTGATGTGGGGATGGGGGGAAGGGGAAAATTGGTGATGGGCATTGAGGAGGGCACTTGTTGGGATGAACACTAGGTGTTGTTTGTAAGCAATGAATCATGGGAATCTACTCCTGTAGCCAAGAACACACTGTATACACTTTATGTTAGCGAACTTGACAATAAATTATATTTAGAAAAAAAAAACAAAACATGTTTGATATGTTTGTAGAGAAAAAAAATATATAATAATCTCATCATGCCAGAAACATTCTGTGCCCTTTTGTAGTCACTACCTTTTGATCTCATTCAGCTTCTGAGAATCACTAATCTAGTTTCTGTCCTTATAGTTGTGTGTTTTCTAGAATTTCATATAAATAGAATAGTATATTAGCTGTTTTAATCTGACTTCTTTCACTTAGCTTAATGCTTTTCTTTAATGTTTATTTATTTATTTTGAGAGAGAGACAGAGACAGAGAGAATCCCAAGAAGGCTCTGTGCTTTCAGTGTAGACCCTGATGCAGAGTTCTGTCCCATGAACTGTGAGATCATGACCTGAGCCAAATTCAAGAGCCAGAAGCTCAACTGACTGAGCCACCCATGCACCCCTAGCACAGTGCTTTTGAGATTCTTTCTTATTGTGACATGTATTAGTAGTTTATTCTTTCCTTTTTTTAAAGTAGCATTTGATTGTATGGTATACCACAAAGGGTTTATTTCTTCATCAGTTAATGGACATTATAGTTGTTTTCCAATTTCAGGTTATTCTACATAAAGCTTTCTACATAAAGCTGTATGGACATACATTTCCATTTCTCTTAGTTACTATTTAGGGAAGGAATTGTTGGGTCATATAGTAGGTACATATGTATATTTATAAGATAAATTGCCAAGCTGTTTTTCAAAGTGGCTGTAGTAATTTACAGTCTCATCAGAAATCTATCAGAGTTTACTTGTTCTGCATCCTTGCCATGGACTTTGGTTTTATTACCATTTGTTACCGTATCTTTGTTTTATGTTCTAATAGCTATGTAGTTGTATCTTATTGTGGTTTGAATTTTCATTCCTTTAATTATTAACTATGTTAATCAGCTTCTTATTGTGTGGGGTTTTTTTGCTAAAGTATCTGTTTGAATCTTTTATCTATTTTTATTACTGGATTGTTTGTTTTCTTAAAATCAGTTGTAAGAAAACTTTATGTATTCTATACAAGTCGCTTTTCAGATATATGATTTGTAAATATTTTCTCCCAGTCTGTGGGAGGTTGTTTTTAATTTTCTTAATGGTGACTCCTGAAGAGCAAGAATTCTTAATTTTTATAAAGTCCAATTTTTCTATTTGTTTTCTTTTTATTATTTGTCTATTTTATTTTTTGCTTTGTCAAAGATATATTTGCCTAAGTAGGTTCATAAAGATTTTCTCATAATTTTTGTCTACAAGTTATAGAATTTTATGTGTTACATTTTGGCATTTAGGCCTGGGATCTATTTTGACTTAATATTTGTGTAAGTTGAGAAGGAAGGATCAAAGCTCATTTTTTTTGTTTGTATACGGATGACAATTATCACAGTATCATGTATTGAGAAGATTTCTTTCACCGCTGAATATCAGTTACTGTAGAACTAGTTGATCATATATGTATGGATCTATGTTTGGCTATTCCTTCTGTTTCATTGACCTGTGTCCCTCTTTCTATCAATACTACTCTCTCTTGATTATTATAGCTTTATATTATCGATTATATAGTAAGCTTGGTAATCTATACATCAAGTACTGTAATAAGGTCTTTACTTTTGTTCTTTTAAAAATTGGCTTGGTTATTCTCAGACATTTGAATTATCCATATAAATCTTAGAAGTATATTGTTAATTTCTACAAAAAAAATGCCAATGAGATTTTTTGGGGATTGTATTGAATCTGTAGATCAATTTTGGAGCATTTGGCATCTTAACGATTTTTAGTCTTTTAATCCATAAACTTAGTATACCTCTCCATTGCTTTGGTCTGTTATTTTTTCTCATCAATCGTTTTTAATTTCCACCATACAAATCTTTCATATTTTATTAAATCTATTCTCAATAATTTCACAGCTTTGATATATTTTAAAAGGTCTTGTGTTTTTTAATTTCAATTTCAAAATATTTTTGCTCATATATACAAATATCATTTATTTTTGTATATTGACTTGGCACTCTGGGATCTTAAAAAATTCATGTGTTAATTATTTTAACTTTTCTAGAGATTCTTTGGGGGTTTTCTAAATAGGTAATCATAATATCTGTGAAGAAAGACCATTTTGTTTCTCCTTTTCCAATCTGTATGCCTTGTATTTTTTTTTTCATCCTTTATAGTATTTACTTAGACTTCTAGGAAAATGTTGAATGGAAATAGTGACGCCTGACACCCTTACCTTGCTCTGGACCTTAGGGGAAAGCATTCAGTGTTTCAAAATTTTGTATGATCTTTGCTGTAAGCTTTGAGAAAGTTCCTTGTCCTTCTAATTTGCTAAGATTTCTCATAATAAATGAATATTTATTTTTTTCAAATGCATTTTATGCATCTATTGGGATAATCAAGATGCTTAAATTTTAATGCTCCCTCTCATACAGCCAGGAGATGAGGTTTTCCTTTGTGCTTAAAGCAGGCAACTGAATCTCAGTTACCTGCAAAGACTCAGAATTAAATGCAGCACTTTTAGTTGAGAGAGACTAGAAAACTTTTTCTCCCCAGCCAGAACAAGAACAAGGAATCTTAATTCCAGCTCTGTTCTTGGGTGCCAAGAAAATCTCATGAGATAGCCAAACATCAAGACAACCTCAAGCAGGTTAGGGACTTTAATTTGAAATACCCATGGGGCGCCTGGGTGGCTCAGTCGGTTAAGTGTCCGACTTCAGCCAGGTCACGATCTCGCGGTCCGTGAGTTCGAGCCCCGCATCAGGCTCTGGGCTGATGGCTCGGAGCCTGGAGCCTGTTTCCGATTCTGTGTCTCCCTCTCTCTCTGCCCCTCCCCCGTTCATGCTCTGTCTCTCTCTGTCCCAAAAATAAAATAAACGTTGAAAAAAAAATAAAAAAAAAGAAATATCCTTATAATAATAGCATTCTCAAATTCAGAAATTAGCAAAAAATGGTTTTTGAGCCCATTACAGAGACAAAAGCTAAAGATTCTGGAAAGACACTTCCACCACGTAGGCTATATGTTACCTTTACTTGAGAATAATGGAAGCTAACTTTTCTAAGCTCTTCTTATTGCATTGGTATTTAATTCGAATATATAATAGAGTATATTTATTCATCCATTAAGTCAATTATCAGTGTGTTTAAAAAGGGATAGGCATTTTTTCAGGCTCTAATATGATGAAAAGGAAACATGAAGACTCATATGTTGTGCTATAGATTATTATTATTAATATTTTACTGCAACCATATATGTTTAGTCTTATTGGAGATATATATATGTGTGTGTGTATATATATATATATATATATATATATATATATATACATATATGTATCTATCTATCTATATATACACATCTATATATATATACATCTATATATACATACATACTATCTCCAATAGTCTTATTGGAGATATATATGTGTATGTGTGTGTGTGTGTGTGTGTGTGTGTGTGTGTGTGTATAGTCTTGTTGGAGATATAGATATATATATATATATATACACACACACACATATATATACATATATTGATTGATTGGATACAACATGATAGTCTTTCATAGGACATGAAATATTTTTATATGACAAATGTTTTACAAACTTTTCCTAAATAATTTCATATCTGTATATACACACACATATGAAGTTACTTGGCTTTGTGCTATTTTCTACATTTGTTTATCTTCTCTCAGAGCTAGATATCTCTTATTGGAAATGATTATGCAAAATTGCTACTGGTGAAATAAGTCAATATGTTACTTCACATTATTTATACTGATAAATAGCATTGTGTTCAGTTTTTTTAATGCATTTCTTCTTTTGGAGTTATTTTAAAATACAATCTTCAGTTTATGGCACTATACTAATATTTTTATAAAAATATATGAAAGCTAAATACATATATCATATATATAGCTTATATATAGCACACACATATATATGCTAATTACCAATGGAGAATATTAGGAATATAATAGGCTTCTATGGAATACCTAAAGTGAATCTTCTCCCTAGTGTAGATTTAACTGAGTAGTCACTATTCTCCTCTACTATCAAGCAAACATTCTTTCATTAAGTACTTACAGTTATTTGAATGTCTTTTCCCTATTTTGATTTGCCTAAGTCTTCAATTCTGAGGAAAACTCGTTTTACTTGAGCTAAAAAAAAATCTATGTCTAGATTTGGTTGTTGTTATTCTTTGCAGATTTGCTGCATACATCAAGGAAGTTATATTCAGTCCTTAATATATTTAACACAATAAAACTCTGAGTTATTGTTTTCTGAGTAGCTTATATAGGCTAAAGTATTCATCCCTATTAACTGAAAAATTAATTCCGGTTGGTAGTGTGTTTTGTTGGATGAAGAAATAATCAAAGTTGGGGCATATGTCACTTTTGATATCTCAGTAGATACAGTGGCTCTGAATTACTTGTTGAGTATAACTTTTCTCTGATACCATTACAAATGAGCATGCAGTAGAATCCTACTCATGGACTAGTCATCCTTCTCATGGAGGGTAGTTTTCGTCATCCAAAAGGAGTCAAGTATGCATACTTAACATGTAGAACTGTCAGTGTGTGATGGGCTTCCTTCTTCCTTGATGTGTTACAGTGGTCTTTATAGCTGGAGCTTTCAGTAAATAGTGTTCATATATTGCAGTACTATCCAGAGGACGCACTCTGTTTCTTCTCTTATCTTAAACAGACCATGGCATATTTCTAAATTAATAAGAAAACTGAGGAGCCCAGCACTTATTTCCATAGCCTTAGTGTGGAGGTTAAGATACGTGTAAACATTTTATCCCTGTATTTTTCCATCAGTTTTTTTTGATGTTTATATATTTATTTTTGAGAAAGAGAGTGTGTGAGTATGAACACAGGCATGAGCAGGGAAGGGACAGAGAGAAAGGGATGCAGAGAATCCCAAGCAGGCTCCATGCTGTCAGTGCAGAGCCCAGTGCTGGCCCAAGCTGAGGACAGTGAGATCATGACCTGAGCCAAAATCAAGAGTCAGATGCTTGACTGACTGAGCCACCCAGGTGCCCCCCATCAGTTGTTTTTTTAATTGCTGTAGAGTTCCAGAGGAAACTTGGATGTGTAAACCCTCCTCTTTCTCTCTTTCTATTCAGTAATTTGATTCTTACCAATAATAAATCTATCCATCATAGTAAGTGATGCTCTTATTATTCATATTGATTTGCATTTATTCAACACAAAATCCTACTTGCATATCCCTGCTGAAGTCCTTGTTAATTCTCAGTTGTTTATTAACTTGTGTTTTAAAACTGACATCAACCTTCAAATCCTCCTGAGCAAACTGTTGATGATATGATAATAATATTTCATTCTAAAGGCATAACTAGTATCAGTGACTTTTTTGCTCACTGGACTCAGTTCCAATTGGAATAACAGGGAATTAAATATTTTTGAAATAAATGCTATAGTGGGGGGAAAAAAATCAAACCTTGATGTCAGTCAAGAGATTTACATTATCCTCCTGGCTAAACCACTCCCTCTCTCTGTAGATTTGGAAAAATTTACTTGGCTTTACTTTCTCTGTCTCTTTGTCAGTAAAATAAGTTTAAATTCATTATTTGTATCACCCATTTTCTTTGAACTCTGAAACTCTATGACTTTAATTTATGATTATTGTCTTAAGCCTATTACAGTATTTTGAACACTTGAAAAAAATGCTAAGTGCATCCCATTTACCCATTTTATGCTTCAAAAACTTCACGATTGAGGGGTCATTCTTATTATTTAGAAAAACGTACAAAGCTATAAGTGTGAAAATTCATTGTTGCTTGGAGTTTTTTGTTGCTGTGTCTCATAATTAGCTAATCTGTAAGATTTTATTTTTAATGTAGTTTATTATCACTGATCCCACTTACATGTAGTTTTTCAATTCTTTACTGAGTGTAGAATTTTTCTAATTCTTCAGTGTTCTTATTGTTTATATGTTAGTACGCATGCTGACCATTCAGGATTTTGGAATTTTTCATGTTGAAGGCAACACTGTAGGAATTCAGGATAAAAGATTCAGAAGCAAAGGGAATGATTTTCCATTTGGCATTTTATAACTACGATTTTATTAAGAAATTTCTGTCATCCCCCACATCGAATTCTGCTCTCAGAAATGTCTCTTTTTTCCAGTGATTTCAGGAGCATTTGCCCAGCAATGGAAAATATAATCTAATAAGACACTTCCAAGTGTCTTAGACAAAATATTTAAGTATGAATTTGATATTTTAATAATTGTGTTATGAATATATCGTACTGAAACATCAATTGTGAATCAGCATTAGGTTCTAAAATAGAAACTCAGGAAATAGAAACTGGCCATATGTTCTTGAAAAACCACATAGTAGGAGAATTCATGATTGAGGAGTTTAGGACCTTCTAGGAAAAATCAACCCAAGAAACTGAAATTTGAGTGAATTTATGAAGGCTCTTACATGTTTTCCTATTAATGGATTCCTATTAATGGATTTAAAAAAAAGACCACACACATAATGCTTGCATAATAATGGGTATCACACATGAATTTCCATTAATAATTCCTTAATTTCCAGAAACTTTTCAAGATTACCTCCCACAGTGTTTTGATGATGCTTGCTTTACTAAAGGTAACATGCATATTAAGAATTATTTGTATCTGTATAATATTTCTTTAAATATTCAGTGTATTTCTAATTTTATGATTTGTTGTTACTGATTTCCCCAACTTGACTATGGTTCTAGCACATTATTATAATTCCAGTCTCTTCCACAGTATCCACTATCTGGGGATTAGTTCATCTCAACTTCCTTTACTTTTCTCAGTTTCATTGCAAAATTTATATTATCACCTTGTTGCAGTCTTGTTTCCATTTGTTTTAAACTCTAGCTCCTTTGTTATTTTGTGTGTATGTGTGGAGGTTTTTGTTTTTTTTTTGCTAATATCTCCATATATATAAGTAAACTATCTGTGTTAAAATCATAAGCTTTAGACTGAGTAAAAGTCCTAGAGAAATGCATAGCCCGTTATCTGAAATTAATATCTATAACTAATATCCATCATCTGGAATGATAGCTGATTAAGGACTATATCACTTAAAGGATGACTGACTTGACAAAACACATCTACAAAACCCTCACATTATGCATAATTGTCAGAAACTAGGCACTTTCTTGTTCAGGTTGAAAACAAAACAAGGATTCCCTCTCTCCCAATCCCTATGCACCATTGTACTCCAATACCTAGCTAATGTAATAAGACAAGGGAAAAAAACAGAATGTATTCAGAATGGAAATGAAGAAATGAAAACATTTTCATTTGTAGATGATATGGTTGGCTATGGAGAAAATCCCAAAGACATGGCAAAGAAACCTCCTGGAACTATCAAACAAGTATAAACAGGTAACAGAACACAAAGTTAACATATAAAAACCAAATTTTTCTATATACCATGAATAAACATTTAAACTTAAATTTTTTTTTGTTTGTTTTTTTGTTTTTTTGTTTTTTTGTTTTTTTTTTTAATTTTTTTTTCAACGTTTATTTATTTTTTGGACAGAGAGAGACAGAGCATGAACGGGGGAGGGGCAGAGAGAGAGAGAGGGAGACACAGAATCGGAAACAGGCTCCAGGCTCTGAGCCATCAGCCCAGAGCCCGAGCGGGGCTGGAACTCCCGGACCGTGAGATCGTGACCTGGCTGAAGTCGGACGCTTAACCGACTGCGCCACCCAGGCGCCCCTAAACTTAAATTTTTTACAAAATATGTTAGCATCGAAAAACATGTGCATTAGCAACAACAGTATAAAAGGGAAAACTTAAGTATAAGTCTAACAAAATATACACAGGATTTGTATGCAAAAATCCACAAGACACAGATTAAAGAATGTGGAGAACATCTAAACAAATGGAGAAATGCCCCATGTTCATGGTTTGAAAGACTCAATATTGTTCCGATGTCAGTTCTTAACCACTTGTTCCATAGATTCAAAATAATCCCAATGAAAATCTCAGTCAGTTGTTATTCATATATGTCAATAATTGAGTTTAAAGTTCATGTGAAAAAACAAAAGACCTCGAATAGTCAACACAGTACTGAAGAAGAACAAAATTGGATGGTTAACCTGATTGCAAGATTTAGTATAAAACTATTTAAAAAAATTTAAAAAGGGGGGAGGGGTGTCTGGGTGGTTCAGTCAGTTGAGCGACCGACTTCGGCTCAGGTCAAGATCTCACAGTTTGTGAGTTTGAGCCCCGTGTCGGGCTCTGTGCTAACAGCTCAGAGCCTGGAGCCTGTTTCAGATTCGGTGTCTCCCTCTCTCTGCCCCTTCCCCAATCATGCTCTGTCTCTCTCCATCTGTCAAAAATGAATAAACATTAAAATTTTTTTTAAAGATTTAGTATAAAGCTATAAGAATACATAGTATTGATCAACAAATAGATGCATAGATCAGTGGAAGAGAATAGAGAGCCTAGAAATAGAACTACCATAATATAGTCCTCTGTCTCAGACAAAGGTGCAAAGTTATTTCAAAAGAAAAAGGATATTTTTGCAACAAATAGTCTGAAATAATGTACACGTGCAGAAAAAATGAACCTAGAAGCAAAGTACACATTTCACAAAAATGTGGGTTTGGTAATGAACTTTTAGATGTAACACCAAAAATGTAATCCATGAAATATAAAACTGATAATACAGACTATTAATATTAAAGATATCTGCTCTGCCAAAGACACAGTTAAGAGATATAAAACACAAGCCACAGGTTTGGAGAAAATATTTACACAGTACAAATCTGATAAAAGATATATTCAAAATATGCAAAAAATCTTAAAACCAATACTAAGAAAATAAACAACCCTTTAAAAAGTGAGCAAAATCACTCAATAGACATCTCATCCAAGAAGATATACAGATGGCGAGTAGGCTCATGAAATGATGTTCAGAGCATTTGTCATTAAGAAAATCGCAAATTAAAACAACAGTGAGATACATACTTGTTAGAATGACTAATATCCAAAAGACAATACCAATTACCAGTGAGGATGTGTAACAATAGAAATTCTCATTCACTGACAGGAGTGTGAAGTAACTGCCACTTTGAAGGACAGCTTGGCAGTTTCTTATGAAATTAAACAGTCTTATCTGACTCTGCATCCACGCTCATAGGACCAACTGATTTGAAAATTCACATCTACACAAAAACCTACAGATGAATGTTTATGGCAGCTATATGCAGAGTGGCCAAAAATTGGAATCTACCAAGATGTCTTTATTAGGCTAGCAGATAAACAAACTGGTATTTTCATATAACAGAATACTATTTAGCATTAAAAAGAAATGAGCTTTCAAGGCATGTAAAGACATGAGTGAATCTAAAATACATGTTGAGGGGTGCCTGGGTGCCTTGGTCGGTTAAGCGTCCGACTTCGGCTCAGGTCATGATCTCACGGTCCGTGGGTTCAAGCCCCGCGTCGGGCTCTGTGCTGACAGCTCGGAGCCTGGAGCCTGTTTCGGATTCTGTGTCTCCCTCTCTCTCTGCCCCTCCCCTGTTCATGCTCTGTCTCTGTCTCAAAAATAAATAAACGTTAAAAAAATTTTTTTTAAATACATGTTGATTAGTCAAAGTGGTCAGGCTGAAAAGACTATGTACTTTATTACAGCATTTACATGATATTCTGAAAAAGGCAAAAATCATAGAGTAGATAAACAGATCAATGATTTCCAGGGGTTGACAGTGAGGGTAGGGAGACATTGAGTAGGTGAAGCACAAGGCATTGTCCAGGTGGAGACACTATCCTGCGTGGACACTGTGATGATGGATACATAACGCTGTGCATTTGTTAAAATCCATTGAGCTCTGAAACATAAAAAAATAAACACAGTGTATGCAAATTAACAAATTATTTAGAGATCAATGAAATCCGAGGATAGAATGCAGAATGTGACAAAATTATCTGTTACAACCTCACTGAAGGGAGTGTGTGGGAAAAGTGCTGAGCTAAGTAACTTTTTTTTATGTATATGAAAGTGCTTTTATTTTTTTTTATTTTTTTAATATATGAAATTTACTGTCAAATTAGTTTCCATACAACACCCAGTGCTCATCCCAAAAGATGCCCTCTTCAATGCCCATCACCTACCCTCCCCTACCTCCCATCCTCCATCAACCCTCAGTTTGCTCTCAGTTTTTAGGAGTCTCTTACGCTTTGGCTCTCTCCCACTCTAACCTCTTTTTTTTTTCCCTTAAGTAACTTTGAAATGAGTGCACACTATGAGATTAAAGGCAAAAAGAATCATACATGGCCAGTGTAGACTGGTTGATCAAGTGTTTTTCCATGGGAATAGAGGTTAACAGTTCTGAAACCACCATACACATATACTGGAATTGAATAATTTTAAAAATGAATAACATATAAGTGCCAGATCTCTCTGTTAGAGTAGGAGGTTATAGATGAACAGGATGCAGAGGCTAGAATGATCCATGTAGTAATGGATTACAATTGGAACACCATTATAAACTCAAGTTCAGTTTAATAAAGATGGTTACACATACAAATATTTTAGACATGTGTTTATGCACAGGTTACTGTACACGCCCATATCTTTGTTTTGCCCACTGAGAGGGTCTAGGAACAATCACACTCCAGCAGCAATGAACACACCCATTGTCCGTCTCTTGATCTTTTAAAATTATGCTCCAATAATAAAAATATTAGGATTCCATGGAGAAATGCTTGATTCTAGGAATGAGACAGAAAAATATGCGGATGAGTTTATAGCATCTTATAGTGCCAGGAACTAAAGAGGTGCTAAATACACACAGACACATAGATACACACAAATGGGGATATGTCAAAGGGACAAAACAGCTAACTGAAAGAGCTCTCAACGGCTAAAGCTGTAGCAGTTTGAGCAACAGAATAAATACAGTACGTACTAGATTACAAGCCAAAGTATAAAGTAAATATGAATTCATACTGATTTTTAAATAATTATAAAAATAAACAGAATAGACAGATATGCTGTTAGAAGTCCAAATAATCTATGTGGACACTCTGCCTTCCATGAGGTTGAGCGTGTATTACTCCCTGTTCTTTAAATATGAACTAGTCATAGTGAACTCTTTCCAAAGATTCCAGTATGAAAATTTGGGGGGAAAATGGTAACTTTACAGTGGAGAAACTTGGAAAACACTACCTCAGCCAACTGATCAAGGTTAATTTCAATAGTGGTAAGTAATAGTATATGCCCTTGTTACGATAAAAGCATAGCATTTTATTCTGTAGTCCTCTTCCCAAAACCATGAGGAAAACATCATGCAAATCCTAAGTGAGGGACATTCTACAAAACACCTAACCAGCCCATGCCATAACTGTCAAAGTCATCGAAAACATAAAGATCCACAAAACTCTCATAGTCAAGAGGAACCAAAGGATATATGACAGCTAAACGTAATATAATATTCTTGATGGGATCCTGGACAGGAAAAGAGAATTAAGGAAAACCTGGTAGAATATGAATAACTAGGAGCTCTGGTTAATAATAGTATTTCAATATTTATTCATTAAGTGTGGCAAATATACCACACCAATGAAAGATGTTAATAATAGAGGAAGCAGTGTGTAGTGTATGAGGGAAACTCTGTAGTATCTTCACATTTTTTTTCTGTAAATTGAAACTATTCTAAAATTCAATGTTTTTTTTTTTAAATAAATTTGAGGGGCGCCTGGGTGGCGCAGTCGGTTAAGCGTCCGACTTCAGCCAGGTCACGATCTCATGGTCCGTGATTTCGAGCCCCGCGTCAGGCTCTGGGCTGATGGCTCAGAGCCTGGAGCCTGTTTCCGATTCTGTGTCTCCCTCTCTCTCTGCCCCTCCCCCGTTCATGCTCTGTCTCTCTCTGTCCCAAAAAATAAATAAACATTGAAAAAAAAAACATACATTTAAAATAAATTTGAGAGCACCTATATGGCTGAGTCAGTTGAGCGTCCGCCTCTCAGGCTCTGTGCTGACAGTGTGGAACCTGCTTGGAATTCTTTCTCTCTCTTCTGGTCTCTTTCCCCCTCCCCACTCATGTTCTTTCTCTCTCTTGCTCTCAAAATAAGTAAACACACATTTAAAAAATTTTTAAAAATAAATTTAAAATGTAGCTGATTTTTAAAGTAGTATCGTGCAGCTGATGTCTTAACTGAAATATTAAGGATAATGTAACAGATTCATGTTTTCTGATGTGGAAAAAAGTCAAAATACATTATGAGCAAGAAGAAAGTCACAAAGACACATTGTTGTGACTCGTTTCATGCAACAGTTTAAACAAACACATACATCCACACAAATATTTGGAAGGTTAACCACTGAAGTGTGGTGACTTTAACGATAGCAATGGCGTTTAGGGTTGTTGCAAATGGGATACTTGTTGGCATAGGTTTTTTTCTGTATTTGTTTTTATTATTTGAATATTTTGTAATGAGCATACATTTGTAGGTATTTGTAAGTTACTTATGATTTAAACCCCTTGAATACACGTTAACTTCAGTCTGCTCCCACGCCTACCTTGATCAATAATCCCCTTTCCCTCCATAACATAAAGTATTTTTTTCCAGCGTGTCCTCTGCTGAGCACGTAAACAGGAGTAAGTTTTTCCCAGGTTAAAAAGGAAAATAAGAAAAGAAACAAGAAGTGTACCTTTTGTCTATTAGTTACCCCACATCTTTTCTCTTTTACTGCCAACATTCTTGAAAGTGTTATCTTCTCTTGTTTTTTTCTATTGTCCTCTCTAGTGCTCAGTGCCTGCTGTTACCTCCACTCACTCTACTGTTAGGACAGCCTCCCTGGTGAAGTGCTGTGGTGAAGAAGCAAGAGCTCTGGGCTCCGCAGTTAGGACTTTACGTACTCTGCTTTATTTTCCTAACCTTGCTTTACACGCCTCTAAGAGGAGAATTAGGACTCTACCCATCTTGGTATGTCCAATACATAACATATTTCAATAAATATCAATCAGGAAATCTAGAAACAATACCCAGAGTCTGACCATTCTGTTCTTCACTACTGCTCTTCTCACTCAAGCTCTCGCCATCTTTGTCCTGGATTAGTGCCATCATCTACTAGTGTGCTAGACGGACTAACCTCCCTGATGGGTCTTATTGCTTCTGCCCTCACAACCCTTCAAATCTCTCTTGACACAATGCCTAGAGAGGAACCATAAAAACCTAAATAACCACATGTGTCTCTTCTGCTCAGAACCTCCAGAGCTTACCATTGTTTGAGAATGTGAATTTAATGTAGTGTGAGTGTGTGTCTCTGTATTATCAGCAGTGGAATAGAGAAGTATGTCAAGTAAAGAAAGGAAGCCAATCAGGGTGTGTTATTAAGCAGATTACCACTGTGGGCAGCTAGGGGTAATCCCACTGGTGAATGCTGAGAGACAGTGTGAACACTGCCTCAAAGTACTTCCAACCAAGATTTAAGGAGCTGAGGATTTTACCAGCAATATCCTATCAGTTATTGGTTGAGGGCTTCTGGGGAAGGGTGGTGAAAGGAACACTGACCTCCTAACATGCCTTACCTGCTCCATCCTTGAGCCTAGCAGACTTGCAGCTAAAGAAAGCACTCAGGGGGGCACCTGGGTGCCTCAGTCGGTTGAGCAACCGACTTCGGCTCAGGTCATGATCTCACGGTTTGTGAGTTCGAGCCCTGCGTCGGGCTCTGTGCTGACAGCTCAGAGCCTGGAGCCTGCTTCAGATTCTGTGTCTCCCTCTCTCTGTCCCTCCCCTGCTCATGCTCTGTCTCTATCTCAGAAATAAATAAATATAAAAAAAATTTAAAAAAAAGAAAGCACTCAGGTAGAGGTGTAGAAAAGAAACATTCACAGGAATGGTGAGGGCCACGAGGATATGGATGGGTAGCTGACAGCATCTGCTAAAGTTCTTTTCTCAATTATCTTAAAAATTTTATTTCCTTTCTAGCTCCCTCAATCATTTCGAGCTCTTCAGGAAATAGATGGCACATTCAAAGGGGATAATTGGAACAAGCTTAACAAAAAGACTGTTTATAAGTATGTGGACAGGTTTAAAAAAACCCCACAAGTTATGACAATTCTAGATGGATTAATCCTATTTCCATTGTCTGAAGGAGGCAGAGTAGGAGCAGATACTTGAAACTACGAGATCTGCAGCTTACTGGGTAAGCAGAGAAAAATGGTCACTGCCAAGCCATACCCTAGCAGGGAAGGATCCTGAGAGATTATACCCACATGTGCTCTCTCCTTCCCCTTCTGATTTGTGCATTTGCTTTTCATTGGTCAAACCAACATGAAGCCAGAAAACTAAGGAGTCAAGCAGTACTTGAGGTCAGTGGACAGAGCTCAAAGCACAGTGGGATAATGGGAAGTGGATCCAGAGGAGTAAATGGAGACTATCCACCATACCTGAATATAATGTAAGCTCCATGAAAGCATGAATTTTTTCCAGTTTTATTGAGAACTAATTACTTATTGAGAAATAATTATAACAATGTGTAAGTTTAAGGTGTACAACATGTTGATTTTATATATTTATATATTGCAAGACAATTACCACCATGACCTTAGCTAACACCTCCATCACATCACATAATTATTTCTTTTTCATAGTGAGAACATTTAAAATTACTCCCTTTAGCAACTTCCAAGCATATACAGTGGTGCTATTAATTATAATCACCACGCTGTACTCTAGATCCCCAGAGTTTATCCACCTTATGACTTGAAGTGTGTATCCTTTAACCAATATCTCCCTGTCTCTCCCACGCCCAGCTGGTGAACCATTCTTGTCTCTGTTCCAAGAGTTTGGCTTTTTAAAATGCCATATGTAAGTGATATCATACAGTATTTTTCTTTCTCTGTCTTATTTACTTCATTCAGCATAATGCCCTTAAGGTCCATTTCTATTCTTGGAAATGGCAGGATTTCCTTCTTCCTTATGGCTGAATAATATTCCACTGGATATATGTGATTTTCATCTGTTTTGTTCACTGTGTTATCTTCTGTACATAGCATAGTACCTAGCACATAGCACTACATAAATATTTGTTGAATGTTTCAGTGCATTCAAAATACTCTCATTGTTCATTGTAAACTATTTCAGGATTATGCTTCGTTTTTTGCCTTCTAAAAACTGTGAGTTGGTATCTAAATACTGTGATTGAATGCCCTTGAATTTCTAAGTGTCTTACCACAAAGGAGTATCAAAGCTTCTAATAACCATGATGTAAATTTCAGTTTGGTAAAAGAATAATAAGCATCTTCTCTTGTAACTCAATACTTCCATTTCCTCTTCTAGATGAAGACGTATGTGGGAAACTGCCTAGTGCTAGTATTGGGTGAGCATATATCAGATGAAGAATTACTAAATTGCATTTGCTCATTTCTGTATTACTAACTTGGGAAAGTCTTCCTGCCAATCAGTATTTAAATACCTGATAATTATTTACTACAATTTTGGATTATGTCACATTTTCATTGAATTCATAGTTTAATAATGATTAATTAAGCAATATTGTCATGCCAGATTAAAAATAATTTTCTTAATTCCATTTTTTTCATATTTAACTGCTCTTCCTTTCTAGTCATCAATAAAATATAGAAGTTACCCAATTTGTGGTAACTTGTTCCAGTCGCCCTAGGCGACTAATACAGAATAAAACAGAGTACTACATCAGTTCTCATCCACTGATAATCATTTTTGGATTATTAATTCTGGAAACAAAAAGTCATTTGGCACTTTAGGGGTACCAAGTGGGAAAGTATACATTCACTCTTTATTAACCAGTATTTTTGCTATCTTGTGTTGAGTGAAATCAGAACTGATACCTAACCAGATGCTTCCATTACTGGTATTTCAATATCCAGAGAATTTTCTACTCCTATTGTAGCCTAAACTTATTTAAAGTCTAAAATGAAAAAAAAAACAAAAACAATGAAAAGGTAGACTCAGGATGCCAAAAAGACATTTTTTATCTGATTATTCAATCCACCAACCTAAAATTTAAAATAATAAATGTTTTTTAAAAGCCTGCTAAATGGCAAAGACCTGTTCAATTCTGAGAATATAATGGTGGATGAGACAATGTCTCAGACTTCAAGGAACTTGAGTGGAACTTGAGGTGTGGTTGTAATGTACAGTGTTTGAGTTGGGAAGGGAAGAAATGAAGCTATAGATATAAAATATGGCATATCACTTTGGTTTTTTGCTAAAGGCATGAGGAAGCCTCTGAGGAGTTTGAAGTTGGGTGCCACAAGGTGGCATTTGTTGACCAGAAGAAGGCACTGGACGGAGCATGGAGAGTGGTTTGGTCAGACGCAAATTGTAATGACTAGGAGATGGAATAGGACGCTAGAGTAAATATTCCAAGAAAAGATGAGGTGGCTTCACATAGAAAACTGGCAGAGGGATACTTAAGCTGAGGGACAGTTGACTAGAAAAGAGAAAAAAAAAACAAAGGCAACCTGCAGAATCTTGGGGTAGTGGTTCCCTTTCTTGAAGTCAGAGGACCAAGATGAAGAGTCCATCTGCGGGTAGGTTCAATGAGCTATGTTCATGGATATAGATTTCTTATTGTTTTTAATAAGAAATTGAATTCTTTAGATACTCACAAAGGCACTCTTTGTTATTCTTTCAAATGAATAACTTCTATCTCTTTGGAATATTTTTGATTAATTTGTCCATTTAAACTGACAAATAAGTTCAGTCAAATTTCAAAAATAAAAAAAAAATGTTTCAGGCACTATATAGTTACAGTTAGGTGTTTTCAGATCACAATGAAAAGAGAAAAGGCCAAAAAAATGTGTAATGGTAAGAGACATAATTTTAAGAAGTTTTAAATATCTACATGAATATTTCTTATTCTTCTATTTAGGTCATGAATATTTTCCTTAGCTTTTCAGATGATTATGGAAACCCTACAAGAAGCAGGTCAATAAGAAACAATGACATGAGACGGAAGCTAAATTATTTATTTTAGAATGTATTAAAACTAAAAACTTATGTTAAATGTATTTAAATGCAAAGGAAAACACATTTATTTCACAGAAGTACTAAATAAGTAGTAGAAGCATTGTTCCAGAAAAAAAAAATATGCCTCCTTAGTGCTCTGACCCCAGGCTTCAGTTCTGAAGTCACTTTATTCTACCTGTGTGCTCTAACCTGGGATCAGGGGCTAAGTTTTACCCCATGTCCAGGTCCCAGCACATGAGAATAAGATACGCAGCATATACTAAAAGGGAAAATACCAACAGCTAGAAATGAATTAGAGAAGAAACTAGGGATAGGGAGTGGAACTGAAATTACTAGTTTTCTGTGGGTTTTCTTTTTCTGAAATTCAAAAAAGTGGAAGAAAGGATGGATGGACTCTGTAAAGCCACGGGGCTATTTCAAAGGGCATCCTTTTCAGTAGTATCAGCATTAGTAACCTCAATATAATCATCCATTCTGTCCTGTGAATATTTCAAATTTTTTAAGATAAGTCTGTGGAAAACAGAAAATAGATTCTTCATGCTTCAATTTTTTATCTCTAATGTTAGATTCTTTCAACTCTTCAAACTGTTACTAGAATCTAAATGCACAACCTGAGTGCTAGAAAACTAATAAAGACTGGATCATCTGAATTGCTTTCCCTATGTTTCTATTTTGTGCACAGTGGTATGAATCTTATTTCTATAAACAAACATGCTTATTACTTGAAGATTTTTCTTAAAAAACGGCAAAATGGCCCATCTAACGTGTAATATCAGAAGACTGCTGTTACGTTTAGCTCTTTGCATTTCTCCATCCTGACATGTTCACCCTACATGCATCCTTCACTAGACTGTCATAGTCCTTCTTGTCTGTGCAGGCATTAGTCACTAGGTGGGGATCTTCTTGGGGCAAAATAAATATATTATTCACAAGTATATCAGCTAATTTCCAGCATCCCACAAGAGGTAAGCATTCTATGTGTTGTGTGAAATTGATGGGGTCTTATAAAACCATACAATTATTCCTTCATTTGGTCTTCTATTAGTCAATGTTTAAAATTTATCAAAACTAGATGTGTGACACAATGCAATGCATAGATATGCAATCTTACATGAAGTGTTTGAGAGTATATGCGCTTGGAATTTAGAATTTTTAATTTGAGGGGTAGATTTTAGAAAGATAATGTCATGCACGTGGCATTTTCAAGTCATATCTTCAAGCTCTGGACAGCACCAGCTTTGAACTCACATCGGCCAAACTCAGGCTTTGCCACTAAATGAGTTCAGGTCAGGTCAAGTATTGGTGCCAAGTAAAATAAAACTATATTCAAAATCTGGTTTTAAGAGTTGATATATATATATATATATATGTATTTTTAATTTCAGAATTGTGGACTGTAAGCACAGTAATGTTTATTATGAGACAAGCAGTGAGGAATGGGTATTTTATAAAGGGCCTTCAAATATTATCTGGGAAGAAAACAAATCTTTAACAGAAAGCAGGAGATGTTTCATGATGATCCAGGGTCATAAATTAAGCAAAGGAAGGAGAAGCAATAGAATCAATATCTACTGTGGAAGGTATAAACAGATGTCAATGACAAGAGAGTGAAGGGATAGGCATTACAAAGGAGAAAAAGCATGAAGAAATAGAGAAGTGAGAAAAATACTTAAGGAAATGCAAAAAGGCCCAGAGGACTGGGGATGAAGATCTTGAACAGGGGTCAAGAGGTGGTAAATATGTCACAGTTAAATTACAGGGGACTTTTGTTTTATTCTCCTTTTTGTTTTCCTTGTAGCTTTTGATCACCTCTTCCAAGGCCATTTGATTCACGATTAGTTATCCTAGCACTATTGATGATTCCCAAATTGCTAACTTTATTTTTTTATTAAATTTTTATTTTAACTCCAGTAGAGTTAACATATGGTGTTATATTTGTTTTAGGTGTACAATATAGTAATTCAACACTTCTCTACTCAGTGCTCATCATGACAACTGTACTCGTAATCCCCATCACCTGTTTCACCCACCCCCCCCCCCCACCCAACTCTGCTCTGGTAACCATCAGTTTATTCACTATAGTTAACAGCCTGTTTCTTGATTTCTCTCTCTCTCTTTTTTCCTTTGCTCTTTTGTTTTATTTCTTAAATTCCCCACACATAAGTGAAATCGTATGGTATTTGTCTTTTTCTGACTGACTCATTTCACTTAGCATAATACTCTTGAGCTCCATCCATGTCATTTCAAAGGGCAAGATTTCATTCTTTTTTATGGCTAAATAATATTCCTCTGTGTGTGTGTGTGTGTGTGTGTGTGTGTGTGTGTGTGTGTGTTCATTAATCTATCAAGGCACATTTGGGGTGTTTCCATAATTTGACTACTGTAAATAATGCTGCTATATGCATAGGAGTGCATGTATCTCCTTGAATTACAGTTTTTGTATTTTGGAGGTAAATATCCAGTAATGCAATTACTGGATCATAGGGTAGTTCCATTTTTAATTTTTTGAGGAAACTCCATAACTATTTTCCATAGTGGCTGCAACACTTTGCATTCCCACCAACAGTGAAGGAGCGTTCCTTTTTCTCCACATCCTCGCCTCGTTTTTTCTTGTGTTCTTGATTTTAGCCATTCTGACAGGTGTGAGGTGATATATCGCTGTAGTTTTGATTTGCATTTCCCTGATGATGAGTGATGTTGAGTGTCTTTCCATGTGTCTGTTGGCCATCTGGTTGTCTTCTTTAGAGAAATGTCTATTGAGGTCTTCTGACCATTTTTTTAAATTGCATTATTTGTTTTTCTCGGTGTTGAGTTGTGTAAGTTCTCTTTACATAATTTGTTAACCCTTTATCAGATGTCATTTGCAAATATCCTCTCCCATTCAGTAGGTTGCCTTTTAGCTTTGTTGGTTTTTTTTCTTTCACTGTACAGAGGTTTTTTATTTTGATGTAGTCCCAATAGTTAATTCTTGCTTTTATTTCCCTTGCTTCAGTAGACATACCTAGAAAAATTTTGCTATAACCGGTGTCAGAGAAATTACTGCCTCAGTTCTCTTCTAGGGTTTTTATAGTTTTGGGTGTCACATTTAGGTATTTAATCAATTTTAAGTTTATTTGTGTGTATGGTGTAAGAAGGTGATCCAGTTTCATTCTTTTGCACATACTGTCCAGTTTTCCCAACACCATTTGTTGAAGAAGCTCTCCTTTCCCCATCGGATATTCTTTCCTCCTTTGTTTGAAGATTAATTGGCTATATAATTGTGGATTTATTTCTGAATTTTCTGTTCTGTTCCATCTATGTGTCCATTTTTGTGCCAGTACCATACTGTTCTTATTACTACAGCTTTGCCATTGATCTTGAAGTCTGAAATTGTGATACCTCCAGTTTTGTTGTTCTTCTTCAAGTTTCATGGGGCTATTTGGGGTCTTTTCTAGTTCCATACAAATTTTAGGGTTGTTTGTTCTAATTCTATGAAAAATGCTTTTGGCATTTCAATAGGGATTGCATTAAACCTGTACATTGCTTTGGGTAGTAAAGACAATTTAACAATATTTTTTCTTCAAATCACTTAGCATGGAATATCTTTCCATTTCTTTGTGTTCTTTTCAATTTCTTTTATCAATGTGTTATAGTTTTGAGAGTACAGATCTTTGACCACTTTGGTCAAGTTTATTCCTAGATACATTATTATTTTTGGTGTAATTGTAATTTGATAATTTTTCTTAATTTTAAATTCTGCCACTTCACTATTGGTATATAGGAATGCAACAGATTTGTGTACATTGATTTTGTATCTTGCAACTGTAGTGAATTCATTTATCAGTTCTAGTCATTTTTCAAAAAAAAGTTTATTTTTCAGAGAGAGAGAAACAGAGCACAAGTGAGGGAGGGGCAGAGAGAAAGGGAGACACAGAACCCAAAGCAGGTTCCAGGCTCTGAGCCATCAGCATAGAGCCTGACTCGGGGCTCAAACTCATGAACCACGAGCTCATGACCTGAGCCAAAGTTGGACGCTTAAATGACTGAGCCACCCAGGAGCCGCAAGCGTTTTCTATATATAGTATCATGTCATCTGCCAATAGTGGAAGTTTTACTTCTTTCTTATGATTTTGGATGTGCTTTATTTCTTCTTGTTGTCTGATTGCTGTGACTAGGATTTCCAGTACTATGTTGAGTAAAAGTGATGAGAGAGGACAACCTTGTGTTTTTCCTAACCTTACAGGGGAAAAGCTCTCAGTTTCTCTCCTTTGACTATGGTGTCAGCTGTGGTTTTTTCATATAAGGCCTTGATTATGTCATGTTTCCTCTAAACCTACTCTGTTCAGGGTTGTTGTTTGTTTTTTTTTTATCATGAGTGGATGTTGTACTTTGACAAAAGCTTTTTCTCTATTGAAATGATCATATGGATTTTATCCTTTCTCTTAGTGATGTGATATATCACATTGATTGATATACTACTATTGAACCACCCTTGTATCCCTAGAATAAATCCCCCTTGATTGTGATGAATGATTTTTTAATGTGTCATTGGACTCACTTGGCTAGTATTTTATTGAGGATTTTTGCATATATGTCCATATATACTGGCCTGTTTTTCTCTCTTTTGTGCGGTGTCTTTATCTGGTTTTAGTATCAGGGTAATTAATACTGGCCTTATAGAAGGAACTTGGAAGTTTTCCTTTCTCTTTTTTAGAATAGTTGAAGAGGAATAGGTTTTAACTCTTCTTTAAATGTTTAATAGAATTTGCCTGTGAAGCCATCTGGTTCTGGGCTTTAGTTTGTTGGGACTTTTGATTATTGACTCAATTTCATTGTTGGTAATCTGTCCAAATTTTCTATTTATTTTTGATTCAGTCTTGGGCGATTGTATGTTTCTAGGAATTGATCCATTTCTTCTAGGTTATCTAATTTGTTGGCATATAATTTCTCAGAATATACTTTTACTTTTTTTTTTTTTTGTATTTCTGTGGTAGTGGTTGTCATTTTCCTCTTTCATCAGTGACTTCATTTACTTGGGTGCTCTCTGTTTTTGATGAGTCTGACTAGAGGTTTATCAGTTTTGTTAATCTTTCAAAGAACCAGCTGCAGCTTTCATTGATCAGTTCTATTGTTTCTTTAGTTTCTGTTTCATTTATTTATTCA
Organism: Felis catus; assembly: GCF_018350175.1. NCBI lineage: Eukaryota > Metazoa > Chordata > Mammalia > Carnivora > Felidae > Felis > Felis catus. The sequence goes on from NC_058368.1 coordinate 64,773,227, forward strand.
CTAATCTTTATTATTTCCTTCCTTCTGCTGGATTTCGGCTTTGTTCTTTTTCTAGCTCCTTTAAGTGTAAGGCTAGATTGTTGAGGTTTTTTTGTTTTGTTTTGTTTTGTTTTTGTTTTTGTCCTCCTCCCTGTTTTTATATTGTTATTGTTTCCCTTCCCTTTTGTTTATCTGTTTTGTCTCTTAAAGTCCTCATATGAGTAGAGTCATATGATTTTTGTCTTTCTCTGACTGATTTCACTTAGCATAATACCCTCCAGTTCCATCCATGTAGTTGTAAATGGCAAGATTTTATTCTTTTTGATTGCCGAGTAGTACTCCATTGTATATATATATACCACATCTTCTTTATCCATTCATCCATCGATGGACATTTGGGCTCTTTCATACTTTGGCTATTGTTGATAGTGCTGCTTTAAACATGGGGGTGCATGTGTCCCTTTGAAACAGCACACCTGTATCCCTTGGATAAATACCTAGTAGTGAAATTGCTGGGTGGTAGGGTAGTTCTTTTTTTAGTTTTTTGAGGAACCTTCATACTGTTTTTCCAGAGTGGCTGCACCAGCTTGCATTCCCACCAACAATGCAAAAGAGATCCTCTTTCTCCGCATCCTCACCAACATCTATTGTTGCCTGAGTTGTTTATGTTAGCCATTCTGACAGGTGTGAGGTGGTATCTCATGTGGTTTTGATTTGTATTTCCCTGATGACGAATGATATTGAGCATTTTTTCATGTGTCGGTTGGCCATCTAGATGTCTTCCTTGGGGAAGTGTCTATTCATGTCTTTTGCCCATTCCTTCACTGGGTTATTTGGTTTTTGGGTGTTGAGTTTGATAATTTCTTTGTAGATTTTGGATACTAACCCTTTATCTGATATGTCATTTGCAAGTATCTTCTCCCATTCTGTCAGTTGCCTTTTAGTTTTGCTGATTGTTTCCTTCATTGTGCAGAAGCTTATTATTTTGAGGAGGTCTCAGTAGTTCATTTTTGCTTTTGTTTCCCTTGCCTCTGGAAATATGTTGAGTAAGAAGTTGCTGCGGCCAAGGTCAAAGAGGTTTTTGCTTGCTTTCTCCTCAAGGATTTTGATGGCTTCCTGTCTTACATTTAGGTCTTTCATCCACTTTGAATTTATTTTTGTGTGAGGTGCAAGAAGGTGGTCCAGATTCATTCTTCTGCATGTCGCTGTCCAGTTTTCCCAACACTACTTGCTGAAGAAACTGTCTTTATTCCATTGGATATTCTTTCCTTCTTTGTCAAAGATTAGTTGGCCATACGTTTGTGGGTCCATATCTGGGTTCTCTATTCTGTTCCATTGATCTGAGTGTCTGTTCTTGTGCCAGTACCATACTCTCTTGATGGTTACAGCTTTGTTGTATAGCTTGAAGTTTGGGATTGTGATGCCTTCTGCTTTGGTTTTCTTTTTCAAGATTGCTTTGGCTATTTGGGGTCTTTTCTGGTTCCATACAAATTTTAGGATTATTTGTTCTAGCTTTGTGAAGAATGCGAGTGTTATTTGATAGGGATTGCATTGAATATGTAGATTGCTTTGGGTAGTATCAACATTTGATACAACCATTTGAACAATATTTGTTCTTCCTATCCAGGAGCATGGAGTATTTTTCCATTTGTTTGTGTCTTGTTCAATTTCTTTCATAAGCTTTCTATAGGTTTCAGTGTATAGTTTTTCATCTCTTTCGTTAGATGTATTCCTAGGTATTTTCAGATTTTTGGTGCAACTGTAAATGGGATCGATTCCTTGATTTCTCTTTCTGTCACTTCATTCATGGTGTATAAGAATGCAACCGATTTCTATGCATTGATTTTATATCCTGTAACTTTGCTGAATTCATGAATCAATTCTAGCAGTTTTTTGGTGGAATCTTATGGGTTTTCCATATAGAGTATCATGTCATCTGTGAAGAGTGAAAGTTTGATCGCCCCCTGGCCAATTTGGATGCTTTTTTATTGTCTGATTGCAGAGGCTAAGACTTCCAATACTATGTTGAATAACAGTGGTGACAGTGGACATCCCTGTCTTGTTCCTGACCTTAGGGGGAAAGCTGTCAGTTTTTCTGCATTGAGGACGATATTAGTATTGTGTTGTTCATATATGGCATGTATGATCTCGAGGTATGCTCCTTCTATCCCTATTTTCTAGAGGGTTTTCATCAAAAAAGGATGCTGTATTTTGTCAAATGCTTTGTCTGCATCTATTGAGAGGATCATATGGTTCTTGTGTTTTGTTTTCTTGATGTGATGAATCACGTTAATTGTTTTGCAGATATTGAACCAGCCCTGCATCCAAGGTATAAATCCCACTTGTCATGGTGAATAATTTTTTAATGTATTGTTGGATCCAGTTGGCTACTATGTTGTGGAGGATTTTTGCATCCATGTCCATCAGGGAAATTGGTCTATAGTTCTCCTTTTTAGTGGGGCCTCTGTCTAGTTTTGGAATCAAGGTAATGCTGGCTTCATAGAAAGAGTTTGGAAGTTTTCCTTCCATTTCTATTTTTTGGAACACCTTCAAGAGAATAGGTGTTAACTCTTCCTTAAATGTTTGGTAGAATTCCCCTGGAAAGCGATCTGGCCCTCGACTTTTGTTTTTTGGGAGATTTTTTATTACTGATTCGATAGCCTTACTGGTTATGGGTGTGTTCAAATTTTCTATTTCTTCCTGTTTCAATTTTGGTAGTGTATATGTTTCTAGGAATTTGTCCATTTTTTCCATATTGCCCATTTTATTGGTATATAATTGCTCATAATATTCTCTTATTATTGTTTTTATTTCTGCTATGTTGCTTGTGATCTCTCCTCTTTCATTCTTGATTTTATTTATTTGGGTACTTTCTTTTTTCTTTTTGATCCATCCAACTGGCTAGTGGTTTATCAATTTTGTTCATTCTTTCAAAGAACCAGCTTCTGGTTTCATTGATCTGTTCTACTGTTTTTTTGGTTTCAATACCATTAATGTCTGTTCTAATCTTTATTATTTCCTGTCTTCTTCTGGTTTTGGGTTTTATTTGCTGTTCTTTTTCCAGCTCCTTAAGGAGTAATGTTAGGTTGTGTATCTGAGATCTTTCTTCCTTCTTTAGGAAGGCCTGGATTGCTGTATACTTTCCTCTTATGACTGCCTTTGCTGTATCCCAGAGGTTTGGGGTTGTGGTGCTATCATTTTCATTGACTTCCATATACTTTTTAATTTTCTCTTTAACTTCTTGGTTAGCCCATTCATTATTTAGTAGAATGTCCTTCAGTCTCCAAGTTTTTGTTACCTTTCCAAATTTTTTCTTGTGGTTGATTTCAAGTTTCATAGTGTTGTGGTCTGAAAATATGCACGGTATGATTTTGATCTTTTTGTACTTACTTAGGGCTGATTTATGTCTCAGTATATGGTCTATTCTGGAGAATGTTCCATGTGGACTAGAGAAGAATGTATATTCCACTGCTTTAGGATGAAATGTTCTGAATATGTCTGTTAAGTCCATCTGGTCCTGTGTGTCATTCAAAGCCATTGTTTCCTTGTTGATTTTTTGATTAGATGATCTGTCCATTGCTGTGAGTGGGGTGCTGAATTCTCCTACTATTATGGTATTACTATCAATGAGTTTCTTTATGTTTTTGATTAATTGATTTATATATTTGGGTTCTCCCACATTTGGCACATAAATGTTTACAATAGTTAGGTCTTCTTTGTGGATAGACCCCTTGATTATGATATAATGCCCTTCTGCATCTCTTGATACAGTCTTTATTTTAAAGTCTAGATTGTCTGATATAAGCATGGCTACTCCACCTTTCTTTTGTTGGCCATTAGCATGATAGATGGTTCTCCAGCCCCTTATTTTCAATCTGAAGGTGTCTTTAGGTCTCAAGTGGGTCCGTTGTAAACAGCATATAGATGGATCTTGTTTTCTTTTTTTAAACGTTTTTTTTAATATTTATGCATTTCTGAGACAGATCGTGTGTGGGGGAGGGGCAGAGAGAGAGGGAGACACAGAATCAGAATTAGGTTCCAGGCCCTGAGCTGTCAGCACAGAGCCCAACGTGGGGCTCGAACTCACAAACCATGAGATCATGACCTGAGCCGAAGTCGGCCACTCAACAGACTGAGCCACCCAGGCGCCCCGGTGGATCTTGTTTTCTTATCCATTCTGATACCCTATGTCTTTCGATTGGAGCATTGAGTCCATTGACATTTAGAGTGAGTACTGAAAGATATGAATTTATTGCCATTATGATGTTTGTAGAGTTGGAGTTTCTGGTGGTGTTCTCTGGTCCTTTCTAACTTTGTTGCTTACAACAACATACACACACACACACACACACATATATATATACATATATATATGTGTGTGTATATGCACACATATACACACACACACACACACACATATATATATATATATATGTTTGGTATTTGCATATATATATTTTTTCCATCTTCTCTCCCCTCAGAGAGTCCCCCTTAAAATTTCTTGCAGGGCTGGTTTAGTGGTCACGAACTCCTTCAATTTTTGTTTTTCTGGGAAACTTTTTATCTCTCCTTCTGTTTTGAATGACAACCTTGCTGGTTAAAGAATTCTTGGCTGCATATTTTCCTAATTCAGCACACTGAATATATCCCACCACTCCTTTCTGGCCTGCCAAGTTTCTGTGGATAGGTCTTCTGCAAACCTGATCTGTCTTCCCTTGTAGGTTAGGGACTTTTTTTTCCCTTGCTGCTTTCACGATTCTCTCCTTGCCTGAGTATTTTGTGAACTTGACTATGATATGCCTTGTTGATGGTCGGTTTGTTGAATCTAATGGGGGTCCTCTGTACTTCCTGGATTTTGATGTTTCTGTCTTTCCCCAGGTTAGGGAAGTTTTCTATTATTATTTGCTCACATAACCTTTCTACCCCTATTTATCTCTCTTCCTCTTCTTGGACCTCTATGATTCTGATGTTGTTCCTTTTTAATGAGTCACTGATTTCTCTAATTCTTAAATCATGCTCTTTGGCCTTAATCTCCCTCTTTTTTCTGCTTCATTATTCTCTATAAGTTTGTCCTCTATATCGCTGATTCTCTGTTCTGCCTCATCCATCCTTGCCACTGTGACATCCATCTGTGATTGCAGATCAGTTATAGCATTTTTAATTTCATTTTGACTAGTTTTTACTTCTTTTATCTCTGCAGAAAGGGATTCTAATCTATTTTCGACTCCAGCTAGTATTCTTATTATTGTGATTCTAAATTCTGGTTCAGACATCTTGCTTGTATCTGTGTTGGTTAAATCCCTGGCTGCTGTGTCTTCGTGCTCCTTCTTTTGGGGTGAATTCCTGTTGAATTCTGTGGCTCAGGTTGTGCAGCTTGTTGTGCTAATCCTCCAATCAGTTTTCTAGGTGTGCAGGATGGCTTAGTGTAGTCTGGCTGTATTTCATGGACTCAAGACACACAAAAATCTTCCATGCTGTTCCGCCATCTTGGCTCCTCCAGCTTACATCCATTTGTATGATAAATGTTTTGCCATTCCTTCACTTTCAATCTGCAGGTGTTTTCAGGTCTGAAATGAGTCTCTTGTAGGAAGCATATAGTTGGATTTTGTTTGTTTGTTTGTTTGTTTGTTTGTAATCCACTGTGCTGTCACCCTATGTCTTTTGATTGGAGCGTTAGTACATTTATATTCAGTTATTATTGATATGTATATAGTTATTGCCGTTTTGTTAGTTGTTTTGTTCTTGTTTTTGTAGTTTTTCTCTGATCCATTTCTTGCTATTTTTCATGGTTTGTTGCCTTTTTTAGTGGTATACTTGGATTTCTTTCTGTTTATTCTTTGCATATCTATTACTGATTTTTGTGGTTAACATCAGATTTGCATATTACAGCTTTACATTTAACTGTCTATATTAAGTTGATGGTTTCTTAAGTTTGAAACCATTCTTTACTACTCTCCCACCCCTCCACATTTTAGGTATATGGTATCATATTTTATGACTTTTTATTTTATGAACCCGTTGACTGATTTTTATAAAAATACTTATTTTTAAAGCTTTCATGTTTTTTTACTGTTCATACTCTTATATGGTCTTTCTTTTCCACTCAGTCTTCTTTAATATTTCTTATAGGGCCACTTTATTTAGTAGTCATGAACTCCTTTAACTTTTATTTGTCTGAGAAATTTTTTATCCTTTCTTCTGTTCTGAATTATACCCTTACTGGATAGAGTATTCTTGGCTGTAGATTTTTCCCTTTCAGTACTTTGAATTTATTATACCACTCCATTCTGGCCTACAAAGTTTCTACTGAAAAATCCATTGATAGCTGTATGGGGTTTCCCTTAAATACATTGCTTGTATGTAACTGCCTTCTTTTGCTTCTTTTAATTTTTTTTAACACTACTTTTTGCCATTTTAATTACTATATGTTTTGCTGTGGACATCCTTGGGTTGAATTTTGTGGGAGATCTCTGTGGCCCCTGAATCTGGATATCTGTTTCCTTCCCCAGATTAGGGAATTTTTCAGCTATTATTTCTCCAAATAAAATTTCTGTCAACTTTTATCTCTCATCTTCTGGGATCCCTATAATACAATTGTTATTATACTTGATGGAGTCACTGAGTTGCCTAAGACTGTTGTCAATTTGCCTAATTATTTTTCTCTAATTTGCCTAGCTCGATTACTTTCCATTACTCTGTCTTCCCTGTCATTAATTCACTTCTCTACTTCCTCTAGTGTGCTATTTATTCAATTAAGTGTATTTTAATTTTATTTTTTGTGCTCATCATTTTTGATTGGTTCCTTTTTATCTCTTTGTAAGAGTCTCACTTATGTCCTCCACTCTTTTCTCAAGTCCAGTGAGTATCTTTATGATCATTACTTTAAATTCTCTATCAGGCATATTTCTTATATATCTGTTTCATTTAGGTCACTTGCTGTGGTTTGGTCCTGTCGTTTCATTTGGGACATATTCCTCTGTCTTTCATTTTGTCTAACTCTCTGTGTCTGTTTCTTTGTGTTAGGAAAGTCTGCTATGTTTCTTGCTCTTGAAGGTAACAGTCTAATGAAGAAGATGTCCTGTAGTGCCCTGCAGTGCAGTGTAGTCCCCTCGTCTCCAGGGCCTGGTGCCTCAGGACCATCTCTTTTGTGTGTTTCATGGCCTTCATTCTTGAGTCCTGATCTCTTTTTCCTACAGTCCGGTTGTCTGCAGGGGATTTCTTTGCCTGTAGTAGGCAATATATGATCCCCACCTACATGGGGCGTATTTTAACAAGGCATATGGGTCAGGAGAAGAGGCGTTGGTGGGGTTTGTGTCAGTCTTCTGGGGAAGGGGGTCTGCAGTGCAGGGACAAAGGGTAGTGTGACTGAGAAAGCACCATATGTCTAAGCATGAGGGGACAGGGCTTATTGTAAACATGTTAAGTAGTGAGAATAAGTCCTGGGCTGGATCCTGTAGGTGGCCATGTGTTTATGCTGGAAAATCAGGGAGGGAAATGGCACATGCCAGCTCCTTTGTTCTTAGAGGGGTCTTCCTATGAATGCTGACTTTTCATGGCACACTCTGAGATGAGTAAATAATTCTTACTCAACTATGCCCCAGTCATTTTGCAAACTGACGATTCTATGCTGTACCTAGACAGGCTGTTTATATTACTGTTTCTTTAAGGGCAGTTTCTAATGCTCTCCAGGCTCTCCCAGAGTCAAGTGCACTGATTTTTAAAATTCCAGGCTTTAGGCCCTGCTGTTTGTAAAAACCCATGAAATTCAATTCCTCTTGATGTCAAAGCCAATTCTGGAGATTCATCTTTCCCATTCAGGATCTCTGACATGATACTCCCTTTCACACCCTTTTCCACACTCAGCTCCCTCCTTACCCCAGACAGTCAAGATCCATTTCATTCTCTAACTATGTCTCCATCCTTCCTATCTTCTTCTATGTGTCCTTTTCTGTACCTTTACTTGTAGAGTTTGTTCTGTCAGCCTTTGGGTTATTTTTCAGATTGTTTATGCTGAGTGTTACCTAGTTGTATCTCTGGGATGAGGAGAGCTCAGGGTTCTCCCACTCTGCCATCTTCCCTCCCTCTCATTTCCCAAATTGCCAACTTCAGACAGACCATTCCTAAGAAGAAATGATCGTTATTTCCAGCTGCTTACTGGATTTAGCCACCTGTGTATCCCAAAGATGTCTTAAATTTGATCTATTTAAAATCCTGGGGCACCCGGGTGGCTCAGTCAGTCAAGTGTCTGACTTTGGCTTGGTTCATGATTTCACAGCTCATGAATTCAAGCCCCACATTGTGTTCTGTGCTGAAAGCTCAGAGCCTGGAACCTGCTTTGGATTCCATGTCTCCCACTCTCTCTCTCAAAAATAATAAACATTAAAAAATCAAAATCTTATTTATCATGTATTAAATAATCATTTATTATCCAATGTCCATTGAAGATTCAGTGGTAAAAGTTGTATCCCTGCCAGTACTTGTAGCCTCTTGAGGGAGCAGACATTATTCAGGTAACTGCACTGGGAAAGTAAAATTACAACTGGAGAATGCTCTGAAGGAAGGAAAGAAGGTTCTTCTGAGGTGTGCAAGAAGAAAGCCACTCTTCATTTGGGGGGCTGATGTTTGCTAAGGAAATGATCTCTGAGCTAAGTTATGAGGTTGAAGAGGAAAGGAAGACTGTATCAGTTGAGGAGAAGGAGTGGAAAGTCCCTGAGGCAAAGCAGAAGGTGATGCACTGGAAATATTGCAAGGAATACTGATCGAACACAGAATGAAGCAGAGAAGAGACCAGACGTGAACTGACCATACAGAACCTTGTGAGCTACTTTAAAGGCTTGAGTGTTTATAATTTCAGCAGGGAAAGCATCTTGGCATTATCAGTGTGTGTGTGTGTGTGTGTGTGTGTGTGTGTGTGTGTGTGTGTGTATGCTGTCCTAAATGGCATTAAAGTTGGCTACATATGAATTTAAGCATACTTTATTCCCTAGATTAGCTGTTCGTTATTTTAAACTGCTAAAGAACATACACTTAAGTGTTCATAAAAATAAATGTACAGCATAACAAATTTATATAAAGTGAACACCAAAAACTCCTCACTTATATCATAAAATCAAACACTTCCAATGCTCTAGAAATCTTATGTATCCCTTTTCCAATCACATTGCCCTTTCTTGCACTGAAAAGGTAGTGACTACACTGCCCAAAGTTTTATAGAAATCATCCCTTTACTATTTGTATGGTTTTACCACTTAAATACACATCCCTAACCATTATTGTATATTTTCCTTTTATATGCTCACATAAATGGAATTGTAAAGCATATAGTCTTTGTGGATGACTTCACTATACATTTTCTTTTTCTAATTTGTTCATTTCTTATGACTACATGTAGTTCATTCATTTGGGGATTATATAGGATTTCTTGTATGGATATACCACAATTTATTTACCTATTGTCTTGATGATAGACACTTTCAATATTTCTCTTATTTTAATGGTTCCAAGTCATGCCATTGAGAACATTCTTGAATATCCTGGCACATATTGTTATGCCATTTTCCTAGAATAAATACCCACAAATATATACAATCATATATATGAGTATATTTAAATCAATAAACATGTAATAATAATATAAATTATGTACTATTATATCTCTTTTCCTATATTCTATTTTTCATTTTTATTGTCTGCACCATTATAGATCATTTCTCCTTTCCTATCTTTCAGTTAATTATCTCTTCTGCATCTTATCAATTGAGTTCTTAATTTAAACTATTGTTTTGGTTGTTGCATTGTTTTAGTTCCAGAATTTCTTCTAGCTTTTTTGTTAAATTAAAAAATACAGATCATCCCAACACATTTCTCAAATGAGTAGTCTATATTTGTCTAATACATTGTTTTGTATGATGGAAATGTTCATAATATAGTTGTTTGTTATGATGGAAATGAATCAGTATTGCACAATATGGTATCACCTAGCTACATATAACTAATAAGATGTTGAAATGTGGCAAACGAAACTGAAGAATTAAAATTTTACTTTTATTTTAATTATTTAAAATTTAAAGTTAAATCACCACGTTTCTAATAACTTTCATATTAGACAGCAAAGTTCTGTAGGCTGTGCTTTTGTCATGAGGCTGTATCTTCACCATCCAGTTATACTTAAATAAAAAGAACTGACATGTTCCATCTGAAAATTTTGAGAAATATAAACAGTTATAATCAGTTAAGTAAGATCCACCCATCAACATTCACATTTGTTCCAAACACATATATATGTGTACACATAACCCAAAGGATACATGTATATGTATATTTGTATATATACATACATATATATGTATATTTGTGTCTGAGGTTTTATATATATATGTACATATATATACACATACATGCAATATACAGATAATAAGCTTTTGCAATGTTGTAATTTGTACTTTTATATAGCCTTCCATTTTTATATAACATTTATCAAATAATTTTGCCATTACAAAATCTCTAGAATCATAGTCTATAATGAATATTGAGATTTCGTCTTTTGTTTCTGTCATAATTAAGCATATTCTATTGCTGAACATTTAGACCTTTTATAATATTTTGCTACTATATTTAAACCTGGTTGATTTCTTAGGATGACAGAGATAGGATGAAATTGCTAGAATAAATTATCCAAATATTAAAACATGCTTGTCATATACTGCTAAACTGCTTTCCGGAAAAGTTTTGCCAATTTAAGTTTCTATTAGAGTAACATAAGTATGCATGCTCTTCTTAATGGTATATTTTTTGTCATTTGATTTGAGTTTTCACCACCAAATGTAACTCTCTAAGTATGTAAAGGATATCTTCTATTTATCACCTAACATTTTTATCAATTCTTTTTATATTTAAACTCTTTGAAGCTTAAGGCTGAAACTGCCCTGTCCATTTTGAACCTTTCTCTTATCTTTGCCTCCTTGAAATCATATTGTTTTGTGTTTGTTCTCTTATTTCTCCTCCACCTCTTTCTGTCACCTTTCTTTCCTGTCTCTACATGTGGTATTTGCCATAGTTCTGATATTCCTTAATATCTTTGTTCCATAGCCTCTTTCTTAAATTCCTTTCCTTGTCTCATTCAGCTCTCCTATCTTCAAAACTGAATCTCAAATCTATTTCGAGCCTGTCATGTCTTTCAAGATCAAGTCTCACTTTTCCAATATGACTTCTAAATATTTGGTTGCTTGTTCCTACTGACACCTATTATGTCTAGATCTGAATTTTAATGTTGTCCATACCCCCAAGCCCAACCTAACCCAACTCCTGATATGTCCTAATTTTCCCTTTATGTAAGTCATCTCATTGTTATCTGGGCTCAAAAAGCTCTTGTTTCTTTCTTCCTTTATCTCACTTATCCATTCAGGTCATCAGGAATGATTGAGTCTTTACTTCCAATATCAGTCAAAAGCATGCCTTAACTTCTGGTCCTGTTGTTTCCATGTTAGAACAGGCCCTTATAACCAAGGCTTTTCTTTTAAATAGTGTTTCTGCTTTTAAACTTTCCTTTCATTAATCTATTCTTCAGTGTTTCTAAATGAATCTACTTAGTTTATCATTTTGAGGTACTATTCTCTTCATCAAAAGTCTTCAATATCTTTCTGTTGTCTTCTAAGCACCCTAAGTTCCATAATTTGTAATTTATCTATCTACCCAGCCATTCAAAATGCATTGAGTGCCTACATGAAGTTCTCTTCAGAGCACTGTCATTTAGCTCCTGGAGCTACTTGGCTCTCATGTGAAGAGGTCTGGAAGTGCCTGGGGGTTTTCTTCCCCCCAAGACTTCTACCAAATAATGACTGAGAGTTGCAGAAGTAAGAAAGCTCCAGATTCATTACTTGGATTTTAAAAGCTCTGAGGTTTGTAGTTCTAAATGTGAACACTCAAGTTTCCTTGCAGCCTCAGACTGAAGCCTATTCTCTCTGGGTTTTTTTACTGAGATATTACCCCTACCTGGCCTCTCCTTATTGGCCCTTCTTCAGCCTCTGTCTTATCTAGCTACCCTGGTAGTGTTTCCTGAATGAATAAGTTGCACAGAAGTTGTCGTTGGCAGGACACTTTTATTCAAACTAGAGACATTATCACTACTACAAAGAAGCTTACACCAAGTAGGAAAACAGGCATACAAACTAGCAATTTCAATTTTGATATATCTGCCATAATAGTCGTATTTTCAAAGTCCAGTAAGATGGGAAGAAATACCTACTTCAGATGAGAGACATTGAAATGGAATGTCTGAATCCTGAGAATAATGTCTGACCTGAAAATAAGTCTTACTTCTTATTTGAGGAAGAAAGCAAAGAGAAACTATTCAGAAGGAATAGCATAGGTAAAAATGTCATGATGTTAGAACATGAATTTTTTTAAGAACTGCAAATAACCTAAATAATTCATTGTTATCAAAGTACAGAACACAGGAAAAAAATGAGGAATTTGTTCTGGCAGGAGAGTAAAATGGCAGAAATCTGGACTCAAAGTATCCATTGAGTACCTTAAAGAGTTCATCTGTTTTATCCATTGAAGATGGTAAAGAAATGAAGAAACCAGGACATTGATGCCATCAGATTTAGAGTTTGAACAATTACTCTGACAGCATTAGTTGCCTGTAGGGGTAGCCCAGAGAAAGGATTATCATAAATTGAATACCATGGTGGATAAAAAATGCTGAGGAGGGATGATAATGAGAGATAATAGAAGGAACGACTGGAAGTGCTTAATAATTCATTAAGTCTGGGAATAGATATAGGAGATTCTAGGCTTTGGACCCCTCCCAGTAATGAAATTCAATGGACATTTTTTAGTCTTTATCTTAATATAATGTAACATTTCCCTTTTTTGTGCAGGTTCTTGTTCAATTATTTTGCTAGATTTTCTGTATTTTCCAAATTCTCTGTATTGACAATCTATAAAACGTTCACTTTTTAAACAGTGTAGGTGGTAAAAGGGAATCATAACAAAGACTACTTACTAAAGAATTTTTAGGCTAATTACATAAAAGGATTTTAAGTAATATTTGTATGGAAAAAAAACTCTCCAAATGCACACATAACTAAAGAAATGTCAATTAAACCAATATCAGATTGGCAAAAATTTTAAGTATAATATATCCAATTTGGGCAGGTAGGGAAGAAAGAAACATGCTAACACACTATTGGTGAGAATGTAATAGATAGAATTTCTAGAGAGCAATTAAACACTCTCTGCCCAATTAAGATGCTTATTCCTTTGATCCACCAATGTTACTGTTAATAATTTGAAATACAAATCAATTTAGAAAAGTATATGAAGATGCTTATTATGCTATATTTGTAATAGCAAAAACAAAAACCCTGAAAGTTATTTAAAAGTCCAGTAATGGCAACTAATTGAATACATTATAAAATGACCATGCCATAGAAGGTTATTCAAATATTCTATAGAATGCACTCAGATGGAAATGGCCAATAAATATCTGGTTGCAATAGAATGGTGCAAACGGTTTTGTAGAGTATATTCTGATCACCACATAATGAGAATATACATGAATTAAAAATTTCTGCAAAGATGCATCTGAAAGTGGTAACAGAGTCTACTACTTGCATTGCCAATGAAGTATCTTTGCTATTGTCATATATTTTTTTCCTAGAACAAATAGTAGATTGGTTTTAAAATGAATAAAAAGAAAGGGGCAATAATAAGATAATCCAGGGAAGCAGTGTAGTAGTCATATGTGTGCGAACAGAGGGGATGAAAGGTGAAAATTTTATGTAATTCTCTTGAAATTAAATAAAAATAAAATGCTCATAGGAACACCTTAGAACAGTAGGAAGGTCATTTACAGATAGGGAAATAGAGGCTAATAACATACTTCCTAAGTATCTAATGGGGGACTAGAATTTAGATCTCTTGACCGCTTGCCTAATACTCTCTCCATTATTTAAGTAATAGTGTATCTATGACAAGAAAATTAAATCAACTAAGATGCAAAAGTTCTCAGCCAATATTTTTACTTTCTCTGAATATATGGAATTGATTTTAAGTTCATAAATAGATTTTAAAAATTTGGAGAGGGGCGCCTGGGTGGCTCAGTCAGTAAGCGTCCAACTTTGACTCAGGTCGCGATCTCGCGTTTCATGTGTTTGAGCCGCGCATCGGGCTCTGCTGACAGCTCAGAGCATGGAGCCTGCTTTGGATTCTGTGTCTCCCTCTCTCTCCTCCTCTGCCTCTCTTGCACTCTGTCTCTGTCTCTCTCTCAAAAATAAATAAACAATATTATTATTATTATTATTATTATTATTATTATTATTATTTTAATTTGGAGAGCTGGCTGTGAAGAGATATTTGGAATTAGAGGCAAATAAATGATGTAGTAGCACCTAAAACTTTGTAAGGAAGAACATACCAAATAACTTACCTATTTCACACATAAACTGACATGTCCCCAATCAGCACTGTATAATCTTAAACACAGTATAATCTGGAGCAGCACCAGTTGATTCCTTTGTTGCTCTAAAGTATAAATGCCGAATCGTACAGAATTTCAAGTATAATTCTATGAAAAATGAGAAGGAATCACTACGAATGTGTGTGAAAAGACTATTATGTACTTCCCTTTGTTAGAGTAGCTTTATATTGAAAATAGTAATGATTTATTAGCAAAAAAATTTAATTACTTTACCCAACTACTTCTAAATTACAAATAGATTTCATTATTTTAGGATAATAGGGAATAGATTTTCTTTTGTGATTTTCAGTGTATTAGCAATGAATTTTTTCTAGTTTTGTTCAAGATACTTCATCCAATGCTTCATTCAAATTGTCACTGATTTCTTACTATGTATTGAATTGATATATTAGTCTTATATATATATTTGCCAAATTCAATATTACCAATTTAATAAACTGAGGGAAATAAAATGAAAAAGTAGTGAATATTTAATGATAAAATTTAATTTTATGTCAATGTGTTGCTTTGCTTTTATAATTAATCATAACTTACTCTAATTTAAAACATTATCAATAATTAAAATTCTATATTCCATATAATCAATATTTTGTACGTATGTCACTTCCTACAAGTATTCTAATTCCAGCTTAGTAAATTTATATGTAAATGTATTTTGCAAGTTGGATAATCTTAGAAGATTAACTTGAAGTTGCAAGTAGAGTAGTAAATTAAAATTTTCATTTCCTATGCTGGAGAGCAGTTTTAATAAAATCTGAAATGTAGATATTAGCGTTCACCACTTAAAATTTGTCATTAGGCATTCGGACTAAAATCTTGAAATATATAGAAGAGGTACATCCATTCCTTAAATTCCCAATACTGTACATGCTATGAGAATGTAGGATATTTCAAGGAGATTAGTGTAAGTCAATAGTTAATCACAAATATTTAACAGAGGAACTATATTGTGGACCTTATATTTCCCTCCTCTTTGCTTCAGGAAAAGATCTCGCTCATCACTCATTAGCATATGGTCCTATGGAGTTCTTAAATGGGAAATTTGTTGCCCTGAACATCTCAACATCATTGGCTTTATGTTTAATTTTTGATGGATGATGATATAGCCCTACAAAATAGGCATAAAAAGGTATTTTGGTTGAAATTTTGCCCGAGATTAGTTGGAAGGGAGTACATTTCTGATCTACCTTTTCAGTTTTTTTAAGATTCAAGATCTTGAACAGAGATATGTAAATTGTGTGTGTGTGTGTGTGTGTGTGTGTGTGTGTGTGTGTGTACACAACTGTATTCTGTTCATAAAAAGGTCAGTTAGTACTTCCAAACTGAAACTATTTTAAAAAGAGAGAATCGATGAATTCTAGAGAGGAGGAATTGATGCGTGGTGGAAGGGAGAGTGGTGAGATTTGGATAATGCTGAGCTCTCAGAAAAAAAAAAAAAAAAAAAGGCCACGGGTGGAACCAGAAGCCCTTAGTTTTTCACTCACAATAGAGACAGAGACACAAAGATACAGAAAAAATAGAGAAAAATCAAACCATAAAGATAGCGCCTCACAGAATCAAAAATAAGAGTTTTCCTCTTCCCCTTCATGGGTTATAAAGGTTATGAAATGGAGGACTTCCACATAATCAAGAGAAGACAGCCCATAGAAGGGACATACTTGCTGTAATAGAGAGCTATAAGAAATCCAGACCCAGAAAGAGCAGCTATTACTGATGCCTTGAAGGAGTTGTCCTAAGACATCTGCCCACTGCAGATGAGGTGAACAGACACTTGTTTTATTGTGGAATATGTTGGACTTTTGATTATGTGCAAAAAGAATGCATATTTTGTTGAGATCATTCCAAAGTTTGATTTATGTGTGAATTGGGATACAGTCCAACAATAACTAATTATTGAGAAAATTTATCTAAAAGTGGATAAAGTCATAAGTTACTCTAAAATTTCTGTAAATTTGGTAGGCATATTTCCTAGGAATTTCAGATGAGCAGAAGTATCAAGAAAGAAAATCAATCAGGAGTAATTTCTGTGTTACAGGCACTCTGAAGAACTATTTAAATGTTTAACACTATAAATAGTCTTTGCTGTAATATTTTAAACTGTTGTCTTTAAACTTTGGTTTTCTTTTTTATGCATTTATGCAATATGCATGTGTGATTGCACACAATTTTCAATGAAATAAATGTTTTAAAATAAGTCTTTACTATTACTAATACATTTCACTATGGGAAAATTCAGAGTTTCTTTTGCTTTTGGTGTTAGTTATTATCATTGCAGAAAGTTTGATACTATAAAAATTAACTGAGAACTTTGACTTAAATCAGCCTAAGGCAGTGAAAACATATTTTCTTGTTCCTGTTTCATCATATACTTATATATAACAGAAATGGTGAGGCCAAAAGATCCAAGTATTAAAACTTTGGAGAGCAGAGAGAGTACCAACAATCTGTACCCAAGCTGAGTCTAAACTGTTTTGAAGCCACATCTTATCAGCATCCCTTTAGAATTTAAATTTAATATTCAGGAAGAGTATGTTTCAATCTTTTTATAGCTGCATGTAACTTTAAAAGATTTCATATTTAATGCTAAAATTGCCTCTGACTATTATATTCCTAAAGGTTTTCAATTCTTTCTTGGCTCAATTCCTGATTTCAGTTTTTGTTGTTTCTTTTCATGAAAAAGTAATATTTAGCTCTACAATGTTTTATTTGACATTAAGGGGAGAACATCATTTTTGACAAAGCAAAATAAGCTTGAGTAAACTTTTGGCCTGCGATAAAAGTTTTACCTTATAAAATTGGATTTTAGACATTTTTTCTCATAAAAATAACAATTACATAAACCTTACCCAAAATGTAATTATAGGAATTAATTTCAAGTGAATTAAAATATTTTAATGAATTTTATTTGAAATGTTTATGATTGGAAAACAGTGATTATACTTCAATAACTGCTTATACTATATATAAATCAATTTGTTAATTTTAGAACATTTGTAGCACATTTAATTTTAATTTCCAGACAACACACTCATGCAAACACATCCTTATTTTAATGAAACTATTCCCAGAATAATAAAGCTACTATAATCAGAATGAATAAAAATATATCAAATGATGATTCTTCATAAAATGCCTAGTGTCAAATGTCCTGCTGTTAATTACACCACAGACTTAAAATACTTACATTACTTCATTATTTATAGTAATATAATTTGCTATATACACAAGAATATCACTTTTGTAACCAAGAGCTCAGGTAAGCTGCTAATCTTTTGTTCTTCCTAAAACATCTATGCCTTAAGAAGCTAATTCATGGTTACTTTCCATTTCATTATTATTATTATTATTATTATTATTATTATTATTATTATTTTACATTGAGACAATAGATCTCATTCACTACCCTCCTGTCTCTATGCAAAGACGATCCGGACATGACTGCCCCTATTCCTTGATTTTTTCATGCCTTAAACACACACGACATACCCACAGGCATGTATCCATGCATGAACATACATGCAGATACTTTCACAGACGTATGACGAGGGAAATTTCTATCGCTATGTATTCATTACTCTTGCCAGATTAGGTTGGGTACCTGCTTGCCGTTTGTCCCAGGTTTGCAGCACATGAGGCTTACACAGTTTCCTTTGCCCAAGTCATAAATAGCAATTGAATCCATCCCCTTTTCTTTATTTTTCATTTTGCCACCCAGTAAACTCTCCTCCCTTTCTACTTTGTGATCATCTGCTCCAGTATCAGTGACCTGCTGTCTTTCCTCAGAGAGAATAGATCCTTTCTAACTAAAAATTTTGTACAGGATCTTTGGCCCAGGAGTCCTCTCTACTCCACCCCACTTTATGTCCCCTCTTATTTAAATCATGCAAATAGGCTAGAAATCACTTCCTTTGAGGTAATGTTCCTGAAACTCTACACAAAGAGCCATTACATACCCTATGTTTCTCTAAATATTTATACTAATAATTTTTGTTGAAATAATATTGAGTGCCTTAACCTTTCTCTCAGTATGCAAATTCTAGAAAAGCATTGCCTTGCTCACTACTGATTTCCAGCACCCAGCATAGTCCTTGGCACTTGCTTGACCCTCACTGAATTTAGGTTTTACAAAGAAATGAACATGTACACATGTACATGTACACATGTAGGCAATATACCAAAATGAAAAATTGCCAGAATCAAGGAAATGGTGCTAAATTGGGAGCCAGAAAGCTAATCCATATGGATGTCAAGGTGATGAGCCTGGGTAAACACTGGAAAGAAAATAGTGATCAACATGGGGAAGCCAAAGGGTGGGGGTTGGGGGTCCAGTGGAAACTCTGAAGCTGATTCCAGGAATGATTGGTTGTCCCCAAACATTGTTTATTCATGGTCTAGGGGTCTTTCCTGGGGGAGACAAATTTATGTAAAGTGTTTTCTTTAAATGTCTCGCCAACTTGTATTTTGAATATTTAATTCTAGAACCATTTAAGACCCATCTGTCAGTGCTGTTCGTCTTTTTTTTTTCATCCTGCTAAATTCTAAGTCTCCATTTAGATTTCTCATTCTTTCTCTCTAAAGTTGAACTAGCAATGAAAAGATGGCGAATTCCTTTGTAGGTATGTCCCTAGGATTACATAGAGCCTAGTTAGCAAAAATGGACCATAACAAGTTAACAAAAAATCTACCCGGAATTCAAGGCGAAATATTAGCCTGTCCTCCCAGGTATCCAGAGCTGTGTCTACTGTCTACCAGCCCTCACTTTTTCTTTTTGTTTTCTCCTAAGGATCAGATCTCACTTTTTCAAATACTTTTGATGCTCTGCAGCTCTACATACAGGAACACACTTTCATCTGTTCCATCTTGCAGTCCGGAAGCAGCAACATGACTACCTGTTAAGGCAAAAAGGCTGCTCCTTGGTCTGATCTGCATTTTTCAGGTAACTTTCTAGGCAGCCTATAATCCATCAGTCTGCCCCTCAGTAAATCTCAGAAAAAGAACACCTATAAGCCTAGTGCAGGGGTGTTCTGAAGTTTGACTAGTATTTTAGAGTGTTGCAGATCCCAAGATGAAAGCAGTAAGGAAGTTGAAAAAATAGTATTATTTATTCAACAGACTTGCCAGAAATCTCAGATCTTCCCTAGTCACTACATTCTGTCCTGTACATATAATATAAAACTCTCCATGAAAGCAGAGCTGAGTCCTCAGTGAGAACATTCAGAAACAAACAAGACCAGCCTCCAGGGGGAAGGCCTTGTAATACATGCTTTTTTCTCTTCTCCTATAATCACCTGAGATAGTGCTGAGATCTGAGTAGGTGCTCAACAAAGGCGCTCACTAAAATTATTCTGTAAAAGTATTTATAATTCAAAGAAAGGCTCATTACTCTCTTTGGAGGCACTTTCAGTGACAGTGAAACCACTTGACTATTACTACTTTAGAATCTGTGAGTATTCATCATTCTACCTTTCTACCTTTCCAGCTTTTATTTTCCATGTTTAATCACTTTTTCTCCCTCTGACTGAACGTATATCTTACTTTTCTTTATATTGGAAAGTTCATTTGCACATTCAGTGTAAAACATATTCCTTCAACCATTAGTTAATAGCTACTAGGGTCTACCATTTGTCTTAGCTACTAAGACAAAAAATATATTTTTACATGTAGGTGTATATGTTATAAATATATATATATATTATATAACATATATAATATATATATTATATATAACATATATAATATATATATTATATATAACATATATATATAATATATATATAGAGAGAGAGAGAGGGAGAGAGAGCTAAATATATCTATGTAACTATATAGATGTATCTATCAATAGAAAAAGAGAGACATTCTCTTCTATAATTTAGGATTGTTGTAACAAGGAACAGACAACTGTACTGAAAGTATCTTTATCCCAATGAAAATGACTTATTGTATACAATAGGTAAATCCATGTTGGCTAACTTTTGAGGATCATTGACTCAGTGGCCCAGGGGCACTATCTAATGCCTAGTCTCTTTCAATTACCCTCAAAGTTTCAACTGCTTTTTTCATCAGCAAGAAATGGCCCCCCAGCTCCAGACTTCATAGTTGCACTAAAAAACATCTAAATGGGTAAAAGAGAAGATGTCCCTTTTGGTATTAAGGGTGAGATAAAATAGCTTCAAAAGTTCCATTATATGCCTCCTCACATCAAAATCACATCCCACAGCAGGATTAGCTCAGTGAATTTATGATTCTATCCTGGATCTGTGGAGATTCCCAGCCTCCTCTCTAGCCCATGGCTACCTGATGTAAAAGCAAAGGTGGCCATCTATTAATGGAAGAAGGAAAAGCTTGTAGGTAGCAAGGATGTGACATTTATTACAAAGATTATTAAGGAAGGCTTATAAAATTGAAAGAAGCTGAAATAAAGTGTTCTGTATCAATCAGAATACAGTCAGAAGAACTGAAACCTTGGTAGGTATTTCAAATACAGAATTGGCCATCAGATTACAGAAAGCTGAAATAACAAGGAGAGGATGCTAAAATAGTCCAAGAATTCAGAACTGCAGTAAGTAGTGGCCACACTAGAGGCAGGGGAACAAAAGAGAGAAGTCAGTGTTACCAGAGCATAGCACAAGGGGGGACTCATCACAACTGGTACTAGAAAACCTTAAGGTGATGCCATCATGCAGCTGGTGCTCAAACCACCCGGGGATCATTGTGAGTTGGTGCAGGTGCCTCTGAGAAGTCACTAAGGCTGGTGCTCAGTGGGTCAAAAGAAGCAAATGGCTGAAGCTGTAGTTGTCCTCTGTTGCCTTAAGGTGCTGACGTGAAGTACAAACAGAAAACCTCCCTTCTGCCATCCTGCTACCTTCCTAACTCCCTCTCGTGCTTCCCACTAAGAGGAAGCCAGCTGGCAGGGGAGTTGGAGAAGTGTTTGTGGGCTCAGGAACACACAACAGAATATAGGGTGGTGGACTGTGGCTCCAAGGGACAATATGTGACTTAATACTACAGCATCCTGACATCTTGAAACACTTTGAAATAGCAGTGTGTGTGTGTGTGTGTGTGTGTGTGTGTGTGTGTGTGTGTGTGTGTGTTTGTAATTATACTGGTAAAGGTCTGTGTGTTTAACCTTGTGCTTTTTTCTACCTAACTATACTATGTCTCACCATAACAGCAAATGATGTTTTAAAGACTTTTCTGACCTTCCTTAACTCTAGTACCTACTGGAGAAATGATTTAGGACAAGTGGTTAGCCATGATGAGCATCTGTTTTCCCATCTGTAAAATGGAGATAATGATAGGCCTCAAAAGTTTGTTTTGAAGATGGAATAAGATTATTAAAAGATTCTCTCTTTGAGCTAATCACATGTAAGTTGCTCAGTTGATAATTGTTAATTATTAGTATTAGTTTTATGGTTCCCTCAATCCCAATTTATCCAATGAAAATCCTTGTCCTAGTCAATCACTTTTCATATGCACAATTCAGACACCTTATGCAAGGTTACCTTTGTAATTGGGTATCATTCTGCCTTAAATTATTCACTTGCTTATTTACTACCTATTTTCCTTGAGGATAGACTATCTTCTCATTTATTTTGCACAGTGCTTCACATATAATAGAACTATAATCAATAAAAATTTGAAAAAGTTTAAAAGTTCAAATGAATTATGGTGAATATATGATATGTATGTGAATACACTCTATGTAAAGTTTATATTTATAAAGAGGAGAGAAAGTATACCTTTCTACAGAACACTGTGTGATTTTTTTATGGGAGGTGTTGTCCTCATATTGTATAAATGAAAAATACACAGAAGGCTAATGATACAAAGAGAACTACTACAGTATTTCTGTATCAAGAATTTCTTGAACAGGTGATGTCATGATTACCTATTGTGGTCAATTGATCTTGAATGGGCAGAATTCATGAAGATAACAAAAAGAGACTGGGAAGATTATTGGAAGTGGGCTAATTGGCATGGGAAAAGTTGGTAGACGTGCTAGAAATAAGTATATTCTATCATCTCTGAGGCAACTCATACGGGGGAGATAAGTGTTTCCAAACTGAAGTAAGGTTTAAAAGGGCAGTGCTTTATCCTGTAGGCAATTGAGAGTAACATAAATAAGTAGTATTT
Organism: Felis catus; assembly: GCF_018350175.1. Lineage (NCBI taxonomy): Eukaryota > Metazoa > Chordata > Mammalia > Carnivora > Felidae > Felis > Felis catus. The sequence continues at coordinate 64,795,821 of NC_058368.1, forward strand.
AAAGGCAAATAAATGGTTCTCTGTGCAGGCATATTAGAAATAGATGACACCGGAGGCAGAGAGGAGTTAAGGAGGATGTTGAAACAGTCTTAAAGTGCTAGGAGGCTGAAGTAAATACATTGTAAAGTCATTGCCATAGCACATAGGATAGCGCTGTTTATTGGAAGATGCCTTAGTGAGAAAATCTGACAATCCACATTTAGCAGAGAGAAGGATGTCAGGATTAGTTATTAATAAGATTAGGTGAGACAAATGTTATATAGCATCACTTATATGAGGAATCTAAAACAAACAAACAAATGAACAAACACACACACAAAAAAACAGAAACAGACTCATAAATTCAGAGAATGGATGGTTGCCAGAGAACGGAAGGGGTGGGAGATGGGCAGAGTAAACGAAGGAGATTATGTGGTACATGCTTGCAGTTGTAAAATAAGTAAGTCATGGAGATGAAAAGTACAGCATAGGGAATGTAGTCAATAATATTTTAATAATGCTATATGGTGATACATGGTGACTATACTTATTGTGATGAGCATTGAGTATTATCTAGAATGGTTAAATCACTATGTTGTACACTTGAAACTAATACAACATTGTATGTCAACTGTACTTCAGTAATAAATATTTTTTAAATAAAATAACTAGGATTAGAACTTCAGAACTTTTACTTCTGGATAGCTTAATTTGGCTCTAAATCCAGCACATTCTCTTCCAAACTCATTTTGTTAATCTCTGTAACCTTGTCCCTAAAACGCTACTCTTACCCAGTTTAAAAAAAAAAAAAGTATATTCATTTTTTTCATAAGCGCGCAAAATTCTAGCAGTTTTCAAAGACACTGTTACATTTGAAATAAGAAAAGCTGTTTTAACATGTCAAGGCATTTCTATTGCTTTGCAAGCTGGTGAACAATAGATTCTCTTATTTGTACTCTTTTCCTAGATTTTAGTGCTTTTTTGCTTTTCCATAATGAAGAACCAACCGAAATACCTGATAGAATACCATGACAGCTTGAAAAGCTTTACTTTTGAATTAACAAATTCAGTTGATATCCCACAGTAGAAAAATAAAATTGTAAAAAAATTAGAAGGTATCCTCCTCTCAACTTAGAACTTAAAGACACTAGAGACCCCATTGAAAATATTTCATAGTGTGGAATTCTTAGAGAATGGACATTAGAGTAACTTCAGAAAAAAAATTTTTAAATACTTTTATGAACAAAGTAGACTTAAACAAGAGAATGAGGGAGATTCTAATATTGGTATTTTCAATTTTTAAAAATTACAGTGTTTAAGTGTGGTCAAATAATTATTAATTACTGATATTTTCGTGTTCACATCTAGAAGGTAGAGTATAAACTATTTGCGTAAACTGTGTAAAGCCTTATTGAAGGAGATGACATATATTCCGATTGGAAAGTAAATATATAGTTTCACTATATAGGTGGTATGACTTTTTATGGAAAGCAACTATTCTCGTAGTTTCAGGAAACACACTGGAAAAAAGTAGACGTTCACACTTGAGGCCTCACATTCAAGCTTTGACATATTCCTCTCGCTGGCTTCATCTAATGCTTAAAACGAGTCCATTTAGTCACTGGCTTTAGAACTATGGGTCAAAGAGGTGCCTTTATCATAATGTGAATTTTTTCCTAGGACAGTTGGTCAAGTGGCCTTTGGGTTTTCCAACATGCTTGAAAGTTACCTGGCTACCCTGTGAGGAGTTTGCATTACTACAAAGCAGATAAAATTATGACAGTTCCCGTGATGAAACCATAGTCATTGTGTTGAGTTAGAACAAAGACCAAATGTAATCTTTCCATGTTGCTGGGTAGTAATCAAACATCGGTAACATCAGAAGCTTATAGAATAACAGATCACCATGCCACTAATCATTCGAAAACATTTTTAATTTCTAATGGGTTTTACGTCATCATGGTTTTATTCTCTTTTTCCTTTTGTTGAAGTTTTAAAATGTATTTCTACTTCAGGGTGTAGAAAGGAAAGAAATTAGAACTAAAAATAAAGGGCTTCTTCATAACCTCAAATTATTTCTTTTAGCACTACACTTTAGAGAGAAAATAACAGAAATTCAACATAACACTTTTGTGACACTTTGCTACCTGATCAAAAGATAGAAAAAGTAAAAAGCAATTAAATCAATTTGTATTCAGTGCATGTATTCACCTATTTTTTATTAAAAAATGATATGATAAAAAACAACTCTAAGGTAATTATCCAGTTTTCATTATTATTATTATTATTATTATTGTTGTTGTTATTTTCATTTTATTTATATAAACCAGTATAAGCCATACCAGATACTTCATTTTTTATATTAGCATATATTTTTATTGAAGTATAATTAACATACAGTGTTATATTAGTTTTGGGTATATAATATAGTGATCAAAACATTTTTCACTGCTCATCATGGTAAGTGTACTCTTGATCCCCTTTATCTATTTCACTCTTCCCCCTAACCACCATCCCTCTGGCAACCATCAGTTCCCCATATAAGAGTCTGTTTTTCTATTTGTCTCTTTTTTCCTTTGTTCATTTGTTTTCCTTCCTAAATTCCACTTAAGAGAGAAATCATATGTTATTTGTCTCTGACTGACTTATTCCACTTAGCATTAAACCATATATATATGGTTTGTATATATATGTACATATGTATATGTATATATATATACATATGTATATACATATATGTATGTATATGTATACATATGTATATGTATATATATACATATGTATATACATATGTATATGTATATATATATACATATGTATATACATATGTATATATACAATATACATATATATATATGTACATACATATATATACAAACCATATATATATGGTTTAATGCTAAGTTTGTATATATATATGTACATATATATATGTACATATATATACAAACCATATATATATGGTTTGTATATATATATGTACATACATATATATGGTATGTATATATATATATATATACACACACACACACATATGTGTGTGTGTGTGTGTGTGTGTGTGTGTGTGTGTGTATAGTGCCAAGATTTGGAAACAACTCAAGTGTCCATCCAAGGATGAACGGTTATCACTTCTTTTTTATCCATTCTTCTTTGGATAGACACTTGGGCTGTTTTTGGATCTTGACCAATGTAAATAATGCTGCAACTAACATAAAAGTGCATATATGTTTTTGAATTAGTGGGGGATTTTTTGGTAAATGTTCAGTAGTGCAATTACTGGACCATACAGTAATTCATTTTTAATTTTTGAGGGACCTCCATAAGGTGGCTACATCTTGCATTCCTCCCAACAGTACACAAGAATTCCTTTTTCTCCACATCTTTGCCAACACTTGTTATTTTTTCTGTTTTTGATTTTAGCCAATCTGACATGTGCATGGTGATGTCTCACAGTGATTCTGATTTGCATTCCCCTGATGAGGAGCGATGCTGAGCATCTTTTCATGTGTCTGTTTGCCACCTGTATGTCTTTTTTGGAAAAATGTCTATTCAGATCTTCTGCCCATTTTGTAATCAGATTGTTTTTTTGTTACTGAGTTGTATGAATTCTTGATATATTTTAAATATTAACCCCTTATCAGATGTATCATTTACAAATATCTTCTTCCATTGAGTAGGTTGTCTTGTTTTATTGATGATTTCATTTCCACTGTGCAAAAGCTTTTTATATTGGTGTGATCCCAATATTTTAATTTTGCTTTTGTTTCCCTTACCTGAGGAAACATATCTAGAAAAATGTTTCTATAACTCATGTCAAATAAATTATTGCCTCTGTTTGCTTCTAGGAGTTTTATGGTTTCAGGTCTCACATTTAAGTCTTTAATCCATTTTGAGTTTATTTTTTTGTGTCCACTTTTATTCTTTTACATGTAGCTATCCAGTTTTCCCAGCACCATTTGTTGAAGAAATCGTCTTTTCTCCATTATATATTCTTGCCTCTTTTGTCATAGATTAATTGATCATATACATGAGTTTATTTCTGATATCTCTGCTATTCATCTATGTGTCTATTTTTTTTCTGTCAGGACCATACTGTTTAGAACACTGTAGCTTTGTAGTAAATCTTGAAACTTGGAATTGTGATACCTCCAACTTTTTTCATCTTTCTTAAGATTGCTTTGACTATTCAGGGTCTTTTGGATTCCATACAAATCTTAAGATTATTTGTTATAGTTCTGTGAAAAATGTTGGTATTTTGATAGTGATTGTATTAAATCTGTGGATTGCTTTGGGTAATATGGACATTTTAACAATGGTGATTATTCTAATACATGAACATGAACTATCTTTCTATTTGTATCATCTTCAATTATTTTCATCATTATAGTTATCAGAGTATACTTCTTTCACTTCTTAAGTTTACTTCTAATTATTTTATTATTTTTGGTACAATTGTAAATGGGTTTATAAATTTTGTTGATCTTTTAAATGAAACAGCTCCTGATTTCATTGACCTGTTCTATTGTTTTTCTTTAGTTTCTATTTTGTTTATTTCTGCTCTAATGTTTATTATTTCCTCCCTTCTACTGGATTTGACTTTTGTTGATTTTTTTCTCTTTCTGCTACATCATTATTACTCTATAGACATGCAACAGATCTATATATTGATTTTGTATCCTGTGACCTTACTGAATTCATTTATCAGTTCTAATAATTTTTTGATGGAATTTTACAGATTTCCATATATAGTATTGTGTCATCTGCGATACTGAACATTTCACAATAGTTCACAATAGTGAATATTTTATTTCTTCCTTACTGATTTCAATGCCTTTCATTTCCTTCTCTTATCTGATTTCTATGGGCAGGACTTCCAGTACTATGTTGAATAAAAGTGGTGAGAGCGAACACCCTCATCTTCTTTCTGATCTGAGAGGAAAAGTTACCAGTTTTCCCCGCTGAGCCTGATGTTAGTTCTTGGTTTTTTATATGTGGCCTGTATTATGTTGAGGTATCTTCCTTCTAAATCTACTTTGTTGAGAGTTTTTATCATGGATATGTGTGTTTTACTTTGTCAAATGTTTTTTCTTTATCTTTTGAGGTCATCATATGGTTTTTATCTTTTGGCATGATGTATCATGTTAATTGCATTGTGATTAATGAACCATGCTTGCATCCCTGGAATAAATCCAACTTGATCATGGTGGATGATTTTTTTAATGTGTTGTTGGATTTGGTTCATTAATATTTCATTGAAGATTTTTGCATCTATGTTCAACAGAGATATTGGCCTGTAGTTTTCTTTTTTGGTAGTGTTTTTATCTGGTTTTGGTATCAGGGTTATGCTGACCTCATAGAATGAATTTAGAAGCTTTCTTTTTTCTTCTATTTTTTGGAATAGTCTGAGAAGAATAGGTATTAACTCTTCTTGAAATGTTAGGTAAAATTCATCTGCAAAGACATTTGGTCCTAATTGTTAGTTTGTTGTGAGTTTTTTGATAATGATTCAATTTCATTGCTGGTAATCTATCTGTTCAAATTATCTGTTTTTCCTGATTCAGTTTTTGAAGGTTATATATTTTTAGGAATTTAACCATTTGGGGTAGTTGTTTAATTTGTTGTCATATAATTTTTCATAGTATTGTCTTATACTCCTTTGTGTTTTTGAGGTGTTGTTTTTTATTTCTTCTCCTTCATTTCTAATTTTACTTATTTGAATCATCTCTTCTCTCTCTCTCTCTCTCTCTCTCTCTCTCTCTCAATGAGCCTGTGAAAAGGTTTATAAATTTTGTTGATCTTTTAAATGAAACAGCTCCTGATTTCATTGACCTGTCCTATTGCTTTTCTTTAGTTTCTATTTTGTTTATTTCTGCTCTAATGTTTGTTATTTCCTCCCTTCTACTGGATTTGACTTTTGTTGATTCTTCTTTATCTAGATCCTTGAGGTGTATTAGGTTGCTTATTTGAGATTTTTCTTATTTCTTGAGGTAGGCCTGTTTTGCTATAAACTTCCTGCTTAGAACATCCTTTGCTGTATCCCAAAGATTTTAGATAATGGTATTTTCATTTTCATTACCTCCATTTTATTCCTTCTTTGATTTCTTGATTGACACATTCATCTATTCATTTAGTAGCATGTTATTAAGCATGTTATTTAGCTTTCATGTATTTTGTATTTTTTCCAGATTTTTCTTCTGATTGATTTCTAATTTCATATGGTTGTGGTCAGAAAAAATGCATAATGTGATTTCAATCTTTTTGCATTTTGTGCACTTGAAAATAATGTGTGTTCCACTGTTTTTAAATGGAATGTTCTGAATATATCTGACAGCTCCATCTATTCTAACGTGTCACTCAAAGCCACTGATTACTTACTGATTTTCTGTCTGGATGATCAATCTATCTATGTAACTGGTATGTTAAAGTCCCCTACTATTATTGTATTGCCATAAATTTCTTTCTTTATGTCTGTTAATAGTAGCTTTATGTGTCTGGATGCTTCTATGTTGGATACATAAATATTTATAATTTTTATATCCTCTTGTTGGATTGTTCCCTTAATGATTATATTGTCCTTCTGTGTGTCTTCTTAGTCTTTGTTTTAAAGTCTGTTTTGTGCAGTATGAATATTGCTCATTGACCCCAGCTCATTTCACTTCCATTTGCATGCTAAATGTTTTTTCATCCCTTCACTTTCAGTCTGCATGTGTCTTTCATTCTGAAGTGACTCTCTTATAGGCAGCATATATATAGGGCCTGCTTTTTTTTTTTTTTTACCTGTTTAGTTATCCTATGTCTTTTGATTGGAGCATTTAGTATATTTACATTCAGAGTAATTATTGATAGGTAAGTACTTACTGCCATATTGTGCCTTGTTTTATAATTGTTTTTGTAACTTTTCTCTGTCTCTGCTTTATTTTGCTCTCTTGTGGTTTGACGGTTTTCTCTAGGGTTAATCTTGTACTCCTTTCTCTTTATTTTTTGTATATCTATTATAGGTTTTTGATTTGTGGTAACCATTAGGTTCATATATAACATTTTATGCATATAGTAGTATATATTAAGTTGATGATCACTTAATTTTGAACCCATTCAAAAACCAGAAAATTTTTCCCTCCCTCACGTTTTATGTACATGACGTCATACTTACGTCTTTTCATTTTGTGAATCATTTGACTCATTTTTAAATATACAATTGATTTTACTGCTTTTATACTTTAATCTCCATACTGGTTTTTCAAGTGATTATTCTACTTTTATTATATGTTGACATTGAACCTGTAATTTTTTTCTTTCATAATTTCCTACTCCTCATTAATAGCCTTTCTTTCCACTCAAAGAGTTTCTTTAATGTTTCTTGTAAGGATTTTTTTTTTAGTGGTGATGAACTACATTAATTTTTATTTGTCTGGAAAATCTCTCCTATTCTGAATGATAACCTTGCTTGGTAGAGCATTTGGGGTTGCAGGGTTTTTTCTTTCAGCACTTTGAATATGTCATGCCACTCTCTTCAGGCCTGCAAAGTTTCTGCTGAAAAATCAGTTGGCAGCCTTATGGGGTTTCCCTTGTACGTAACACTTTTATTTTCTCTTGCAACTTCTAAAATTCTCTCTTGATCACTACTTTTTGCTGTTTTAATTATTATGTGTATTGTGTGCCTTGGTGTGGACCTCCTTGGTCTAATTTGTTGGGTTTTCTGTGCTTTCTGAATCTGGATGTCTGTTTTCTCGCCCGGATCAGGCAGTTTTAATCTATTCTTTCTTTAAATAAATTTTTACCTCTTTCTCCCTCTCTCCTCTCCTTCTGAGATCCCTACAATGTGGATGTTATTATGATTGATGTCAATGAGTTTCCTTAACCTGTCATTTTTTTTTTCTTTTTGCTGTTGAGCTTGGTTGCTGTTAGTCTGTCTTCCAATTAACTGATCCATTCTTCTGCCTCCTCTAATCTGCTATTAATACCCCCTGGTGTATTTTTAATTTCACTTTTTGAGTTATTCATCTCTGACTTGTTCTTTTTTATGTCTTCTATCTCTTTGTTGAGGGTCTCACTGAGATCTTCCACATTTTCTCAAGTGTAATGAGTACCTTTATGACCATTACTTTGAATTTTTATCAGTCCTATTACTTATCTCTGTTTCATTTAGATCTTTTTTCTGTGATTTTGTCCTGTTCTTTCATTTGGGACATATACTCTGTCTTCTCATTTTGTGTAACTCTCTATATTTCTACTTGTTAGGAAAGCCAGTTACATCTCTTGCACCTAAAAGTAGTGACCTTAGGAAGAAGAGGTATTGTACTGACCTGCCCTGCAATGTCCCCTGTTCACCAGGACCTGGTGTTTCAGGGCTATCTCCTATGTGTATTGTATGTGAGCTACCCTTGTGACTGAGCCACGTTTGCCTTCAGTTCAGTTATCTCCAGTGGTTCTCTTTGCCTCTTGTGGATAGTGTTTGGTGCCTGTGTTGTTAGTGGACCAGTCTGAGGTGCTTTGGGCTTGAGTTGAGTCAGACCAGATGTGTGCTAGAGCTATGGTGTTACCAAACTACATGGCATTCTTTCTATGTGGTCCCCTGAGAAGCTTTTGTTGGTAGTGGGATCTACAGTCAGACTCAATATCTACCCCCAGCCCACAGCTGGAGCCACAGTAGAACTGTATCTTCACCTCTCCCCAGGGCAGGAGTAACTTTGGAGTGGTGCTGGCCCCTGCCAGGGCTGTTTGCCCACTGCCAGGCTTTTGGCACTGTTTTGGATGGCCTCTGGTCAAAGGTCTAGTTGAGGGGGCAGATCCACAGGAGAACATGGAGTGGGGTGTACAATGCCATCAAAGTCTGTCCTCAACTGAGGTGGGAGGAGAAAAATCCTGGCAAGGCTGACCAGCTTGGAGGGGGTGAATTCTCAGAAGTACTCAGTGGTGGGGTGTTCTGTTAGCAAGCTAGGTGGAGACCGTTCTCACTGTGCTGCTTCCTGCAGGTATTCACACATCTGGACTGGAGGGCATGGGGAGGGAAATGATGCCTGCCAGCTCTTGTTCTTGGAGAAGTTTCCCAAAGATCCCCTCCCCTTTAGCACATGCTCTGAGATTAGGAAATAAATCTCCTTTTCTTATACCCCAGGTGCTTTTCAAACTGCTTCTTTTATGCTGTTTCTCAGTGGGGGGGAGGCTGTTTGTTGTGTTATGTCTTTAAGGGTGGGGACTCAGTTTACTAATGCCTTCAGGCTCTCCCAGGGCTGAATTCACTGATTTTTTTCTTCTTTTTTTTTTTAGGTTTCAAGTATTAAACACCACTGATTGTAAGAATTTACAAAATATGACACCTCTGTTTTTCAGAGCCAAATATTATGATTGTCTTCCCCATGCAGAGCCCCTGTGACTAGGTTACCTAGTGTGGGGTTCTGCTCCTCACCCCTTTTTGAGCCCACGCTGTCGCTGAGTCCAGTGTGCATTCCGCTGATTTATTCAGCTTCAGACAGCATCTCTGCCCTTCCTAACCTCTTCAATGTGTCCTCTTTTCTATATTTAGATGTGGAGAATCTGTTCTGCCAGACATTGGTCTATTCTCTTGGCTATTCTACACTGATTTGAGTGTTATCTAGTTGTATCTATGAGAGAAGTTGAGCTTAGCATCCTCCTAGACTGCCATCTTTCCAACCTTTGATTTTTTTAACTTTTTAATGGTACAACAGTGCTATTTTTCAGTCCAAAATAAATAAACACAGCTCTAAGACTATAGTTTTTCTATGAATCTTACAGTTTACTTATTGCACACTTTAATAAATTTCCATGTTTAGGAAACTAGAAACTCATGACTGGAATGAGACTGGGTGTTTTGTCAAAAACATAATATCCATATAGCAGGACTTTAGTTTTATGCAATGAACAAACAGGAGCTATTTCTGTAACTATTCTAATTTATTTTCACATATTATTTCTTAGAAATGACCATCATCATTCCCATATAGTGCTATGTGTGAACATTTACCATATATATGTGGCCTAAGGTTATTTTATTATTTGGAAAACAGCTTATGTATCTTCCATTGAAAGATTGTCCTTATCTTGAAAAGAAATGGCACTATTTTATTCAGAGTTTATATTTTGGAATACTAATCAGATAAAATTTTTTGCATTAAATAACACTGTATTATTTGCAAAGACCTGCTATAGTTGTGAGAAAATTAAAACTTTAGTAAATTTTGCTGGCCAAGACTTTTGAAATAACTGTGCCATAGCATAAATGTATAAACAGAGACAAATTGATAGACAAAATGCACTAAAAGTCCAAAGCAATGAGTATATTTGGAACAGATTGTTTTATTGTTCTAATACCGTATGCTGATTATTTGTAAGCTTACAGACATAGAGTATAGAATGTACTACTCAGCATTTTTTCCAAATCTATTTCCATTATGATGTTTTCAGGAGATCCACTTGCCATTACAAGAAGATATTATGAGTTCAGATTAAATCATTGGTTAATTAGAAAAATCTAAGATTAGAGTATTTTTTATGATTTCTTCAACTGAAGAAATAAGAGTAATTGTACTATTGTGCTGTACATAAGATTCCAATGATTATGGAATTGGGCATATTTCAGGTTCAGTCCCTGTTCTACCATTAACTAGATAACCTTTCCCTTCCCTGGGTTTTTATAAAGTATATGGACATTAGCATTCTACAGAGCAACATTGGCGTAGCCTAAAATTATTCAATTTGCCCTTATTGAATAGCTCCTAAATAATCAAGTGGGAAGAAAGCATAAGATCTACTATGAGGGCGCTATGTTTATGAATTTTACAATGTAGTTGGGGACACCAGATACATAGACAAACTTGACAACAGCAAGTATAGAAAACTTTTTTTTCATGTTTTATTTATTTTTAAGAGAGACTACACAAGCAGGGGAGGAGCAGAGAGAGGGGGGCGGGGGACAGAGGATCCAAAGCAGGCTTTGTGCTGACAATGGCAAGCCTGATGCATGGCTGGAACTCACAAACTGTGAGTGAAATCATGACCTAAGCCAAAGTTGGACACTCAACTGACTGAGACCCCCAGGTGTCCCTGTATAGAAACCTTTTATTTAAATGTAATTAGGACCAGTTGTTTGATGGTTAATCTAAAAAATCACCTAAAGAATGGAATTTTAAAAATACAAATCATATTAATTGGCCAATAATTTGATATAAAATCAAGACCATTTGATCCTCACTCTATTGACTGGAATTTTTTTATACATTATCTTCCTTATATAAATCATAATGAATCAATTATAACTTCCAATTGCGATGTATTAAAATAGAACAAAAAATAATGAATGTCAAATCTTTGAAATTATTATAATTTTGCCTCATTATTATTTTATAATTTCTTCTTCAATTTTATAGTAGTTTAACCCTTATTATAATTTAACTTAATATTCTCTAAACTTTTCAAAGTATAATATCTTTTTGTAGAAACAAACCCATCTTTTAAAAATCATACCATTGATTTTATTTATGTGATTATATAGTTAAATCGCATACAGCCGAAACAGGTAGGTAAGCAAACATATTTGAATTATGGTTGACTTTAGCTAAGTTGAGGTAGCCAACCCAGATAGGCCTAACAGAAAGCATGCTATTGTTTTACAGGAAGAATGTAAAACATCAGCTGATCTATTAAGTTAGTTAAATGAAGCTCAATTAAAATGATGTATATGGTAAGTTCTAAATCGTGGTTTTGCTCTATGGACTTGTAAAGCAATAAAAGTTCTGAGAAAGAAGAGATATTCGGGAAGGTTCACCGTTAGGTAAAATTTACAATTGGGCTTTTATTCATGGATATGGAAGGATTCAAAAGGAGAGATCCAGGGAGGTTATTCTAGATGAAGAAAGAAATAGGATCAGAGACACAGGTAGGAGTAGACATGGAACCTGGTTTTGGTCAGAAGGAGAGTATGCATTGCTGAGCAAAGGTTGGAATAGGCTGATGACTCACTTTACACCAGACCACCATTAATAACTGGAAATCCATGTTCCTTACCTACCTGTCTGCTAAGCAAATCTGGCACCCTATACTGAGAATAGGAGACTGGGTGCCCTGCCTAATCCTCAACTCCATCAGTCTCACAGAGACTTCAGATTTAGAAATTATAGAGTAAGTAGGCTTTGAATGGGAAGTTCTAGAAAAGGAGCATGGCATATCTGCCAACGTTTCTCTTAATTGAGATGAGGGGGCGTGTATGTCTCAAATTAATTATAACTTGCCAGATTTCTAAATCTGTTTAGAGAATAGAGTTTCCTTTCCTCAAATATCTGACTACCCCTTTATATTTAATTCTTGCATTCAGTGAATGTTTAATGTATGCTTATATAAGTATTATATACATTTTTAGCCATTAAGAATACTGTGAATAAAATACACAATAGTTCCCATTAGCCACCTGGTTGTGAGAGGAAGTAAATAAATCCATAAAATACAACAGTTAAGAAATAGATTTTGATATATCTTAATTACATTAGATGATAGTAAGTGCTGTAGAGAAGACCAAAATAGGGAAGTGATAAAGAAACACTGAGCTTGGGGCTAAAACTTCAATTTTAAATATGACTATCAAGGAAGTCCTCACTGAATAAAAGAATGACATTCCTGGGGCGCCTGGGTGGCTCAGTCGGTTAAGCGGCCGACTTCAGCTCAGGTCACAATCTCGCGGTCCGTGAGTTTGAGCCCAGCGTCGGGCTCTGGGCTGATGGCTCAGAGCCTGGAGCCTGCTTCCGATTCTGTGTCTCCCTCTCTCTCTGCCCCTCCCCCGTTCATGCTCTCTCTCTGTCTCAAAAATAAATAAAACGTTAAAAAAAATGACATTCCATAAAGAAATTGAAGATGATGAGAGAGGTCATAAAGTGAGTGTAGGGAGGAAGAATATTCCAAGTAATGGGACCAACAAATACAAAGAGACAGAAGATGTATGTTCAAGAAACAGCAAGCAGGTCTCCAGACTATAGCAGTGATTGAAGTGGAAAATACTAGAAGAGTTCATGGATGTAAAACAAAGGAGCAGCTCAACAATGGACGGCTTTACATGCCATTATAGAGACTTGGATGTTACTGAGAATGAGATGGAAACTTTGAATAGAGAATGATGTAATTCACAATTAAATGACCTCCTGGCTATTGAGGTAAGAATTGATTGTAGGGAGGAAGGGTAGATGGTCAAGATGCTATTGGTGTCATCCAGGAAAGATAGGATGATTTGTACCAGGACTGTAGTGGGAAGAGGTGGTCATATTTTTTTATATTTTTAAAGGAAAGTGAGATTTGCTGACATGGGAATGTGATCCAAATTTTTGGCCTGAGCCAAAAGGCAGTAAAGTTCCTATTTAAGTAGGTATAATAAGATGGAAAAGATATGAGGCAAGGACTGGATTTAGGGGAGGAAAAATCAGAATTTGGTTTGAGACATGTTAAGGTGGAGAAACCAAATGGAGATGTCTGATATCTAAATTTAAGTTCAGAAACTATGAATGTATAAAATTTGGATTATTACCATCAAGCTGGTATTTGAAGCCATAAGACTGGATGAGGTCAGTTTTAGTTTACTGTATTTTTATATATCATGTTTCAAGCACCATGGTTTAGATACTTTAACTTTTTTGGCTACAAGAAAATATTTGGTGGGGCACCTGGGTGACTAATTTGGTCAAGCATCCAACTTCGGCTCAGGTCATGATCACACAGTTCGTGAGTTTGAGCACCACATTGGGCTGTTTGCTCTCAATGCAGACCCTGCTTCAGATCCTCTGTCCCCCTCTCTCTCTGCCCCACCCTGCTCACACACACACACTCACAAAAATAAATAAAACATTAAAAGAAATCTTTGGCAAATTCCACAAGAATGAGGATTTGATTTACTTTTTGTTATCAAATGTGTGACTCCAGTAGGATGTATGATTTTAGTACATCTAATTTCCTATCAACTTCAAGATATCGGAAAGTTCCTATATTTATTAACAGTATTTTCCCAGTACAATACTCTTAATCAGATAGAACTATATCACTTAATTTCACAGAAATATAGTTTCATGGCTTAGTGATACCACTATTATATTACAAATTATGAAATCATGCTGACTTGTGGGCAGCAACAGAGCACACGTTTTAATATAAGTTAATTTGCATACATTACTTAAGTTATGAAAATACCTTCAGAGATCAGACAGATTTTATTAATTCTGAACCATGTCAAGGTATCATTTAATAATTCTCAAGGGCCCAACACTGGCAAAAACATATGCTGCAGTGTATGTGTTTCCTGTTTCCTTCTAATTTTTTTAATCATGGTTCATGAGTGAATGCTATGAAGTCTAATTAATTTAATTAATGGATCTCAGGGCCATTGGTCCTTGCATTAACATGAATTACTCTGTGAAGAAAGAGGCTTCTCTCTCTCTCTTTTAAGGGAAAAGGATTTTAGTGACCTCCAGTCACCTGGCTGAACTAAGCAACAATTTCTTTTAGAACAGAAAATAATGCAGTTCTAACAAGCCTTCAGCATGGAGTATAACACTATCACTAAAATTTCTGTTCATGTTATTCCAGGGCTAATAAAATGGAATATTATAATCCAACCCTGAGGAAATTTGAGATAGTCTCATATTTTTTCAGCTAAACCAGAAAATAATTATAGGGAAGTGCCAAAAACTACCCTCAAATAGTTTGAAAAATAATTTCTATCCATTCTCTCTGTGTTCTCTGTTTTATTCCTGGCAGGTTTTGTTACTCTTACATCAAAGTTCTTTGGCTACTTAATTTTCCTGCCATGTCTTTTTCTTTTATTTTTTAAAATTTCCTGTCATTTCAAACCAAAAAGTCATACATATAACAGGTAAAATGTATCATCTTTTTGCTTTTGCAACAACTGTCAGTGTCCACTGTAAGATTGCAAGGTTTTTAGTTGTGTGTTTTCATTGATAGTCCTTATTCAAATTTAGTCAGTTAAGTGAAAAGAACTTGTGATAAGATCAATAGTAAATAGAAAAATAAATTGAAATGAAGAGAAAATAAAGCTATGTATTGATGATAGATTGCTATAATCACTTAAAGACTTTGTTCTTCCAGTCAGATTATACAGTGTAATTTTCACAATGTACCCAATGGTTATTTGATACCATATTTGTTGAGGATAGTGTAACTGAGTCCAAGCTCAATATGCTTTCTATAAAACAGGCTAGTAAGTCAAGAGGCAAGATGTTAGGACAAAGTGGCTTTTTTTCAGAAAGCCAGCAAACTAAGGAGATCAGTGGTAGACAATCGATTGTCCCAAAGAATCATCTCCCTTTGGCCTGAAATTTGACCTTCTTTTATGTTAGGAAGAGGAGATAGTGGGATGGGGGAGTCAAAAAGTGACTGACATCTGTAGACATTGCAGGAAGGTAGTGTAACTTCTTTGTCCTTGGTCAGTTCATCTTTGCCAATAGGAATCTGGTTATGTCATTCCTGTAAGTCTTAAATGTAGCATAGTCATTTCTACATGTACTTATCTCTTCGGGTGAGATAGAGTTCAGGTAAAAAACAGGTTTTGCAAACTTAGCTGTAACATGCTTATGTGCAGGGCTAAGCAGAAGTTTCTAAACTGTAGGTCATAGTAGCAAGGGAAATAGAAGCAATATGGAGTCAGACATGCTAAGTTTCCTCCTGTTACAGTAGTAATAATAACTTGATGACTGAAAAACTAGTATAAAGGACTTTCACCCTTCAGGAAGTAAGTAAGGGACATGTATCATAAATTCTCTCCCGAAAAGGTAGAGGGAAATGTATATCGATATGGCCCATAAAACATAGCAGGAAGACACAGGGACTATGTATTTCAGTCCTAGTGCATCTACAAAATAGGATTATCAAGAGACTCCTTCAGATCCATATACCAACAGTTTATTTCTCATTTCTACCTGAATATCCTTCAGGTAACTCTACTTCATTCATTATCTTCCTTCAAAGAGTTATTAGCATCCAAGACAGAGAATTGGGAGCTCTTCTACTCTCTGTCCCCTCCCACTACTTGAGTCACATAATGTAATCTTTGGTCTGACTTAGAAAGTCAGATAAGTCAATGTAGCTCTGCCTGTATGCAGATGCATCTAAAATCTATGTGACCTTCAAGAAGCTACTCACCACCTCTGAAAACAGTTTAGGGAAATAATTTTTCCAGAATTAATTCTAATGAGGATTAAAATAACATGTTTGGTATTTCATGAGCTCTCAATTTCCATTTGCTCTCATTGTTTATTCAGATTAGTATAAAACCCTGTGAATTCTATGTCCTCTTCGATCTGTTTTCTCTCTCTGTTGTCACCAATAAATACCCTCCTCTCTCTTCCTCTATCACATTTTATGAGATCCCGCCCCCTTCAGCTTCTCCAACTCCATCTGCAATCCAGCCTGCACAACACTCTCAGGGCAGTGGTTATAAAATGTAAATCTCATTTTGTTGTACCTCATTACACCTTCAATGCCACGCCCTTGCCTCCTGATAAAATGTAATCTCCTTAGCTTTAGATGGATCTTGATCTTTTATGATCTGACTCCACCCCTTTCTCCTTCCTAAGTCTCTCCACCTAATAGTCCACCTCATACTCCACCCCCTTGTATTGAACAACTTGGACCTACTTGCCTCTTTTTAACCCATGGTATTGCTGTATTGCCTCCTAACTTTGCACCCAGTGTTCCTGTGGTCGAAAACAGCATTCTCCTTGTTAGCCTGAAAAATTCTATTCATCTTTTATGACCGAATTCAGTCTTCTCTTCTGAGTGACCTTCCTATGATAAATTGACTATATCTTATTTTGTGGTTTCATGGCCCATTAGGCATTCTTCAAACGTCCAATGTAACAGTGTCTGATATTTGTCATTATATGCCTATATCCCCTGCTGGCTTTGAGAAATTTGAGGGCTGTGTTGTAGCCATTTTGTTTTCCTAGTGTCTAGCATATAATATACATATGTTTGTGTTTTGGGGTGCCTGAATGAA
This sequence comes from Felis catus, assembly GCF_018350175.1. Lineage (NCBI taxonomy): Eukaryota > Metazoa > Chordata > Mammalia > Carnivora > Felidae > Felis > Felis catus. The sequence goes on from NC_058368.1 coordinate 64,812,805, forward strand.
TGAATGAATGAATGGAGTAAACACACCAATAAATGATGAGAAAGCCAGAACTGATATCTTGTCTGTGCCTCTTAAACTATATTACAAACAGACTGACTCAACTGAAAATTCCAGTTCATATTCTTCTGTTTGTTTTCATTGTTGTATATATGTAGCAAAAAGCTTTGTTACTTCCAAAAATTCCTTCTGTGGTACCAATAAATCAGTGTCTTCTGGGAATAACATTATGTCCTCTCTCCTCTCCTTTTTTTTTTTTTTTAACTAATACTGTTTTAAAAAGAGTACAAGTTTATGATTTTGTACATTAATTTTTTATAGTACATGTAATAGGATCCCTGCTATTTCTCTGTAAGTAGTTATGTTAAAATATTCATACTTATGTTTGTGAAGATCTATATGTGACAGAGCATATATTATTATAATCTTATTTTAAGAGGAAATATAGATGAAAAGATATTCTTTTATTGTTCTTAATATAAAACTTCTAAATTAAATATACGAAAGCGCTCATCTAGAAGATAATAGAATCATAAGCAGAACACAGGAAAAGACTTACAAAGCACAAATTATATTTCAAAAAAAGTTAGTTTTCTTCCAATAGAATTACTGAGGTAGGACATGATGAAAGAAAAGATTTATAATAAGTTTATATGGCAGTTAATTATTTAATACAGATTGTGTAAATTTTACCTATAAAACTCTATCAAATAGTTTATGATATTACAAGAAGTTTTTAATTTATTCATGTTCAACAGAAAAGTTAATTATAGATAAAATATAAATCAAGTGGAAAACATTGCATTGATATTTCATGCCTTTCTATGGAGAATGTAAAATTAGGGATAATGTTAAAACACAAGAGAAAGCTCTTCTCCACCCTTTACATTCTGAGAATAGGGTAATGGCCACAAGGCCAAGAATGAGGAAGTTGAAACAGAAGTCAGTGCAGTAGAAGGAGTTATGATCCTGAATGTGAGATGAAATTTTGTTCTGAGAGTTTTTACTACCAGTGGGATGAGATATCTACACCAGAACACTTAGATATGAAGTGGGTAAACCTGGGGACAAGACCACCATTAGGGATGGGGCCATTCCCAGCAAGATAAATGCAGGGAAGAAATGGGGGGGGGGGGAGACAAGAATGACAGAGAGGGAACGTGGTTTAAAAAAGTGTAAAGGAGAAAATGTAGAAAAACCCCAGAAGGATCCAGACCAAAGGGTTTGCAAAAATAGTCTATTCCCAGGGAAGGTGGGTAACATAGAAACTTGGAAGATCGTGTCTGGAGTTCTATCTCCATGGCCTAGGACACCAGTTATGGAGAAACAGAACACAAGATTTTTCTTTTTCTAGAATTCATTCTTAGTTAAAAGAATTGCTACTCATGGGCCGGTTAGAGTGAAATTTATTAGTCCTAAAAATGGGTGAAACTAGACCTATTGTAGCCTTTAATTCTTATGTTGGCACCAGAGCAAAGGCAAATTAATGTGTGTTGTTTCAGTAATCAAGTGTTAAAAGTAAGTAACTTATAAACAAAATGTTTATTTACTTTTCCTATTTTGCTTTATAGTTAAATTCATTAATGTAGTATTTCAACGTTATTATTCGAATGAAAGACTATGTCAGTTCTTAGATACAATCTGTCTCTGTTCATTCATCTCAGTGAGACATGGTAGAAGCTGTATATTTCTTTTAATTATTAGACATTATTTAGGCTTAAAGAAAAAAAATGAGTGGAAAGGACAAATTTCCTATATGCTCCCTCCCCCCCATTTCTCCTATTTTTTAACATCCCATGGTAATTTTAAGATTTGTGTGTAACATTTATTACAATTGATGAAATAATATTGATACATTATTAGTAACTAAAGTCCATAGATACATTATGGGTCACTCTTTGTTTTATGTATCCTATTTATCCCTTCTTCCTTACCTCCCCAGCAGCTAACTTTTCCAGAATGTCACATAGTTGAAATCATTCAGTACATAACTTTCTCAGATTGCCTTCTTTCACTTAGCACCTTGCATTTAAGAGCCTCCCATATCTTTTTGTGGCTTGATCGCATGTGTCTTTTTAACACTAAATAATAATCCTTTGTATGTATATACCATGATTTCTTGTACATTGCCTGTTGAAAGATATCTTGCTTTTAAGTTTGGGCAATTATGACTAAACGTTTGTTATAAACATTTGTGTGCAGGTTTTTGCACAGATGTAAGTCTTCAACTTATCTGGGTTAATATCAGAGAGCATGATTACTGTGATTATATCATAAGAGTGTGTTCAGTTTTGTGAGAAACTGGCAAACACTTCCAAAGTGGCTGGACCCTTTTGCATTCCCATCAGCAGTAGATAAGATGTGTTCATCTTGCCAGCATTCAGTGTTGCCAGTATTTTAGATCTTGGCCATTCTAACAGGTACATAGTGATAGCTCACTGTTGTTTAATTTGTAGTTTCCTAATTGTATATGATGCTAAGTATATTTCTATATGCTTATATGCCATTAGCTGTCTTTTTGCCATCACTAAGATCAACACTCCTGTCATCACTTTTCCCTTCTATTGCCAGTAAGATCCAGTATTTTTTTAAAGTTTATTAATTTATTTTGAGAGACAGAGACAGAGAGAACAGGAGTGGGGAGGGGCAGAGAGAGAGAAAGGAAGAAAGAGAATCCCAAGTAGGCTCTGCAGTGTCAGCATGGAGCCCGACGAAGGGCTCAATCTCACGAACCATAGGATCATGACCTGAGCCAAAATCATGAATCAGATGCTTAATGAATTGAGCCATCCAAGCATCCCTGAGATCCAGTACTTTTTCGTGGAAAATAAAACGTACGCTGGCTACCACACTTTTTGTATATATTTATAATAAATTCTGATAACTGATAAGGCAAGCCAAGCCCCACTCTCTGCATCTTTAAAAGTAACTTAGTTATTTATGAGAATTTAATACTCTGCACATTTTAGAATAAAATGTTTTATTAAAGTCAATCACCATAATAGATTTATTGAGAGAAGTTTTAATAGTTGAAAGAATTTTTAGCAGTAAATTATGACATCCATTAACATGACATATTTCTCCATTTATTTGGATCATTTTTTAATCAAATATGTTTGTAAAATTTTATACATAAATGGCTTTAGTATTCTTTGGTAGGTTAATTATAAGGTACTCTGTAGTGTTCCAATTTATATTACAGTTTTACACCTTCAATTAAATTATTACTGGTACAGAAAAACATTTCAAGTGTGTGTGTGTGTGTGTGTTTGTGTGTGTGTGTGTGTGTGTGTGTGTGTGTGTGTGTGTGTGTGTGTGTTGGTTTATTTGTGACAGTCTTGGTGAATTTGCTTATATGTTCTAATGGCTTTGTGCTTATTTGATTGGGCTTTCCTGTGGTGACCACAGGACTTGCAAATGATGACACCTTTGTGTTTTTATACTAAGTATTTATACTTCATTTTCTTTACCTCTTATGATATTGTCCAACCTCTCCAAATCAACACTTTTCTGTTCAATACTGAACAGAAGTGATACTGATGGTCATCGCATATTTTCCCCAAATTAAAGAGAACATATCCAGAATACCTCAATTACATGTGATGCATGCTAGATTTTTTATAGAGAGAGTTTATGAAGTTCAAGAAGTGCCTTTGTAGTAAACATTGTGTTTCTAAAAAAGAAATATTAAACTTTTCCAAATGTGTTTGTTTCTATTGCCGTGTCTGCCCAATTTCTCATTTGTAGTCTATGAAAGTGTTCAATTGTTAGACTTTCTAATGTTGAACTATCTGTTTATTTAGATTTCCTACCTCGTCTCCACCTTTTCTCTGAGCTTACCCTGCCACATCTGGTGGATCTGTTCTCTTGCCTCATGATAAACGAGAAGGGAGAGAATCGAATACTGTTCTGCCCAGCTCTCTGTGTGTCGGAGGATAGAGTGTATTTAGAAGCCTGCTTTCAGATCAGTTTCTGTTCTGGGATTTAGTCCCCTTCTTTTCTGGTCCATAGGTATCTTCCCAAAGCTTTCTTCCAGATTTTGTGTTAGTTTTTGACCGTGGCTATGAAATCCACGGTGATAGAGTCTGTTATTATTCCCAGTTATTCATTGTTTCCACCAAAAAGGGTTACACTTAATAAGTCTTTGACATCATACTTAGTGATTTGACTTGCTTTGGTCAGTAAAATGTGAGTAAAGAAAGCAAAATATGATGAGTAATAAGAATGTATGTAATTCATTTTACAACATTTAATTTACATTTTACAACACATGATACTTTCTTAAATATATTGGAGAAATTACAAAAATCATTTTGATGGCCATAAAAGGAATAAATCACACAAAGAAACTATATTAGAGTTAAAATACTTATTATGTTGTGTTTTTCTCCGTGAACCATCAAATGTTATACTTCCATCCCCAGATAAACTCTGAAATGTCTACCAGCTTTCATCATGCAAAAATCACCTAACCTAAATCTACCCATGTTCTAAAAGAATTTATAGTTAGCAAGCATTTCAGAAATTCAGATTTTATTTTTAGATGTTGACCCTCTAAAAATTAGTTTTCAGGGATTCTTCATATATGGAATGATTCTGAATTTTGAAACAGCTACAGAAAGAGGGAAATAAATGGTGGTGAGGTGGCCCTAAATGATTTTTGGCAACATCTCAGTCCGGTAGCATATTGATATAGACATGAGAGCTGGGATATTAAATAATACAAATTAATCAGTTGATTGTAAGACAGGAAGAGGAACTTCTCTATAGCATGTACTATCTATATTGGTTATTTCCTATGCATTTAAAAAATCTCAAACTTCTTCATACTCCTTTATGTGATAATCTACATTCTGGGAATCTATTTTAGGAAGTCTAAAGAATGGGTAAAAAAGTGATGGATGACTTGGCATATGAGAGACATCTAAAATCTGACCTCATTGGGAGGATACATACCAGAGAAAGTGAAAGCTAGTCTAAATCTCAGAACTCAGAAAAGATCAAGAAACAGAGACTTTGATACCTTCCAAATGTCAAGAGTACAGCTGTTGTACTGAAAAACTGATTATTTGAAACCACTTTTCACTAAGTTCTTATAAACCCCTCAGTTCAGAGAGACAGTAACTGCCCCTCTCCTATGTGACAGGAGACAGGAAGTGTGCTCTGTGGAGACACTGGAGGAGGCTTGTGGCATGCAGCATGCCTCACAGGGCACGTTCCTTAAGTGTCTTCTTTGCTAGATTCTCCTCTTGATTTTAAAGGTTAAACAATGGAAATTCACACCCTTCAATTCCACAGGGCCTGGCTCCGTGTCTCCAAATTCTTGACTTGTCCATCTGAGTCTTTACATAGACATCTCTATCAGGATGTCTAATCAGCATCTCAGGCTCAAATGTCCAAAATTATTTCCCCCTCTTCTCTTGCATCAAAAAATTCTGCTTCCTTCACTTTCTTCTCAATCTCAATTAGTAGTTATTCTATGCTTCTCAGTCTTCTGACTAGAAATTGTGGAGACAATCCTGATTGACCCCATGGCCAATCAGATGACAATAGGACTCCGTGAAAAAATCCTCCTGGTTCTATCTCTAAACGTGTCCAGGACCTGGTCACATTTCCCTACCTCTCCTGCTATCTGCCTGGCCCAAGCCTCCATCTTCCCTTCTGGATCATCACAGTGCTGTCCCAATTTTTCTCACACTTTTTCCCATCATATTATTTCCCCAACATAGCAGCCAGAATGGTTTTTATGGATGTATGTCACTGCTCTGATCAAAACCCCAAAGGCATCTGCTCATTCAGAGCAAAAGCCTATAAATATCCTGAGATATTTAGAGATGTGCCTCTACATGATCTCACCTCTCTTCCACCTGTATGCCCTCCCCCTTGTTCACTCTACTTCAGCACGTCTGCTCTCCTGGGCCACACATGGCATATTCCACTTCAGATATCCACAGTGTGTGCCTCCCTGCCTCCATTGCTGTCCCCCAATATTAACATGGCTCACTTTCTTACCTTTTTCAGTCCTTGCTCAAATGTCACTTGTTCCATGAGATCTACCCATGTTAAATTTCAGTTTTTCTCCATCCCTGCACGCTTCTTAATTTTCTTCCACAGTACTTATCATCTGCTAATATACTATATTTGTATTCATTTCTACCTTTCTGCAATAATCTGTAGGATCCATGAACATAGGAAACTATGTCAACTTTTTACACTGCTGTGACCTCAGAACTGACAATGTCTTTTGAAGGAACGAATTAATACATATTGGGAATATCAGGAAATTTGGACATGTCCATTGGGGGCTGGCCTAGGGAGCTCAATCCTCATCCTCCACTCTAGGAAATATAACAGATAATATCCAATACTAGAAATTGAGAAATAATTATTTAAATATCTTATTTCAAAATAGGAAGATAAGTATTCTAAAAAAATTTGTATTTTTGTTTGCCTTTAGAGAGGCTAGAGATTTTCTCTATTATAGTATTCTGAATCTTTGAACCATTTGTTTTAATTACATGATGAATGTTATAGATGTAAAATATTCCTTATAAATTCTTTATTTTTTAAAAATTTATTAAAAATAGAAATACTTTAGAAATATTTAGAGTTTTGGGTGATACATTACTATTAATTTGAGAAAGAGTATGCAGAAGATTAAATGGTAGATTTTAATTAATGTCTGTTCAGTAAGTTTTAATGTAGTCCCAGAAGTATCCATTTACAAGAAAAAAACTAAAATAGATATCTCAAGCTAAGTAAATCACCTCAAATAGTACAGACACTGCACATACACTGGAATTTAACACCTAATAGTTTTTTAAAGCTTTGGCATTCTTAGTTTATTGTTTACCTCTACTGCTGCTATATATCATTGTTCTATAAAAGGAATAAAATGTATGTTTGGTACATAATCCTTTTGATAATATTATATTCTAATAATTCCTTTAAATGAAGTGAAATATGTAAAAAAGCTGGGCTATCTAATGAACATTTTTGCATTAATATACAGGTGATCTTGACTCAATGCCCCATTAATGAGTTTCTCTTATTGGCATTGGAAGTTTACATTTCCAACTAAATTTAAGTTGTATGAGTAAATAAAGTAATTGCATTAGGAAAACAATGTTTTGCCTACATTCCAATGTGCATCATTTCTTCTAGTTTTTATGTTCCAAAAATAACCTTTTACAAGGCAACAAACTTAGAAAATTTAATAAAGAACTAGTTACAGTAATGTTAGATAGTATTAAGACTCATGGCTTAGACCCTTGGAACAAAGTTTAATGATGATATGAGAGAATTGCCATGAATATATGTTAACTTAGATTAATGGAGAATAGATAGGGTTTTGTGATTCTCTCTCCTAAACAATTAAAAAGGGAAATTAGTTGTAGGTTCTTAGCTAAACCTTTTTGAAGATTATTTTCCTAATTGGAAAATTATCAGAAGCAAAATCCCTTCAAGAATACAAGATTTAAAAACTCATTGAGTTAAGTTGACTTTAATGCAAGGTTCCTTTTTCAGACTCACAAAACTAATGTGTTCTTACATAGGGGAGGCCAGTATCATCCTGATACTGAATAATATCAATGATGATGAATGAATGATAACCTAGTAGTTATTGAGCTATAGGTTTAAAAAGAAAGAGGAAGAATTCCACTTAGGGTAGGACTATTCCTATACATTTTTTATCTTAAGCAGTCAATTTTGCATTATCAGGTGTACTAAGATAATAAATGGTTCCAAATATTCAATATTTTGCTTAAGTACTATGTATATGTGTGTGTGTGTATACACACACACACACACACACACACACACACATATATATATATATATATGAACTTGAATACATAAATAGGTATGTGTATATAACTGTTATGTACTAAGTAAGTATTTAGGGGTCTTATTATATTGGGTCTGTTATTAAGAACACTTATTTTATTGGTTGGCTAGTGAAATGTGCAATTATGGATTGTACTAGAATTAATATTTTGCCTAAAAATCCAGTGAGTGCTTTACACTAAATTGAGAGAATGCGAAATAATTTCTAGTAGCCATTTTTGTTGTCTTGCCAACAAGTCCAGTTAATATTTTATTTCTTAATGTATTTTTATCGAAGTATAGCTGACAAGCAATATAACAATAGTTCCAGATGCCCACCTAATATTTTAAAACTGATTTCAAAGAATTTTTATTTGGCCATCCATCTAAATAAGTTTTGAATTTAGTGCAGTAAGATAAATAATGTACTATTTCCAGTGAGGTTCTATATGCCAATTTTGGTTTCTACTCATAATTCATTTTCCTGCTCTTTTTCCAAGGCAGTTTATTATGCAGTTAACAAATGTTAAATAAAATAGGAATTTCATCCTGATTAGGTTTTTATAAGATAGTATTGTCCAATACAAAAGTCACTTGCCACACGTGACTACAAAGCACATGAAATGTGGCCACTCCAAATTGAGACATGCTGTAAATGTAAGGGGTACACCAGAACTTGAAAACTTACAGGCATCTGGGTGGTTCAGTTGGTTAAGTGGCCTACTTTGGCTCAGTTTATTGTTTGAAGCTTTCCTCTCTCTCAGATTAGATGGTATTAAATAATTATATTACAAGTTTTTTAAAGGTAATAGAAATGTGTCTTTTATATTGTGTTGTTCCCCTCCTTTATTCAGATATCCAGCCTAAATGTAACCCATTAATACTATTAATATTCAATTAAATGGATAGGAAGACAATTACTTTCATGTCTTTTTCCCTTTATTGTATAATTGATTCATTTGCCATATTTAGGGCACAGGCATTTTATAGATATCCTTATATATAATCAGCATACATAATCCAGAATTTTAAAAGAGCAGTTCAAATTGTATATAAATATAATATAAATATGGTTTAGCCTTATTTTTGTTCTACCTCATTGGTGATGATATTCTAGTGTTCTATTAGAACATATTAGTCTGATGATCTGACTGAAAGTGGACTATTGATTGGCTAATGGAAAGATTTCCAATGGAAAACAGTTTGTGAAATAACAACAGTTTGGTGAAACGAAGCCTCCAAGAAGGTGTGGAGTGAACTCCCATCCTTAGATTTTACATTGCCCTGATGTCGGTGGGCTCTACTTCTTGCTCTCAGCCATCAAATGACCTTTAGACAGTTCCTTACTCTGCCTGCTTATTAGCTTTCTGGACAAGACGGTTAAACTGCCAATACAAGTCCTCTCTCTCCAAGATGATATTGGCCTTCCCCCTGGTAATGAAGCACTCACCTTATCTTCCTCTAAATCACCAAGACAAATTGAAGTGCTCTCACACAACGTACTATAAACATTTTAAATTAATCTATACACACTTGAAGTAATTTGTGTTTCACATTCCATCTCCTTATTCTACTACTCGTCTGCCTTGAAATATCTGTATTTGTAAGTTCCATTCACCAAAGCCCAAGACATAAAGAGATTTCCTTTAGAGGTAGATCATGAAAGCTCACCCTATCAGGGAAGAAATACACACTGACTGTCTACCTGCCCTTCTCATATAATACAGATTCATTCAAGTCAGTGAGTTTATGTTTGCTAGTCTCCTAAAATCTGTTTCCCCTGATGCTTTTTTTTTTAACTTCCCTGGACTTTCTTGACAGTCAAAGGAGCAAATTGAACAAGAGAGACCTGCCAAATAGCACAGATTTGCTATATGGTAGCATAGAAACAGCTAAGTTTAATTGAGAAACACACCTAGTTTTCCCATGCAATTATAGTTGGAAAGCTTTTCTTTTTTGTATGTGCATGTGTACAAAACTAAGGAACTGCACCCTTCATTCAAGAAAGACTGGCTATGTTCTAATGAGAAAAGTATTAGTCATTCTAAGCATGGATTACAGTTTTCCAAAATATATGGTGTATCGGGTTGGGATGAATAAAAATGTTTACAACTAAAAGTGTGACCTAATATTCATGATAAAGTGATGAGAAGGCTTTTGCTTGATTAGATTGCTGGTCCTTTTTTGAACATTCATTAAATTCGATTTTTGGTGGAGGCAGTGAGCCAACAAATGACAGATTCTAGACTTCACAAGCTCATGGGTAGAGATAATCAAGTGTTGCAGGGATAAACCAATTCACTGGATAATTAGTTCTGGAAGTTTGTGAGCAAGGCAAGCAATAGAGTATTTTCAAGATGGAATGAGGATAGGATCTTGAACCCTGTCGTGTTGAGTGTCTTTAAAATACCTATTTCTAATTTCTAACAGAAGTAGAATCAACTTGAAAAATACCATACTCTTCTGGTTAGATTATTTTCAACCAATTTCAAATACAAAGGATATAAAACTAATTTTGTCCAATTTGATGAAGATAAGAGTAAACTAGATGACATTCATAGCCTTTTCCAAGGCTGTATAACTTTTTTTCCTAGAGTGCTTGGATTTATCAGTGTTCATCTTTTTGACATGGCAATGTACTTTAAGTTACACTCAAAAGTTTCAATGACAATCAAAATTGGTATCCTCCTTATATGGTTCTTTTGGACAATATACCCTCCACTGCTTCAGATAGAGTACTAAGTGCACTTGGGCGCTTAAAACATATTTTATGATTGTAATCTTGGGCATTTGAAGTGGTTCTCCATTCTACTACAGATATAAACACCATAAATTGGAAAAGACATACTTCAGTTGAAAGGTCAAAAGTCCTTGCTGGACTTTTCCTGGTGGTGTTTATGAGAAAGACAGCTCAAATTTATTGGTAGAGCTAAATTTCTTGAACAGGAAAGTCAGAGTGAAAGCTCGATAGTGAGATTGGAAAAAAATTGTGGAGACATAAGTAAAGTTGGGGACGAAATGTTATTAGGAAGTTCAGTAAGTGCAAACTATCTTCAAAAAGCTCACTGTAAAAGGAGTTTACAGAGTAAAAGGAGTTTATGGAACTCCTCAAGATAATGGGTGACATCAACTTAGCATTAATATTCACACAAAGCTAAGGGATTTTTTTTTATTTTATTGCATTAACATTCTTAAATCCCAATTATTTATAATAACAAGATTTTTTTATAAGACTTTTCTAGAGCAGTTGTAGGTTTACAACAAAACTGAAAGGAAGGTACAGAGATTTCCAGTATAACCTCTGCCCTCACACTCCGTTACCAACACCATTCACCACAGTGGTACTGTCTCTTTTTCTTTTTGTTTTTGTTTTCCCGAGGATGAACCCATGTGGACACCTCATATTCACCCAAAGTCAATAGTTTACCTTAAGGTTCACCCTCAATGTTCTCTATTCTGTGGGTTTAGACAAATGTAGACCCATCATTATAATATCACACGGAGTATTTCCACTGACCTAATAGTCCTAATAGTCTCCCATTCATCTCCTTCACCTCCCAAACCCTGGTATCCACTGATGTTTTCACTATCTACATAGTTTTGCCTTTTCCAGAATGTCATATGGTTTAAATTATACCACAGATTGTCTTTTTGGATTGGGTTCTTTGATTTAGAGGAAACTTAGATGCATATTACTATGTCTTTCCATGGCTCGATAACTCATTTCCTTTTAGCATGGACTAATATTCCATTGCCTGGATATGCCACAGTTTGTTTATCCACTTACCTACTGAAAGACATTTTGGGTGCTCCCAGATTTTGGCAATTGTGAATAAAAAAATATATATATGCATCTATGTACAGGTTTTTGTGTGGACATAAGTTTTCAACTCATTTGAGATGAAAATACCAAGTATTCAACTACTTTGGGTTGGAAATATCAAGGAGCACTCTTTCTATACCATATTATTAGACTCTGGCTCAGTATTGTAAAAAAAAAAAAATTGCCAACTCTCTTCCAAAGTGGCTATACTGTTTTGCATTTTTACCAGCATTAAATAAGAGTTTCTATTGCTCTATTGCCTCACCGGAATTTGATGTTGTCAGTGTTTTGGGATTTTGGCCATTGTAATGTGTATTCATCGTATTTCGCTAATGTTCTAATTTGCATTTCTCTGATGACACATGATATGGATGGAGAGTCTAATCATAAGCTTACTTGCCATTTGTTAAGTCTTCCTTGATGAGGTGTCTCTTCAGGTCTTTGGTCCATATTTTAGTCAGATCATTTCCTTATTTTTGAGTTTTAGGAGTTATTTGTATATTTTGAATAACAGTCCTTTATAGGATGTGTCTCTTGCAAACATTTTCTCCCAGTCTATGGCTTGTCTTCCTAATTCCTTGGAATTTGTCTTCCCCGGGGAAAATTTTTTTCATTTTAATGAAATCCATTTCTTTCATGGATTCTACATTCTGTGTTGCATCTAAAAATTCACTTTCATACCTACAGTCATCTAGTTGTTTTTTTTTTTTTATGTTAACTTCTAAAAGTTTTAAATTTTGCATTTTACATTTGGGTCTATGATCTTTTGTTTTGTTTTGTTTTTTGCTTTTTTTTTTCATTCGTTCATTCACTTGTAGTATAATTTACATGCAGTGCTATATTCGTCACAGGTGTACAGTATAGTGATTCAACAATTCTATACTTTACTCAGTGCTCATTGTGATAAGTGTACTCTTAGTCCCCTTCTCCTATTTCACCCAACCTCCCACCTACCTCCCCTCTGGTAACCACCAATTCTCTGTACTTAAAAGTCTTGGTTTTTTTTGTTTGTTTGTCTCTTTTTTCCTTTGTTGATTTGTTTTGTTTTTTTTAAATCCACATATAAGTGAAATCATATGGTATTTGTCTTTCTCTGACTCACTTATTTCACTTAGCAGTATACCTTACAGATTTATCCATGTTGTTGCAAATGGCAAAATTTCATTCTTTTTTATTCTTCTTTATCCATTCCTTTATCAATGGGCACTTAAGTTGCTTCCATATTTTGGCTATTGTAAATAATGCTGCAATAAACATAGGGGTGCATTTACCTTTTCAAATTAAGGTTCTAGTTTTCTTTGGATAAATACTCAGTAGTGGAAATACTGGATGTTACGATAATTGTTTTTAATCTTTTAAGGAACCTCCATACTCTTTTGCACAATGGCTGTACCAGTTTGCATTCCCACCACAGTACACAAGTGTTTCTTTTTCTCCACATCCTTGCCAACACTCGTTGTTTTTTGTGTTTTTTATTTTAGTCATCCTGACTGGTGCGAGGTCATATTTCATTGTGGTTTTGATTTGTGTTTCCCTGGTTTCCCTGGTGATTAGTTATGTTGAGCATCTTTTCATGTGTTTGCTGGCATATGCAGTTCATATTTGAGTTAATTTTTGTGAAATGAATTAGATCTATGTCTAGACTATGTTTTTCATGTGGATGTACAGATGTTTCCATACCATTTGCTAAGGAAAGCATTTATTTTTTACTCGGGTTACAGGTCAATTCCTGGCAGGTCAGCAAGTGCTACTCTGACCTATGTGACTTCTCATCCTGGGACTCTCATTGGGAGAGGGAAAGGAATGATAGGAGGACAAGCTGATGGGAGGAAAGGCATAAGATGTCACTCAAAGATTCTGCTTAATATTAGTGCTTTAACTCACATTTGACTGGCTCATATCCATTATATGGTCAAGCCTGACAATAGGGAGGAAATGTGTCATCTACCTTCAATGAAGCACTTCAAGTCAAATTATAAGAGGCAGAGAAGCACACTCCTCTTTTAAGGAAATAGTTCATGGGGCACATGGGTGGCTAGTCAGTTGAGTGTCTGACTCTTTGGCTCAGGTCATGATCTCAGGATTGAGGGATCAAGCCATATGTTGGACTCCATGCTGAGCATGGAGCCTGCTTAAGATTCTCTCTCTCTGTCTCTCTCGCCCCCTTCCCCCGCTCCCTCTCTCCTTCTACCCCTCTCCCCTGCTCATGCTGTCATAAATAAAAATTTTAAAAATGCAACATTTGTAAACAACAATGCTATATCCATGAAGAGTATTTCAAATGTAGGAATAATGGACCTCAAACCATTTGGTTCTAGTCATACTTCCTCCTATTGTTTTAGGTCAATTCCATAGCTTAAGAGAACTTCATAAAGAAATATTTCTAAGAAGGAATTCATCTAAAGGGGATAAAATCTCAGTGGCTCTCAAAGACATCTGGACTTTCTGATGACTTATAGGCACTGGCAGATACTACCGTGGAGAAAAATGATACTGAGACAAGAGTTTCTAGCTTTCACATGAACTTCCAGACTACCTCCAAAGGCTCCAATGCCCACAGGATCAAGAGTTATACATAATCCCACTGCAGTTATATAGCACTTGGCACTTGTTGAAACCTAGGAATTATCTCTTTAAATGATTAAAAATATGCATCTGAAAGGATGTAGTGAATATCTAACAAATTGGTGTTATTGATACAAAGGAAGATGGAAAATAAATATTGAGCTTATCAGTGTTCTTGCTTCCAGATGATTTGCCATCCTGAGGTGATAAAGAAGTGTAACAATACAGAGTGATGGGAATGTGAGGCAAAACATGGATAATCACACAGTTACTGGAATTGCAAAAAAATACACACAATAACACTTGATTACAGTTTTGAATGTAACACATAGTAAAGAGTTGAACAAATTACAGTAGATGGAAGAGTCTAAATATTATCCATTGGCATTTTAAATTACAAGTTTGTGGTCTGGTGGTCCATGTTGGATTTTAAGCAATGAAGGCAGAATTCTCAAACTTCAATATGCATAGTAACCGCCTACAGAGCTTGTTTAAAATACTTATTCCCCAAATTTATCCAGACTGTGGCCCAGAGATGTTAACTCAGCAAACTGGTGGGGTTGGGTTATCTAGTCATTTTTTTTTTTTAATGTTTATTTATTTTTAAGAGAGAGAGAGACACACACACAGAGTGTAAGCTGGGGAGGGGCAGAGAGAAGGAGAGACAGAATCCAAAGCAGACTCCAGGCTCTGAGCTGTCAGCACAGAGCCCAATGCAGGGCTCAAACCCACAAACCTGTGAGATCATGACTTGAGCTGAAGTTGGATGCTTAACCAACTGAGCCACCCAGGGACCCCTTTTCTTTAGTTTTTTTTTCTTTTTTTTTTTTAAGTTTCTTTATTTATTTTGAGAGAGACAGAGAGATAACAAGTGGAGGAGGGGTAGAGAGAGAAAGAATCCCAAGCAGGCTCTGCAAGGTCAGCACAGAGACTGACACTGGGCTCCACCTCATGAAACTGTGAGATCATGACCTGAGCTGAAATCAAGAGTCAGACCCTTAACCAACTGAGCCACCCAGACACCCCTGGGTTGTCCAGTTCCTAATAAGCACTTGAGAGATCTAATGTAAGTGGTCAGGAATGCAAGCTTTGAGCCATAGTGAAATATGGAACCAAAAAATAGATCTTTTTAATATTCGTTAGATTAGCACCTAATTACATTGCAGGAACAATTATTTTTATAAGATCATTATGAAAAAATTTAATGAAAACTGAATAATGACTCAATTTGCATAAGTTCACTCTCTATTGTTTTGAAATCTGTTGAATAAGTTTATATTATGAAAGTTACTAATTATGCTCTAGTCAAAAGTATGTAATGTACTGAAAAATATAAATTGGTTATTACGCATTGTACATGTAGTGCAATTTCTTAAGGGTAATTTCATATTTAGATTTTAAAAACACTCTTGAGTGATATGAAAAATGGACATTTTAAAAATAACAGAATATTCTGACATCAAAAAGATATATGTCAAATCACCAGAGACAAAATGTCTTTGTTAATGTTATCATTACATGCTCATTTTGCCACACAACCTCACTTATTTAAAAAGTTATCTTAATATGGTTATAACATTTGAGCTCTACATTTGAGCTTCAAATTAATATAAGTGACTTTTAAATTTTATCCAAATTATTGCCTCAATAAGGTATCTAACCCTTTTAGATGATAAAATGAAGCATAGTATACATTTAAGGTAAAAAAGGAATAAATAAAAACCTTCTATTTAAAAATATATTCCTATCTTACAATTTTATTTTTATTTTCTAATTCAGTATCAATAGACAAATTCACAATTTGGAAACTTTACAATTCTATCTCAACAAGTGATAGAAAAATTAAAAAGAAAATCAGCAAGGGTATATCACCTTCAACCAATAGGCTTTAAGAACATCACATCAACCAACAGACTCTAAGCAACATTTATTATAGAATATTCCACTCCCAAACAGGAGAATATATATTCATAGTAAGTGCCCACAAATATATGCAAAGATTAGCCATATCCAAGGCCATAAACCTCAAAAATTTTAAATTGAAATTATATATAATAATAACCAGAAAAACTCTAACTAAAAACATAATCTATCAGTCAAAGAGAAAGTCTCAAGAGAAATTTTAAAAATAAATTAAACTGAGTAAAAATGAAAACACAACATGTCAAAGTTGCGGCACAATGCTTTAACTAAGAGATTTCTATGCCACTAAATGTGTGCATTACGAAAGAGAAAAATCAATAATCTGATTTCCTACCTTACTAACCTAACTAAAAAGAAAAGCAAAATAAACTCAAAGCAAGAACAATTAAGGAAATAAGAAAAAGCAGAAATCAATGAAATTTAAAACAGAAAAACAATAGAAAAAATAATTTAAAAACAGTTTTTCGAAAGATCTGTAAAATTGCCAAACCTTGAAAAAGTTGACAAATTTAAAAAAGAAAAGAGACTCAAATGGTCAATATCAAGAATGAAATGACATAGTACTACAAGCCTTGCAAATATCAGAATAAGAAAGGAACAGTAGGGACAATTCTATAAACATGATTTTGACAACTTAGATGGAAAGGACCAGTTCTGGGGCACCTGGGTGGCTCGGTTGGCTTAGCTTCCAACTTCATCTCAGGTCATGATCTCACATGGTCTGAGCCTACATTGGGCTCTGTGCTGACAGTTCAGAGCCTGGAGCCTGTTTCACAATCTGTATCTCCCTCTCTCTCTGCCCCTCCCTTGTTCTCTCTCTCTCTCTCTCTCTCTCTCTCTCTCTCTCTCTCTCTCTCTCTCTCAAAAATAAAAAAAAAAAACGTTTTAAATAAATAGATAGATGAATGAATGAATGAATGAATGAATGAATAAATAAATAAATGAATAAAGGGCCAGTTCTTCAAAGGCACAAACTACAACACCCAATCCAAAATGAAATAAATAAGTTGAATAGCCCCATTAAAGACCTTTCAATTGTAATTTAAGCACTCTTCCCCAAACAAACCCAGAGTCAATTAGGTCACTGGAGAATTCTACAAAATATTTAAAGAAGAATTAATACCAATTCTACACAACTTCCTCCAGAAAACAGAAGAGAACAAAACCCCTTTGAATCCATTGTATGAAACTAGACTTACTTGGATACCAAAACAAGACAAACACACTACAAAAGAGGGAAAATTATAGACCCTCTATCCTTCATGAATATATATTCTCAAATAGATTCCAGCAATATATATTGAAAAAAAGAATTATATACCAAAACTAAGGAGCTTTATTTCAAAACTGAAAGTTTTTTTTCAATATTTAAATATAAATCAATAAAATCCACCATATTAACAGGATAAAGAAGAAAAATCCCATGAACCTATCAATCAATTCAGAAAAGGCATTAAAAACATGTAACACCAATTCTTGATAAACACCCTATTAAAAAAAGAAAGGAACTCCCCTAACTTGATAAAGAATGGCTACAAAACACTACAGGTAGCATTGAATATAATGGTGGGGCACTGATGGCTCAGTCGGTTAAGTGTCCAACTTTGGCTCAGGTCATGATTTTGCAGTTTGTGAGATCAGGCTCTGTGCTGACATCAGAGCTTGAGAGCCTACTTTGGATTCTGTATCTCCCTCTCTCTGCCCCTCCCCTGCTTGCACTCCATCTCATTCTTAAAAATAAATGAACATTAAAATAAATTTTTAAAAATATAATGGTAAAAGACTGAATGATTTCTCCTTAAGATTAGGAATAAGCTAAGTATGTCTGCTCTAGACACTGCTAGTCAATATTGTACTAGAAGTTCTAGCCAGTGCAATAAAGTAAGAAAAATAAATAAGTCATACAGACTGTTAAAAAAAATAACTGTTCCTATCTGCAATTGGCATGATTGTGTGCATAGAAAACAAAAGATTCTATTACATAACTCCTAGAAACAAAAATGAATACAGCAAGATCTCAAGATATAAAATCAATAAACATATCAATTGTATTTGTATATACGAGCAATAGAGAGGCAGACATTCAAATTAACAATATAATACTAATTCCAGTCACTCAAACAATTACTGAGTTGTAACTTTGTCAAAACATGAGAGGACTTATATGCTGAAAAATTCAAAATAATTGACCAATGAAATCAAAGAGGATTTGAATAAGAGACACTGTGTTTATGGGTAGGATGTCTCAACACAATAGTGAATTTTCTCTCAATTGATGTACAAATTTAACACAATTCCTATCAAATCCTAACAGGATTTTTATAGATCGAAGCACAATTATTTTAAAATTTCTATGTCTAAAATATTTTTGAAACAGAGCAAGGAAATGGAAGGAATTAGTCTATCTGATTTAAACTTATATAGTCACGGTAATCAAGATGTGTACTGTTTGAGAAGGGATAGGCATACAGATCAGTGGCACATAGTGGAGAATTCAACTATAGACCCACACAAATATACCCAACTGACTTTTTACAAAAGTACAAAGACAATTCCATGGAGAAACAATAGTTGTCCCCAAAATATAGTACTAGAACAACTAGATAGCCATATGCAGAAGAAAAAAAAACAATAATCTTGAGCTAAACTTCATATGCCATGTAAAAACTAACTCAAATGGCTATAAACTTAAATGTAAATGGTTAACTCATATAACTTTTAGGGAAAAGAACAGAAGATAAAGTCTTTGTGATCTGGACAGCAGATAAATTGGAGTTCATCAAAATTAAAAATATTTTCTCTGTGAAAGATCCTGTTAATAAGATAGAAAGACAAATTACAAACCAGAAGAAAATATTTGCAAACCACATGTTATGGACTGAAGTCCTTACCCCAGTGTCTCAGAATGTGACTATATTTGGAGATAGATCCTTAAAGAGATTGGTCTTTAAGTTTCAGTGAGGTAATTAGGACAGGCCCTAATCCAATATGACAGGTGTCCTTTAAGCATAGGAGATTAAGGCACATAGAAGATTATGTGAAGACAATGGGAGAAGACAAAGGCCATTGACAAGCCAAGCAGAGAGGTTCTCAAAAGATATCAACCTTGAGACACCTTGATCTTGGATTTCTAGCCTACAATATTGTGAGTAAATAAAGGTTTGTTGCATAAGCCACCCAGAGTGTGTGATATTGGTTATGGCAGCACTAGGAAACTGATGCACATGCATCTAACAAAGGACTAATGTCAAGAATATATAAAGAATTCTAAAAATTCAGCTGTAAAAAAGCAAATCCAGCAAGGTAGTGGGCAAAAGACTAAAGTAACAGTTCACTGTACAGGATACACAGATGGCAAATAAGCACGTGAAAAATATTCAACATTATTGGTGATTAGGAAAATGCAAATTAAAATTATGATGACTTAATGGTACATACTTATTAGAATCGCTAAAATAAGAAAAGTTGACAACAGCCAGTATCAGTGAAGATGCAGAGAAAATGAATCAGTAGCACATTGCTGTTGAGAATGGGAAGAAAATAGCTTCCCAGCTACCTTGCACAGAAATCACTGGATCTAGGAACTTCTTTCTTTCCCTTCCCTCTGCTGTTCAAAGGTTTGCTATTAAACAATGTTGTGACCTTCCTGTATCAGCTATATACCATGATTTTGAAAGGGCATTACATTATACAGCAAAATAATGAAAACTGTTGATAATCAGAAGCTATTTTTCATGCTACCACAAACAAAAGAATTATTCAGATAACCATGAACCTTAGGCTGAGAACCTCCAACTTAAGTTTAGATTTTTTTTCTTTTTCATCTTCTTTTGTGTTTTGTTTGTTTTAATTAGCTGAATAAAAAAATACTGCTGCCAACAATCATGGGAAAACAACACCCAAGTTCATATAAAGTATCACAGCCAACAAAGCTCTTCTATATCCATTATCAATTTAAATAATATCAACCTTTTAGGTGTCTATCATTCTCATTTCACAGATGAAGAAATTAGGTCTTGGAGAGATTGATATATACAAAGTTACTCAAATTGTAATTGGCAGAAGAAATCTTAAATGTGAATATTCTTTCCATACCTCCTACAACAATGCTTCTCTAAAGAGAAATTGGTCAAACAACATAATAAAGGACTTGGTCGAGTAACCCACTAACTTCATTTTTTCCGTGGTTGAATGCTCAGACATTATGTCTACACTTTCTGTTATGAAAAATAAAATCGAGCATTATTCTCAATAAGTTAGAGTTGCCAGAACAGTTCCTTGAAAATAAAAGACCTGTTTTTTTTTTCCAGTGAGAGTTTATGCATGTTTCTTGTTCAGATATGATCCTGGAAGTATTTATTATAGATTTTAAGATTGGAAAACTTTTACATTTGACCATTTCTTGATAAGCAAGTCCTCAAGGCTATGTATTGAATTGGAATTTGCTGTTACTTCTCCCTTTCCCAGCTTGAGCTTGAAATTCAAGAAACAGAGAGCTTAAAGGAGGCTTAGGAAGGGGAAAATAATTCCAAATGATTAACTAAACAAGATAATTTGATCAGTAGGTCTCTGGTCTCCTGACAGCAAATAATACAGAAAGTTAACAATTAACAAGCAAATATGGTGTGCTCATTCATTTTCAGTAATATTGCTATCTGGACTACATGAAGTTCTTGACTTGGCTGTTTACATGTGCTTTGGAATTTTATCTCCAAAATTTTCTTGACTCTGGAGAGTTTCATTTAACTCTTATTATACTAAGAATTAACCACTGTAAATGGTAGAAGACTTAAAGACATCTCGAACCACAGCTGACCCTGAGTTTACATGAAAAAGGAAAAGCAGAAAAACAAAAGACAATTCCAGAAAATGTTTGTCACAGTGAATGACAGACATTTATATAACAAACACGTATTTTGTCTGTATATCAATTTCCCAGCCACAATCTGATTTTGTGTGTGTGTGTGTGTGTGTGTGTGTGTGTGTGTGCATGCCTGCAAAATGCTTTGGGAATTATTCCAGTTAAGATTCTGATCTAACAGATGATTTGCAAAACCTGGTTATTTTGACAGGTATCTTATCAAATTCTTTCCAAAATGCACTACATATTCCTGCTTATTTTTTCTTCTTTGTTCTTATAAAATATGGAGGGGTATAGATGGTATGAGATGCAGGGACGATATTTTTCTCTCACCAGTGGATTCAGTGAATGTGCCAAAAGTCAGTCATCCCATCTCTATTTGGAAACCTATCATCTAAGGCTTTGTTCTTCATATAATCAGGCACTAATAATAACATCATGGAAATAATATTTTTTTCTTGTTTGTATAAGGTCAGCTCCTGCTACTTGTTCTCATCTGTTGCTACCTCCTGCCTTTAGATATATATGCCATCCACATAGAGTTATCTACATTTCTGTAAACACCCATGCTTATGATTGCTGTCTTAATTTTGTTCTCTGGGTAACCTTTCTCCTTGTTTGCCTTGCTACCTTCCCCTCATGTTTTTGGACTTAGCTCCAGGTTGATCATAGCTGCAAAGTCTTCTCTCAGAGGCTCCTAGGAGACTACTATTATTCCTATCTTAATCTATTTTCATCCTAGATTATAATATGCATTTGTTCTCCTGTCCCTCTGTTAGACTGCTAACTCCTTGGAATGAAGAATTATGATTTTAGCATTGCTGTATGCTTGATGCCTAACCCAGCATCTGGCACAACGTATGCTTGCAAAAGATCTTTGATAAATTAACATGTGGATGGTACTACCTTTTATTTTAAAATGTAGTTTATAGACACTCTAGTATGTTATCTTATGGATGTTTCAAGATAATCTTCAGAAGTAGATAGAACAGAAAAAACTGAAGCTCAAAGAGATGCACATCTCATGCTAGTTGGTGTTGGAACCTGGACTTGAAACCAAGTCTTCTATATCCTGAAGCAAACAAAACAAACAAACAACAACAACAACAAGCTTTCTTTAGTACCGTTTAAAACACAGGGGCTAGGGACAAGACATTTAAACATTTTATTTACTCCTCATGACAACTTTATAGAGAGCGGCATATATAACATTATTCTATTTTCCAAGAGCGAATCCTGAAGTTTGGAGAGTGGGGGGCTTTCCCAGAGTGGCCTAAAAAAACAATAGAGGGGCTGAGAAACAAGTCCAGGTCTACATGTTGAAGTGCCAGATTATACAGTTTCTCAAACCATATCCTTTGTGATGACTAGGATTACTTCTCCAAAATAGTATTTCATTCGTGTGTCTGTTGGTCAAGCTCTACAGATACGCATGCCTTGGTAACACAGTAGCAGCCACTCAGATGGGATTGATACATTTTGGAGTATTGACAAAGACCCAGGGCTCCAGCAGGGGAGCAGAATTGGATCCTGGTTACGTGACTTAGCAGATACAGCAGTTGCTTTACTGTAAGACTCTAGAAAACATTCCCCTTTGTGACTGGTAACCATTTTATATAAGGAACTACAATTCAGTAATAAAAAGACAACTGAATAAAAAACTAGCAAGAATTTGGACACATCAAAAAATAAGATATACAAATGGTTAATCAGCACATTCAAAATAGCTTAGTAGCATTAGTTGCCAGGAAAGCACAAGTGAGAAATCGTGAGCATAAAAGGTACAGCATAGGGAATATAGTCAATAGTATTGTAATAGTGTTGTGTGGTGACAGATGGGCAGCCACACCGTTGGTGAGCACAGCATAATGTATACAGAAGTTGAATATCTATGCTGTACCCCTGAAACTAATGTAAGTAACCCCATGTCAACTATACTTGAATAAAAAATCGTTTTCATTGAACATAAAATCATAATGAGGTAGCACTATACATCTACTAAAATGGCTAATATTGAAAAGATTGATCACTACCAAAAGTTGGCAAAATGTGGTATAACTAGAACTATTATACACTGTTGGCAAAAACGTAAGTGGCAAGTGGCTCATGCAGCCACTTTGGAAGACTGACAATTTCTTATCTCATTATGTAACGGCAAAGCTACTCCTAAGTATTCAGCCAAGAGAAGAAAAAAAAAAGAACCTTGGTTTACAAAAATAAAAAATTATATATGTACACGCACACATACATGTACCTTTGCTTCTAGTCATATGATATGAACATAGTATTTTTTTAATTTTCCCTTTTTTTTTTAATTTTTTTTAACATGTATTTATTTTTGAGACAGAGAGAGACAGAGCATGAACAGGAGAGGGTCAGGGAGAGAGGGAGACACAGAATCCGAAACAGGCTCCAGGCTCTGAACGGTCAGCACAGAGCCCGATGCGGGGCTTGAACTCACGGACCGCGAGGTCATGACCTGAGCTGCAGTCGGACGCTTAACCGACTGAGCCACCCAGGCGCCCCTTAATTTTCCCTTTAAATGATAATTTTAAAAGATCAATTTGACCCTGATCATGTTCAGATATTTAAAGAAACAATTGTATTCTAATTTGTAAAAGAATTCTCAGATACAGAATTTATGTGGAGTTTTTCACTCTGCAGAGAACCTGGTATGATATTTTAATCCTCTATACTTTCATTTTACCCCATACACACCGAATGTATATCTTTTCAGCAGTCACCATTTCATTAAACACATAGTAACTTATTTTTTAGAACAAATAATAAATTACTTTGTTTTAGAAATTCAAAGTGCATTAAAAAGCCAAAACCAAAACCTTTGGGAAATAATTTGGGGCTGAAAACTATTCTCTCCTTCTTCCTTCAGTGTGTACAAACCTTGAGTGTTGGTTACAGGTGACTTAGAGACATCATCATCCGTTGCTATTTCATAGTGAGTGTGATTTATCATTTGAAATAATGTTGCTCCAATTACTTTGAAATGCACTGAAAATACATGGATGCCTATAGTCCCCATAATGATTATTTCATATAGTGGGGATGAAATATAAGTCAAGTGACCTGATTCCTAGATGACTTCTCAGTGTCCGCATTTAGTTTTCACAAATAGCACATAAGATAAAATGAAGGATTTGGGTCATTTAGGGGAAAAAAATCTATGCTACTTATTGTAATAAAACTTCACTTTTTAAGTTTATTTTTGAGAGAGAGAGTTGGAGAAGGGCAGAGAGAGAGGAGGAGAGAGACAATCCCAAGCAATCTCCATGCTGCCAGCACAAAGCCTGACATGGGACTTGAAGTCCTGAACCATGAGATCATGACCTCAGCCAAAATCAAGAGTCAGATGCTTAACTGAGTGAGCCCCTAAACTATTCACTTTTAAGCTAATTTTTTTTTAAGTTTGTATTCAAATTCCAGTTAACATATGGTGTAATGTTAGTTTCAGGTGTACAATACAGTGATTCAATACTTCTATATAATACCCAGTGCTCCTCATAAGTGCATTCCTTAATTCCCTTTAAAAAAAAGTGATATTGCTCCTAATGCTATTTCTACATTATTCCACATGATTTTGTAATTGGACATTGAATAATTGGTTGCATTGTCATATTCCTTTAGAATTTATTTCATCCCACTGCTTACTGCCAATTAAAAAATCTAAACATAAATTATTACTACTTTGTAACTTTCCAGAATTATCAGAATTGTTTTAAACATGTTACTCAGATAAAAAGACCTACCGTCAAATGATTCTAACAATCCCAAACTTCTAACAATTCAAAAGTGTAAGATATTATACCCCCAATTTGCCTAGGTCACTTTGATTTTTATTATTATAAAAGGAAAATCTTGAAGTACCAATTAAACCATTGTTTGGTATTAATTGATGTCACATATTATCTTCCAGCTTCAGAAAAGTAAAGCCCCTAAAGACCATGTGGCTTTTGTTTAAATATTTATAATAAATTTTGCTGTGGGCATTAGGCACTAGGATATGAATTTAAAATAAAACTATGGATCAGTGATCAATTAGGAAATAATGGGAAATGAAGATCTCTTCCCTTTCTCTCTCCCTGTTGGTTTCTCTTCTACACAGGCTATTTGAAGGCATTGAGATCCCTGTTTCCCATACCAAAGAGTGCTTGTTATTCTGTTCTTGAAGCTTGCCCCAGCAACCAGTGACCTGTTTGAGAACCTGCTTTGACAAGCTCCACAGGTGTCCTGGCTTAATGTTACTCTGGAGTGCTTTTAATAGATAAGCATACTCTATCTGTTCTGTCGAAGAAAAATAGGGCAGGTAATCAGACAACCATCTTCTCTAACCTGAGCTGAATGCTTAACATAAGTCAAGGGTAAAGGGAAAACCTTTCTTTCACAGTCCCCTGAGATGCCATTGGAATGCTGCCCTTTACTTTACATTTATTTGTCATGAATATAGGCAGTAACCAGTGCATTAAATAAACTATGCTGAGAAAATAATGATTTAAAGAGGCTTTGGCAAACAAGATAACCAGGGGCATTTGGAAACGTTGTGAAAATAAACTCAATAATTGATTTTATTTTAAGGGTCCTGGCTTTAAAATATTTGATTTTGGGAAGCACCTGAGAGGCTCAGTCAGTTGAGCCTCCAACTTGGGCTCAGGTCATGATCTTGTGGTTGGTGAGTTCGAGCCCCACATCAGGCTCACTGCTGTCAGCTTCTCAGTGCAGAGCCTGCTTCAAATCCTTGGTCCCCCTCTCTCTGCCCTTCCCCCACTTGTGCTCTCCCAAAAAATAAATAAATATTTTTAAAAATATTTGATTTTTTATGGAGCCATATTTGATTTCTTATGGGTAACATTTTGGCTTAACTTATGCTAAAATAACTGACAGAAACTTTATAATTAATCTCAGCATTTTTTCTTTGTAATTGTCAAAAATAAAGACTGATGAACACAATAAGGAAAAGTTTCATGTTATATAATGTACTTAAATTCAAATACATTTTGAAACCAAATCCATTATTACCTTTTTTATAGAGAATAATTATTTATTCATTCTTAGCTGTTGCCTAACAAATGTGGCCATGGTCATAGGGAAAAACATGACAAGATTACATGGGAGAAATTTCTGAAGTATGAAAGATGTAATGTACTTAGTTATACTTTTATTTATAAAGGACTACAAGCTTGTGTCAACTGTTTTCCTCTATCAAAAGTTACCTTGCAGTAAAATCAAGAATGAGCTGCCCAGTGAGTTCTCAAACTTAAGGCAGAGCATAGGAAAAATGCAGGACTGGGTCTGCACATCTATCCATAGAATGGACCTGATTATCTACACTTGGTGTAGTGATTTCCTTTCTGGATATTTGAAGTGCTATACATACTGTTTCCAAACTACTGTTGAGAAGGACTTTGATAAAGGCATTGGAAGATCTAACAAGGGTCAATGGATATGTATGTTCTCAAAGTGCTTCCCCTTCTCCATGGAAACAGAATGACACCATCCATTATATGGAGAACTAGGTGTACAAGGGAACCTATTGTAATGCCAAAAATTCTTCCTGGTGCACAGAGTAGACAACCAAAACCTATCCTTTCACTCTCTATGTGATGTCCATAAAAACTGCATAGATGGCAACCACTGATAATGCAGAATAATGGTTCCAAATGCCACTCCATAAACGAGCAGAATTTAGACTCCGGAACAGAAAGTAAGACCATGAGAAAAAAGGTAACTTTTTTTTTTTTTATTTCTAGGTTTAACGAATGAGTATTTCTTAATGACACAGTTAAAAAAAAACACAAGTTTTTAAAAATTTGTGTTCAAAATCAATTTATAGTCCAAACAAAGTATGACTACCATTTTGGGTTAATTGAAACATAGAAGAGAAATAATTGCTAGTTTCAAAAACTCTACCAAGTTCCCAAGGCTTAGACCATCTCTGTGCCTTTCCATTTACTGCAACCTTTGCTGAAGTCCTCAGAAAAGGATTGTCCTGTGCCCACTTTGAACTGCTAGGCTTAGAAAGCAACTAACTTTTGTGGAAGTGATAGACTGGACTCTTTTGTAATAAAAGGGGTGTATACAATTGGGATCATCATTATCTAGGGAAAAAACATTCCAGTATGATGGATTAGGCAAATGCCTTATTCGTACATGCTATTAAGTCACTGCTTTATGGAAAAAAAAAAAACCAAGGAGGCTCATAACAGTCACCTCTTCCATGTTTAATGAGGCAAGGAAAAACTCATATGACCTATTTAGGGGTCATTTCCATTATAAAAGTATCATTAAATATCCAGTTCAAGGGTAAATTTGGGAAATGGTTAGTTAGATGACATAGATGGGTACCTAGCTGAATCTTTAATTAGAAACACTTAAACCACCAAACTATTATCTTTCTTTTGATTTTTTTAAATTGTATTTTATCTTTCCTTTGTTTTTCTTATTTTTTAAGACAAGTTTTGACTGCATATCCAGTATAAAATAGACTTCATCTCAACTTTTCTTCTAGTTTTAGAAAGCCACTGCATTCTTCCAGAGAATTTTTAAAAGTCTTGTCCTCAGAGTTTTTTTGTTCTTTATTTTAAAGATGTAAGCTTATTTTAAATGACCCGAAAAAAGAAAGGCATGTAGTTCATATATGGTTTAAAGGGAAAATGCTTTGTCTCTGTTTGACAGGGTACAACTAAATATTATTGTATTTTCCATCCCATTTATTTATATAGACACTATCAAGAAAGAACCAAGCTTCTGCTAGGGCAGTAAGTAGTTTTTATCTTTCTCTTCAGTCAGGGACTCCTTTGTAATCCAACAAAATCTAAGGGGCCCATTGCCAGAAAAATGCATTTAGTCACTTAATATAAAATGGTGTATCCAGAGAACTTAAGAAATGCATGGGCTCCAGTAAGAAGTCCCACACATGACAGGGAAAACATTCCATCAAACCTCTCTTTTGGATTGTAAAACAAAGGGAAAAAGATTAATGAGATATAGGCAGGTCCTTTATGGCAACAACAACAAAGAAGTGTTGATGTGATTCAATAGAAATAAGGACTGTAATTCCAGAGGGTGATTTAATTACACAAAGAAAAGCCAGTTTGATTAGGAATGCCTGAACTCAGGAATGTCCTTTGTATTTTAAATGCAAAGTTTTGATTACTTACCAATTTTACAGTTGTTCCTCAGCAGAAATTATAAAAATTGCTACTCAGTAAATGGCTCATATTTCCCATTATGTATTTTTACTTTGAATTCACATAAATGGACATAGCCAAAAAATATGTACTTCGATGATATGTGGCGTAATGGCAATAGCACAGACTTGAAATGAGTTCAAATCCCAGCTCTGCTACTTATTAACAAAGTACCTTTGAGCATATCTGAAGCTTAATTTCCTCTTTTGTAAAATATAAGATAATAATATCTACCTTTAAAGCTGTTGGGAGGATGAGAGCCTGCTATATGAAACATCCAATCCTAGGACCGAGGACTGTAATTAATTTTCACAATTCAAACAATTATGGTATGATGCATATTAACTTAGCATTACAGTCACAGGAATAAAATACACATTGATCCCGATTCACCAGACCAAACAGAGATTCTTACCTCTCTAACAATTTCTT
This sequence comes from Felis catus, assembly GCF_018350175.1. Lineage (NCBI taxonomy): Eukaryota > Metazoa > Chordata > Mammalia > Carnivora > Felidae > Felis > Felis catus. The sequence continues at coordinate 64,841,435 of NC_058368.1, forward strand.
CTTAAAATTCGCTGGACAAAATGCAGTTCCTTATTTTTCTTTCCTAAGAGAAAATCCTTAACTTAATCACAGACCCCTAGTCAAGCCTGGGAAGGAGTCAAATGTACCTCATTATTTTTTGCTCCTGAAAATCATGATTTGTACTTCTAGCACCTCAGTATTTTGGCCATATTGGTATTATGGCCATGGATCACTTGGCCAGATGTGATCTCTCAGTTTCATAAATTCACTGAAAAATCACCACAGGCCTTCTCCACTCACCCCCCAAGTAAATTTCATTTTCTAGTTTTTAAGACAGAAAGAAAAGTTGTACTTAGTTCCACAAGAAATATTCTTATAAAAAACTTTTTTATTCTATTATTTTTCCCCTTCTTTCCTCTCAGTCAGGCTGTTGCTAACGTGGAAGGTAATAGGCAATGTGTCTTTTCATGCCTTGTGAGAATTCTTTTAAGTTCAGTTTCTTCAGGCTCTTACTGCATATTTGTTTCCAGAACTAAAAAAAAAAAAATAGGTCAGTTTGAGGTCAGAATACTGTATATCTTGTCTGAAATCAAATTCTATCATATGATAAAATCTTTTATAGTAGGATAATTAAAGAATAACAGACCACACTGGAAAAATCTATTTTCCCCCTTCCTGTTACTCTCATTTAAGTAAGAAGACTGGCTTAATTTAACAATTTCCTTGTATTTCATAAATGGAGTTGGACGTTGAGAAAGAATACGTTTTAAAAAAGCTTCAAAAATGATTTATTTTGTCTTGTTTTATTGCATGTTAAAATTTCATATTATGGAAAAAATAAGTTAAACTATCAATAATGTTTTCATAGAAGTTAAAGTTCCAAAATTATGCAGAAATAAATTAACATTGCTTCTTCAGAATCAGATTTTCTTTTCAAAAATAAGTTAGATTCTGTTTTTAGATTTTATTCAAACTGTATAATTTGTACTTCAGGAAATTTTAGGAAAAGCCTCTTAGGAGAAAAATCAGGCCCACCAATTTTTTCATAAAAATAAAACACTGGCCTTCTACATCATGTTAGAGCAATGTACTTTCTTACATGTTTACAATGCAAAGTTAGTGGCTTATAGGTATTGGAATGTATCCTGTCAGACCACATCTTCACAAATGCAATGTCAAAATAGCTTTATATGTAAGACTATAGAGTGGGTTTTAAGTCAAACCTTGAACAGAGTTTTACAAAGGTCTGCTTAATAAATTCAACTACAGTATGTACAGTTTTATCATCTTCCTAAAGTTGGCATTTAGATACTAAGTTGTATATCTGTCTATCATCTATCTATCTATCAATGATCTATCATCTATCTCTCCTTTTGCTGTAAAAGTACAGTTTTATTTTTATTCCCAACTATTTATGACAGCTATGTTAGCGCCTATTTATTTCCTAGAAATTTAATCTTCCTGTAAATATACTGTTCTAATGGCATAAACTGTCCAAACACTGTCCAAACATCTATCCTTCTTTTAAATCAAAAATGCTTCAAAACACATGATTCACTTTCAGACTTGAGCAGGGTTGGGCAAAGTTTTGACCTCCCCCCACCACAAAATCTTTAAAGCAAATACATGGCATTAGTTTGACAATTGCAAATCTAGAAATCAATTTATGAGTATGTAAGGAACTCTATACTAGGAATTGACTAGAATGTATCTGGTCAATTTATCTTTACAGATTACCCTCACTGAGGTTAGATCTATTTGAACATATCTTACTTTTAAAAATCCAGTGTACTATGAAAGTATATAAAAAAATAAAAACATTGCATGGTTCAAATTTTTATTTTAAATGCTAACAAAAATTGAGCATTGCTTCAAACTAAACATCTTAGAAATGATCAAAATAGAGTTTTCCCCTGAATTATGAAACAGAATCTAAGAAAAATTTTGATTTTAAATAGAATGAAGTTGTTTTTGTTTTATACTGTTGTTAATGATTTACTCCTAATATAACCTGAAAGTATAATTTATGATGTCATATTGACGTCATATTCTTTTTCAAATAATGATGCATCCAATTAACCATTCCCACCAAATTTTTAAGTGGCAGGTCGTGTGTTAGGTAACGAGAATTTCCTGGAGGGACTGGCTAGTATCAGGCTGTACCTCCCTTTACTGATGGACTGTCCTGAATGTTGCCCTGGGCCAAGCCTTCTAGTCCCTGTCAAAAGTCACGTTATTCTATGACATGAAGGCTAGAGGCAGAGGTCCAGGAGAGAGGAATCTGTAGAGTACTCAAAAAGGTGATGCTCTTATCTGCATGCTCCGTCATTTCAGGTTTGATATTAAATGCATTTAATCAGTCACTCTTCCCATTATGATGTCCTGAAACTGTGGCACATGATACAAGCTGAACTAAAAACACCTTTGCTCTACTTGGCTAGATCCTGTCTACTATATTGGAAGTCAATGCACTTGTGCTTCGCCTTCTATCTACAGATGATCCATTTAAGTAATTGAAAAAAAAAAGTTTGTATTTGTTCTTGCCACCCTTCAACCCACTTGTTTCTTTTCAGAACCAGGACTTCTGGACTATTTCCTAATAAATGATAAAGACTTCCAAAGTTTAACTGCTTATTCTTGTAGCTGACCACACACACTTTCTTTCTTGATATGTAATCACAGCTCATTCCCCAGCACATGTCACTTGTCCTTGTCCTGGTTCAAATCAGATGTTGCGATGACAGGAGCAGAAGATCAGATTCCAAAACGGCAGAGCTGTAAAAAGCATATATTATTGGTGGTCTATGAGATTTCTATGACTCAATTAATATGGCCAAGAAAAATTGAGATTACTTCTATAATGAGAAATATTCTGTTCTGAATATGCTAACAAATCAAAGCACCAAATGCATTTATTTTTGGACAGAAGGGGTGGGAGGACTTGTGAGAGCCATCATTCCTAGGGATAAGAATGTCACTTGAAATGTTATTGATAGTAGGAAAATAATATATTAATATGCTTCCTAACCTATGTTTTCTTTAATCGTGGCAGAAATGCATTCAAACTCTTTTTATTATAGGGATAAACAAAGGGCATGGGATATCTATGTTTAAACCACCTTGGCTTAACACAGTTTGTAATGGCCATCATTAGGAGTTTATGTGGAACCCTGTTTTGTGTCAACCACACTAAGATAATGTAGCTTGGGGTGACACATCCCTGCTCTTTGAAATGTGTGCATAAACAGACATTTTTGCCATGTATCTGTTTTGTCATGTGTTCTGCTGTGTAAACACTATGAAATTTAGTCTAATCTTTTTTGGTTAATTCAAACATTTTCACTGTGTTCAGATAAATGTAACCAAAGCCAGATGTTGGTCTCTGTACGCAGAGCTCTCACTTAATGTAAACAAAATTCTACTTCCTCCCTTTCTCCTTTCAGGCCAGATGTTGCTGTTGTTCACAATGCTTTTCCCTTTGCCTCATCACAGACCTCCCAGAAATTGAGAGCCTCCTTTCCAAGCAGTTTGTGTGTGGGTGTCTACCTTTGAATTCCTATTATGCCTCACAACCTCCATAATAATGTTACAAGTGGCCCCACTCAATCTTGGCAGAAATCCCAAGCAATCCATCTCTTTATTATCAACTGTCTTCTTTATGGATTCTCAATTCAGTAGACACTTCTTCAGGCTTCATTTACTGTGCAGAATTCTGCTACCCACCTTCTCGCTTGTGAAAAGAAACATGTTCTTAATGGATTCTGCTGACTCTCCATTCATTTTCAAGACTTCATTGAAGATGGTCTTCTTTATACAGCTGCCTCCTTGAGAATTGCCTTGTCCGTCCTTTGTCATTACCATTTCATATTGGTCTTTGAACTACCACTCTCCTCTGTACCTCCACCTTCTCTAATAGGTATTTTCCTGTCTGGACTCGTTGACTCAATCTATTTTCATATTTCAAATAAAAATATGAGTGTTTTTGCTAGTGCTTTACATTTTCACTTTTTGTGGGTTTTTAAGTTTATTCAATGATTCTTGGTATTTTTTTTTTCATGGTCTAATTTAACTTTTTGGACTAAAGTTTTCTAAGAAAGTAGCATAGAATACAAGATAATTTCTGGTATGTTACTGTTTAGAACTACGTGCCTCATACATAGCTTGTTTCTTAGTGCCCTGTTTGCTGTAGATATTTATTTGTAAAAACAAATAGATTTTTTTAAATCACTGTAAAGCCAAAGGTAGTTTCTTTCTCATCCAGGTGGCTTTAGAAAATATTGAAAGGTATATCTTTTTTGATGTAGCATGTCAGGCCACAGGTGATTTTAATTCGCTTAGATCCCACCTTGTTAATTTCTTATAAATTTCTATAGTTTTATAACTTTAATATTAACTGATCTTGAATGTACTGAAATAGACATAGAAATTATATGTGAGTTTTTCCTTGATTCACTATGAATCAGCCAATATATCATGTCCAACTTTACTTCTAAAGAATGTACTTAAGCAAAATACTCAAGATGCTGTGGGCTTAAAACTTCAGAAACCATTCAGCACGAAAAACAAGAGACTATCTCACAATTGACTAAAAAAATAGTTTCCTTTTCCAGGAAAAGGAGGGGGGGGTAAAAAATTAAATGTTGACACTTATAGAATATAGCGTTGGCTGCTACTATTTTAAAATTCAATCTCTACCTCAATGTTTTCCCAGAATAAGCTTAAATAGCCAGGTTACATAATTATACCATTCTACCTTCTAAATACCAACTTTGTCGTTTCTGAATATACTTAAATCTCAAGCCATTTTAATTCATGCTTTACAATTTTTGCATATTGTGTTTTTAATTGGGAAAAAAAGTTAAGAGATTAGTTCAATTCCTTGATTTTACAGTTGTAGAAACTAGGAATTGGAGATGATGAGTTTAAGTGACTTAAGTCAGGTCACATATTTAGTTAAAAGCAGCACTAGGGTAAAGAGTCAGTTCACTAACCCTCTTATAAAAGCTTTTCCTGTAACATCATCCCAGGATTCAGTACTCATCCCAGTTTGGTGCTTTGCTTAGTTCCAGCACCCTCTGCCCATTCCACGCACAATTCACCTACACAGCAACACTCCCTTCATGGCCTACATGCCTTTTGTCACTCTGTTCCCTTCACTTGGAGTGTCCCTCTCTGCTTGAGTACCCCTACAGGCTGTTCTTCCTTTGGATATCTGCCATATCTCCACATGACTTTTACCTTTCATTCAGTTGGGATCTATGAAACTTTCTCTAAATTCCCTAAGACGATTTAAGAATGTGTTCTGCCATTCTGTGCAACCATCACAAAAATTATCATGTTTTTCCCATCTCTATTCCCACCTTTGTTTTTCAATGTAGTAGCCTCCAGCTACATGTGTCTATTGAGCATTTGGAATGTAACAAAGTCAAATGTTCTGTGAGTATAAAGAACACCTAAATGTTCTCAAAGATTCAGTAAAAAAAAAGTATAAGATATATCGTTATTATGTTGTAATGATAATATTTGGATATATTGGGTTAAATTAATTTCACCTTTAAAATTAATTTTACATATTTTTTTCTCATTTTAAAATGTAGCTACTAGGAAATTTTAAGTTACATTCGCAGCTTGTCTTATTTTTCTACTGGACAGCCTCTGTAGACCATAAATTTTTCAATAGTCTCTTAAAATGACCAGGGAATTTTATTTTTATACACTTATCACCTGGGATTTTGCAATTAGCTGATAGATCACTATCTGTTTGTTGAGGTTTATTGGTATAATTTCAGATGCTGCTTGAATTGCTCTTGTCATAAAAGTATGACATCAAAGACAGGCTTGGAGCCCAGACTTTCTGATTCATCCTGCAATACTTTTTCACAAATCAATTTATTATAGTGTATGGCACTATAATATGTAGTAATAAGTTATGTATGCAAAAATATTGAATTATTAAATTGGTTTAAAAATTGTTAAAATGGTTGGCCATCTCAAAACAAACCAGTCTGTAAACTCCAAATAATTTCCAATTCATATGTGGCTCAGCTAAAGTCTACATATTAAGTATGCTAGAAAATTTTTCACTTAGTGAATCCCAGGACACGGAAATAAAAATATAAACTAATTATAGCTACTGTGGTTTTCTTCCTTGTTCATAGAATAAAGATGATGAGAATATATTACATGGTTTCTTATTATTTCTGGTAGGAATGTTACATTACTTGCTGAAACAATAGAAACCCCCCCCCCCATATCCTCAACACCCTCCACCCATTGGTTCCCCTATTAATATCTTGCATTAGTGTGATACTTTATTATACTTGATGAACCAATATTAATACATTATTACTAACTAAAGTCCACCGTAACATTAGGGTTTGTTCTTTTTATATTCTCTGGGATTTAACAAATTTACATCGATACACACACACACACACACACACACACACACACACACATCATGAGGAATAGTTTCACTGCCATAAAACATCTGTTCTCCACCTATTCATCCTTCCCTCCCTTGCTCCAGAACCCTAGCAATCACTGGTCTTTTTACTGTATTCATAGTTTCACCTTTTTCAGAATGATATACTTGGAATCAAACAGTAACTTGCCTTTTCAGATTGCCTTCTTTCACTTAGCAATATGCATTTATGTTTCTTCCATGTCTGTTGATAGCTTAATAGGTCATTTCATTTTATTGATGAGTAATAGTCCACTGTATGTACATACCACAGTTTGTGCATTGGTTGGAGAACATCTTGGTTGATTCCAAGTGTTGGCAGTTTGAATAAAACTGTTATAAACATTCACTGGAATGTTGTGCGAACATAGTTTTCAACTCACATGGCCATATACAAAAAGAAAAATTTCTGGGTCATATAGTAAGAGTATATTTAGTTTTGTAAGAAATTGCCAAGTTATTTTCCAAAGTGGCTATACCACTTTGCATTCCCACCAGAAATGATTGAAGAGTGCCTGTTGCTTCAAATCTGAATCAGCATTTGGTGTTGTTAGTGTTCCAGATTCTAACTATTCTAATAGATGTGAAATGATATCTCACTGTTGCTCTAACTTGCAATTCCCTAGTGATGTTTTGTATCTTTTTATATGCATATTTGCTATCTCTGTATCTTCTTTGGTGATGTAGCTGGTCAGGCCTTTTCCCCATTTTTTAATTGAAGTGTTATTGTCATGTTTTAAGTTTTATTTTTTAGATGTTGATCTTTAACAGATATCTGTTTTTCAAATATTTTCTCCCAGTCTATGGCTTGTCATTTCATTCTGTGAATAGTGTCTTCTACAGAGCAGAAGTTTTAAATTTAAATTTTAATGATGCCCACTTTATTTTTTCATGGACTGTGCCTTTGGTGTTGTCTAAAAAGGCATTGCCAAACTGAATTTCACCTAGATTTTCTCCTATGTTACTTTCTAGGAATTGTATAGCTCCCCATTCTATGTTTAAATATATGATCCATTTTGGGGTTGTTTTTATGAAAGGTATAAAATCTGCATTTAGATCCAATTTTCCTTTTGCTGTAGATGTCCAGTTGTTCCAGCAGCATTTGATGAATAAACTATGTTTTCTTCATTGTATGGCCTTTGCTGCTTTTTCAAGTTCAGTTGACTTTATTTGTGTGAGTCTATTTCTGGGCTCTCTATTCTGTTCTACTGATCTTTTATCTACACTTTTACAATATCACACTGTCTTTTTTTGAAAATGTTTATTTATTTTGAGAGAGAGTCAGCATGTGCAAGTGGGGCAGGGACAGAGAGAGAGGGACAGAGAGAGAGGGAGAGCAGGCTCAATGTCACCAACTGTGAAGTCATGACCTAAGCCGAAATTAAGAGTTAGATGATTAACCAGGAACCCAGGCACACCAACACACTATATTAATTACTGTAGGTTTAAAATAAGTTTTGAATTTGGGTGGTCTCAGTCCTCCATCTTTGTCTTTCTCAACCTCAATATCATTTTTACTATTCTGAGTCTTTTGCCTTTCCATACAAACTTTGTAAAGTTTATTGATATCTACAAAATTTGGCTGGAATTGGGAATTTCTCTTTCCCAAAGGCCATTGGGCTATGGTAAAATAGTTTGAAGGCATTGTTAAAAACAACAGAATCGTCTGAATTTATTTCACACTGGCTACTTTCCCCCTTCCTCCATCAGAAGATTAAGGATGTTTTTTCTATGGTCTTCATTGTGAACACCTGATAGGGCTCCTGGAGGTAAAATTCACAAAAGTGTGATTGTGCTTTAACACTAAGATCCCATGGAGTTTTTAACTCCCATTCTTGTCTCCACTGAGCCTCCATCAATTTATTAATTACAGTTAGGTTTCCTATCCCAGTAATAGTTGTCAGGGAAATTTTACTCATGAGCTTCTGTTCCAACAACTTGTGCTACTCTGTATCTGACTGTCTTTCCAGTCTGAGGGACAGTGGTTTGCTATGACCTCAGTTCTTGGATTATCTAAGACTTGTTGATTTTCAGTTTGTTCAGCACTTTTTTCTTGTGATTATTAGTAATAATGACTTCCAAAGTCCTTACATATTGGTCCTGAACCCATAAGTTTCCATGTATATTTTTAAATTTATTTTATTATGTTTTTACTTAGAGAGAATGCAGACAAGCAGGGGAGAAGGGCAGAGGGAGAAAGAGAGAGTATCAAGCAGGCTCCAAGCTCAGCACTGAGTCCAACACAGGGCTTGATCCCATGACCCTGAGATCATGACCTGAGCCAAAATCAAGAGTTGGACACTCAGCTGAATGAGCCACCCAGGCACCCCAACACACACATATATATTTTAAGTCTTTCAATTCCTTACTGTTTTCTCTTCTCCTAATATACATGGAAACGTAATTATGATAATAACAATTTATAGACAGGGTTAGAGGAAGTTGATGACAGGGTAGAACAATATGAACACCATATATTTAGGGGTTTTTTTCTGTCTCAAGAGAGGTAACAAAAGCACAAGTGCCACTGAAATGTTTGGGGCTTCAGAATAGTATGATTACTACCCTCTGTCACCTGCACTTGGAGAGAACTGAGAACAAGGTAGCCTCCTTCAGATAACTCCAGAGATGGGTTCCAGATTGTTCACATTTTCTATAAAGACCCACTGGAACAAAGACCACCATATATTCTCAACCTTCTAGTGATGACTACAGGAGAAATTCCAACCATTTGACCAATGTGGGAGCTGGTAATCCTCTCCCATGAGGTAAAGAGATCAGAGTCATTAGAACAGAGTACAATGTAGAAGTAGTACCAGAGTACAAATGGTAGAAGAGGAAAATGAAAACACTAAAAACCAGGGAGAAAATAACTCAGTGTGATGCCATTAGAGATCAAAATAAACTTTCTAGAACTGAAGATCAAGATGTCTAGAATGTAAGAATTTAGTAGAGCTGAAAAACACAAGAGTTGTTTTGTATAATTAATTTTGAAGTAGAGAAAAATATATATCATGAAATAGAGAAAAGAAATATGAAAGAAGCATGGTGATGAATATAAATAATATGCAAATACAATGCAAATAATAGGCCATTTCAGAAAAAAGAAAATAGATGGGAGAGATTAAGAACCAAAGAATAATAGAAGAAAACGCTTGAGTATTCAGATTAAAAGATGTCATTGAGATCCTGGTGAGAAAAAAGAAAAATAAAATCACATTGACATGGCATAGGAGAATGACTTAAATTGAGAGTAAGTTTTTCAAGTTTCCAGACAAATAGAACAAATTATTTAGAAAGGAAAAAGTATTAGACTTTATACAAGGAAAATTCCAGGAGGGATAATTTAACCTTTTGAAAATTAGAAAAAAAAATAAATAAAACGTCCTAAGAAAGGTAAAGAAAAAGTGCTGTAAAATAGTATTAGACAATAAATTATTTCTATAAATGGATATTGATGATATGATTTATAATTATAATATCCATATCAAGAAAGGTTTCTTGAATTTGAAGAGTTATCTTGTAAAGGGCAACCTACTAATTGGCAAAGGAAGTAAGTAGTTTTGGGAAGACTGTGATAATGTATGGTGGGGGTTAGAGGCAGAATAAAAACAATAAAAATCTGTTCTTCTTGTTTCCAATATAAATAATATACAGTGTCGTATTAGTTATAAGTGTTCAATATACTACACCTGAATTTTATACATTACTCAGTGCTCTTCACTGTGCTTAACCTCTTCACCTTTTTATCCATCTTCCCACCCACTTCCCTTCTGGTAATCACCAGTTCTCTATATTTAAGAGGGTTTTTTTGGCTTTTTTTCCTCATTCATTTGTTTTGTCTCACAAAGGGTGAGATCATGACCTGAGCCAAAGTCAAGAGTCGGATGCTTAACTGACTGAGTCACCCAGGCACCCTTCATTTGTTTTGTTTCTTAATTTCCAGATATGAATGAAATCTTATGCTATTTGTCTCTCTCTGTCTGACTTATTTCACTTAGCATTATACTCTATAGATCCATTCACATTGTTGGAAATGGCAATATTTTTCATTCTTTTTAATGGCTGATTAATATTACATTATATGTATTACATAACACACACACATATGTATATGTACATATGTACATATGTACATATATATGTATATGTATATATGTGTATGTATGTGTGTGTGTGTGTGTATATATATATATATATATATATATACACACACACACACATACATACACATACCATATATTCTCTATCCATTCATTTATCAGTGGACACTTGGGCCACTTCCATAATTTGGCTATTATGAATAATTCTACAATAAACATAGGGGTACACATAACATGTCAAATTAGTGTTTTTGTATTCTTGGGAAAATACCCAGTAGTGGAATTACTGGATTATATGATAGTTTTATTTTTAACTTTTGAGGAACCTCCATACTATTTTCCACAGTGACCAGCTTGCATTCCCAACACTACATGAAGGTTCCTTTCTCTCCTCACCAACACTTGTTTCTTATGCTTTTGTTCTTAACCATTCTTATTGGTGTGAGGTGGTATCTTGTGGTTTTGATTTGCAATTTCCTTTTGATTAGTGACATTGATCATCTTTTCATGTGTCTGTGGTCTATTCATGTCTTCTGCCCATTTTTTAATTGGATTGTTTGCGGGTTTTTTCTGTGTGTGTGTTGAGTTATATAAGGCCTTTATATATCTTGGATATTAACTTCTTATTGGATATATCATTTGCAGATCTCTTCTCCCATGTAGTAGGTTTTTTTATTTTACTGATTATTTCCTTTGCTGTTCAAAGGCTTTTACTTTGGTATAGTCCCACTAATTTTTTGTTTTGTTTTTGTTTTTGTTTTTCCTTTGCCTCAGGACACATATTTTAACAACAAAAACAAAAACAAACAAACAAAAAAACATGACTTCGGCAAATGTCAGAGAAATTACTCCCTGTGCTCTCTTCTAGAAATTGTATGGTTTCAGGTCTCACACTTAGGTGTTTAATCCATTTTGAGTTTATTTTTTGTGTATGGTGTAAGGAAGTGGCCCTCTTTAATTCTTTTGATTGTAGCTGCCCAGTTTTCCCAGCACCATTTATTGTAGACTGTCTTTAGCTGTGGAATATTTTTGCCTTCTTTGTTATAGATTAATTAACCATATAATCATGGGTTTATTTCTGGGCTGTCTATTCTGTTCTGTTTATCTATGTGTCTGTTTTTGTGCCAGTATCACACTGTTTTGATTAATACAGATTTGTAGTATATCTTGAAATCTGAGATTGTAATACCTCCAGGTTGTTGTTTTTTTTTAAGATTGCTTTGGCTAATAAAGATCCTTTGTGGTTCCATTCACATTTTAGGATTGTTTGTTCTACTTCTATAGAAACTACTATTGGTATTTTGATGGGGATTTCATTAAATCTGTATCCAAATTGCTTTGGATAATCTCAACATCTTAACAATATTTATTCTCCAATCCATGAGCATGGAATATCTTTCAGTTTGTATTCTCGTCAATTTCTTTCATCAACTTTTTGTAGTTTTCAGAGTGCAGGTCTTTCACCTCCTTGGTTAAGTTTATCCCTTGGTGTTTTATTATTTTTGTTGTACTTGTATAGGAAACTGCTTTCTCAATCTCTTTCTGCTACTTCATTATTAGTATACAGAAATGCAACACATTTCTTTCATTGATTTTGTATCTTATTTGCTACTGAATTCATTCATCAGTTTAGTTTCTTCTTGGACTGTTTAGGGTCTTCTATGTATATAGTACCGTGTCATCTGAAATAATGAAAATGTTATTTCTTTCTTACCTTTTTGGATGACTTTATTTCTTTTTTCATGTCTGCTTACTGTGGGCTAGGACTTCAAGTGCTATGTTTAAAAAAATTCTGAGAGTGGACATCCCTGTGTTGTTTCTGATCCTAGGGAAAAAGTTCTCAGTTCTTCATGATTCAATATGTCAGCTGTGGGATTTTCATATACAGAATTTATTATAATGACATGTTTCCCTCTAAACCTACTTTGCAGAGGGTTTTTATCATGAATGGATATTGTACTTTGTCAAATACTTTTCCTGCACCTATTGAAATGATCATATAGCTTTTATCCTTTCCATTGTTGATGTGATATATCCCACTGATTTATTTGGAAATATTGAACCACACTTGCATCCCTGGAATGAATCCCACAAGATCATGGTGAATAGTTATTTTTTAATGTATTGTCAGATTCAGTTTGCTAATATTTTGTTAAGGATTTTTGCATCTATGTTTATCAGATATTGGCCTATAGTTTGTTCTCTCTCTCTCTCTCTCTCTCTCTCTCTCTCTCTCTCTTTGTAGTGTCTTTATCTGGTTTTGGTGCTAGGGTCATGTTGGCCTCATAAAATGAATTTGGAAGGTTTCCTTCTATTTTCTGGAATATTTTGAGAAGAATAGGTGTGACTCTTGTTTAAATGTTTGGTAGAATTTACCTGTAAAGCTGTCTGGTCCTGGACTTTTGTTTGTTGGCAATTTTTGACTACTGATTCAATTTCATTTCTAGTAGTTGATCTGTTCAAATTTTCTATTCTTTATAGCTCAATTTTGGGAGGCTATATATTTCTAGGAATTGATCCATTTCCTCTATGTTGTCCAATTTGTTGGCATAAAATTTTTCATAATATTATAATCAAATTTATGTGATGTCAATTGTTACTTATCCTCTTTCATTTCTGATTTTATATATTTGAGTCCTCTTTTTCTTTTTCTTTTTTTTTCTTTTCTTTTTTTTGAGTCTGACTAAGGGTGTATCAATTTTGTTGATTTTTTCAAAGAACCAGCTTGTGGTGTTATTGATCTGTTCTTTGTTTCTGCTTTAATCTATTATTTCCTTCCTTCTGCTCATTTTGGCTGTTCTTTTCTAGATCCTTTAGGTGTCAAGTTAGGTTGTTTATTTGAGATTTTTCTTGCTTCCTGAGGTAGGCCTGTATTGCTATAAATGTTCCTCTTAAAACAGTGGTTGCTGCATCCCAAAGATTTTGGAGACTTTTGTTTTCATTTTCCTTTGTTTTCATATAATTTTTGATTCCTTCTTTCATTGCTTGGTTGATCCCTTCATTTTTTAGTAGCATGCTATTTAACCTCCGTGTATTTGTGATCTTTTCATATCTTGTGGTGGACTTCTAGTTTTATAGCATTATAGTCAGAAAAGTTGCATATTATGACTAAAATCTTTCAAATTTGTTGAGATTTGTTTTGTAGCCTAACATATGATCTATTTTGGAGAATTTTCCATGTGTACTTGAAAAGAATGTGCATTCCATTTTAGGTTGAAATATTCTGAATATATTTGTTAGATCCATCTGGTCCAATGTGTCATTCAAAAGCACTATTTCCTTGTTGATTTTGTGTTTGAGTGATCTATCCACTGATGTAAGTGGGGTGTTAAAGTCCCCTACTATTATTGTATTACTATTGATTACTTCCTTTATGTTTATTAATAGCCGCTTCAAGTATTTAGGTGCATAAATATTTACAATTGGTATATGTTCTCTTTGGATTGTTTGCTTTATGATTATGTAACGTTCTTCTTTGTCTCTTGTTATTCTCTTTGTTTGAAAGTCCATTTCATTCAATAAAAATATTCCTACCCCACCTTTCTTTTTTACTTCAATTTCCATGATAAACACTTTTCCCTCACTTTCTGTCTGTGTGTGTGTTTAGTTCTGAAATGAGTCTGTCTTATAGTCTTCATATAGATGGGTCTTACGTTTTATCCATTCCATCACCCTGTGTCTTTTAATCAGAGCATTTAGTCTATTTACATTCGAAGTCATTATTATATATTTTACATTCAAAGTAATTCTTGATAAGTATGTATTTATTGCAGTTTCATTACTTGTTTTATGGTTGTTTGTAGTTTTTCTCTGTTCCTTTCTTCTCTTGCTCTCTTCTCTCATGGTTTGCTGGCTTTCTTTAGTGGAATGCGTGGATCACTTTCCTATTATTCTTTTTCATATCACAGGTTTTTGATTTGTGGTTACCTTTATTTTTATATATAACATCTTATAAATATAGCCATCTATGTTAAGTTGGTGGACACTTAAGTTTGGACCCATTCTAAAAGCACTAAATTTTTTTACTCATCTCTTTCCCACATTTTAGGTATATTGTGTCATACTTTACATCATTTATGTTGTGATTGATCATAAACCAACCTTTGACTGATTTTTATAGCTATACTTAATTGTAGTGCTTTTGTGCTTCCCTTTTTTCTTACTCCTACTTATAGTCTTTCTTTTCCACTCAAAGAGTCCCCTTTAACATTTCTTGTAAAGCTAGTTTAGTGATGATGAATTCCTTTAACTTTTGTTTGTCTAGGAAACTTTATCTCTCCTTCTATTTTCAATGTTAGCTTTATCTATAGAGTATTCTTGGTTGCAAGTTTTCTTCTTTCAGCACTTTGAATTTATCATCCACTCCCTCTCGTCTGCTAGGTTTCTGCTGAAAAAAATCTGCTGATTTGCCTTTTGGGGTTTTCCTTGTATATAACTGTTTTCTTTTTTCTTTGTGCTTTTGAAATCCTCTCTTTACCATTACTTCCTGGCATCTTAATTATTATGTGTCTTGGTGTACCTTGATGGGTTGATTTTGCTGGGGGCTCTCTCTCCCTCCTGGATCTGGACTTCTGTTTCCTTCTCCAGATTTGGGAAGTTTTCAGCTATTATTTCTTCAAATAAATTTTCTGCCCTCTTTACTCTCTCTTCTCCTTCTTCATTCTTTATAATGTGAATGTTATTATGCTTAATTGTGTGACACAGTTGCCATAATCTATTCTCACTTTTATTACTTTAGCTTGATTGCTTTTCATTACTCTTTCCTCCAGGTTACTGATCCATTCTTTTGCTTCCTCTAGTCTACTACTTATTCCCGCTAGTGTATTTTTAATTTTACGATTGAGTTCTTTATCTCTAATTGTTTTTTTTTGTTTGTTTTCTATTTCCTTGTTGAGGGTCTCACTGAGGTCATCCACTCTTTTCTCAAGTCCAGTGACCATCTTTATGACCATTACTTTAAATTTCCTATCAGAAAATTTACTTATCTCTGTTTCATTTAGCTCTCTTACTGTGATTTTGTCCTGCTCTTTCATTCAGGACATATCCCTCTGTGTCCTCATTTTGTCTATTTGTTTCTATGTTTTAGGAAAATCAGCTATGTCTCTTTCTCTTGAAAGCAGAAGCCTTATGAAGAAATATTCCTATAGTGCCCTTCAGTGGAATATCTCCTGTTCCCCAGGAACTGTCACTTCAGAGTTGTCTCCTATGTGTGTTGTGTCCACCCTGCTGTTATGGCTGTGCCTTCAGTCCAGATATCTGCAATGGCTCCCTTAGCCTGTTTTGGGCAGGGTTTGTTCCTGTGTTGTTAGTGGCCAGTCTGGGGCTGCCTTGTGCTTGAGTTGGTCAGACAAGGCACCTGCCAGAGCTACAGTCACACCAAATTGTTGGATATTCTCCCTGTAACGTCCCCTGAGAAGCTTTCATTGGTGAGTAGGAGCTGCATTCAGACAAATAGATGCCTCCAGCCCATTGCTAGGGCCACAGTCAAATTGGTGTGGTTATCTTCCCATTTTCCCAGGGCAGGAGTCACTTTGATGTTGCTGGCCCCTGTGGGGGCTGCTTACACACTGCTACACTTGTAGTACCACTTTGGATAGAACCAGCCAAGGGTGTGTTGGATGGAGCAGTCCACAGGAGAACTCAGTAGCCAAGCATGTAGTTTTAGCAAGGTTTGCTTGAACTGGTCTGCTGTGGGAGGAGACCTATTGCTGCTTTGGAAAACAGCTGAGAGCAGGTTGGAGGTGGCAGGTCTGCAGAAGAGCTGGGGCGGGGGGCAGGGTGTGTGGTTAGCAAGCTAGGTGCTGAGAATTGGCACTGAGTTGATTCTTGCAGGTGTCTGTGTACCTAGGCTAGAGGGCAGGCAAGGGATATGGTGCCTGCCAGCTCTTTTGTTCTTGGAGAAGTCTCTTAAAGATCCCTGCCCTTCCAGAACATGTTCTGAGATTAATAAATAGATCTCTTTCCCACATACCCCTAGGCATTTTTCAAACTGCTGCTTCCATCCTGTATCTCAGAGGGGATATTTGTTATGCTTTGTCTTTGAGGGTAGGGGTTCCATTCCCTATGGCCCTCTGGTTCTCCCAAAGCTGAGCCCAGTGATTTTTTAAATTTCTAGGAATTAAGCCCCACTGATTGTAAGAACTCATGAAGTTAAGCTCCTCTGTTTTTCAAAGCCAAATGTTATGGGAATTTGTCTTCTCTGTGTGGGTCCCATTTGCCCGCTGTGCATGGTGTGGGGTCTGCCCCTTCCCTTCTCCATGCCTGCAGTGTCCCTCCCTCCTGTGGATAGTTGGCTTCCAACTATGCCTTCCCCTTTCCTACCTTTTTTGTATGTGGGCTACATACATTCTTCTCTACATTTAGCTATGGAAAGCTTATTCTTCCAGTCTTTTCATCATTTCCTGGGTTATTTACACTGATGTAGGTGTAATCTAATTGTATCCATGGGACAAGGTGAGCTTAGAATCCTCCTACTCTACTGTCTTCCATGGAAGTCCTAAAAATCTGTTCTTAGTATATCTGTGCAGAGGGGGAAAATTCAATTTTTTGGTGAAAGCACACATTTGTTGAATTTTGATTTTCATATAAATATATACTATTGGCTATGAATATTTAAAAAATAGAAGAAAAGCATTCTTCTCTTAACTACTTTCAGAAAAATATCTTCTACTTTGTTCCAAATAAAAGTTTAATTTTAGAGTTTTCAAAAACTAGAAATTAAAAAAAAAACCCACATTCATATACCTTTTAAAATCCAATAAATTAGAAAACAACTGAATATGTTCATCAAAATCTTTCATACTAATAAACTTATTATTGTCTTGAGCTTTTATCTTTTTCCCCAGTTCAAACACTAGATTTAAAATTGTTACTTATAATACTTGCATACCTTTCTCTTATAACTTTTGTACTTTGTTTTTTTTTAACCTAGAGTAGCTTCTAAATTTTATCAAATATATTTGTATTTATTGATGTAATTTTATTGCTACTTTGTTGATTTGTTTTCTTCTTAGCTTCTTTATGCTTCTGTACATTTGGAAGTTCTTTTATAGATATCTGTGTACAACTCAAAACGAGAAAAGGAAAAAAAAAGCAAGGAAGATTTAGAAACTGTCAGGTTTAAAGTAATGCCTGATCTATACAACTCCTGGAAGATAATTTGCATCTTGAAGTACAGCGAGAGTAAAATCATCAGTCCCTAACACCTTCTTACGAAACATGTTCCACTGTTTACAAAAGAATGGTTTGATTTATCATAGAACACACCTGGTTGTCTCAGTAGATAGTAATCTTGGTCTTTAATGTTCTGATAACCCATTTATTTTCTCTTTGGACGCTGTGTGCCTTACTTAGATGTTTTCTAACATTACCATCTGGATCCTGGCTCTTTCTCATCCTGAGAATTAATTCTTCCCATTCCAAATTTGCTCTTAGGTTCTTATTCCTCACCCCAATATCCTGTCTGGGAGCTAAGCTTACTCACTTTTCCTGAAATTGTCCAGCACTCAATCTCTTGCTGCTGGTTTTTTTTTTTTTGACTAAAATTTCCTTACTAATACAAAAAGACAATTGAAGGGTTCTTCATTTGATAATCTTGCTCTCAGTAATTAACCAGTACACATTTATCACAAAGAATGATGGTGTCATTGGGTCATTTATAGTTTGAGGGGAGTGAAAATAGTTGAAAAACCACAGTGGAAGTTACTCATGGCATCAAGAATAGATACATAAAATCCTTGTTGATATCAAAGGGAAGATGTAGAGGATCGATTGAAACCCAATATTGTGCTTATCTTCAAAATCTCATATGCACAAATTTGCCTTATTATGTTAGAATTTCATCTTTTTTTTCCTACTTGCATTTCATGGGATTGGATTTTTCTGTGGTAACCGTATCATCTTTGTTTTAAAATATTTTGTCTTTCATTCATTAGTACCAATAGACAAGAAATTGGAACTACTATTGTTACTCAAAATCATTCATCCATGACTTGGTGAGTGTTGTCCTTGTTAAGTTGCTTAGGTTACATATTCCATGATCTGTGACCTTCATCTTGTTCAGTTGGATTGATTAAAACAAGTTGTATGAAAATTAAATACTAGCTGTATTTACATACTGAAAAGAGAATGTGACAGAAACTGACAGTCTTTAGAATTTCAAATGTAAGGATTATTTTCCTGTTACAGTCAAAAGTTCCTATTTTTCTGAGGATCGAATTCTTTCAGCACAATAGCTACTCCATGTGGTTCCAAAGTAAGAAGATGATTGTTTGAATCTTATTTTGTCTTTCAACAGCAAAAGATGCATCTTTTTCTTATCTCTTTTTATATCATCATGGACATCTTTTTTCTTAAGAGTAAAATTACTACAACATGACAGTTAAGAGAAAGAAGGCCATTAGTTCTATTTTAAATACACTTTTGTTCATTTTTTGTGCAAAAATTTGGGAAATAATTTTAAACAGTGGAAAATTGCTTTGCTAAACATTAGCTACTAGAAGCTGGTGGTGTTAAATGCTTGAGCTGCTCTTCAACTATTAGAGAAGGACTGAGGCAGCAGGGAGAATGTGTTCTGGTAATTGTTTTCTCTCCTTTATGTTTCTATCTAAATCTCTATTCAGATTTTGTTCAGTGATATTGGTCTGTGGTCAGCATTTACAACTCTGCCACGAATACATTATGACTTAAGCAAAGTGTTTGTCTTCTCTGGTTCTCAGGTCCTTCATATGAAAGGATGGATTTGGGCAAGATCTCCAAGATAATTTCCACCTCTAAATTCTGAGACTCTAAGACTTATTAACTCTCCTCACATTCCCAGGTTAGCCCTGGCTGTTCCACTGGTATATAGTTGCCCTTCCTCTTCCTATCAGATAAAATGGATGTTGTTAATGTCAACAGATCTGACACAACAAAGATGAGAATGTAATCATAAATACTACGTGTGATTAAACTACACTTTATATAGATCAAACACTATATACTCAGTTTTTAAATATTTTTGTTAAGAGAGAATGATTTATGGGATAAGAATAACGATTCCAATTTAAACAAAGTAAACACTCCTTTTTAATTTGTAGAATTATATTCTAAAAAATATATCATTTCTAGTTACATATTTTCTGTTTTTGTTGACAGTCTATATAGAACTCTCTTGTTCCAATGTTTACAAAATACAGCATTATTTTCAAATTAGAGGATTAGGTGTACTTGATGCTTTCTTTTTTCTGGTTGTTTTCTCACCCTCCACCTCCCCATCCCCTCACCCCCAGTGGAAAACAAATTGCTGAAGTAGCACCTGTAGTTTAGATGCCTCTCTCCCCAGATTCTTCCACAGAAAGATATCCATGACACTTTCATTCAAATGCAAATATTTTGGAGTCTTCCTAAAAAAATTAACTTTGTTTTTTCTCTATTCTGCATAAAACACAATTGCAAATGAATGTAAACATTCAAAGAAAACCAGTCATTGTAGCAACATTTTAAAAAATATATTCTATTTTATTATTAATAATTTATATTGTACAAGAATACATAAAGGACAAACATGGGCACGACAGTGTTTTATCTTTCTAAGTGTGCTTCAGAATCAACAATTGGCTCTTTCATCAAGTTCCCTTTTAACTACCTGTTGTTGACAAATGCACAGGAAAATATTTGCTTAAAAATCAATGAAAATACAAATAGATTATAGCATTTGAAGTCTTACAAAGTCTCAAAGAGCTTTGATTTTCCCATTGTTTAAGTAGTACAAAGGTACTTTAAAATATAGCCATCTTGTTAGAATAAATTTCTGTTTATTTCATGGATTTCTTTGCTTTTACCACCACGTTATCTCTTTTTCTTCAGGCAAATAATACATAGTTGATTATATTTTCCTTCTGTCACTTTGCAATTGGATTCATGCGTTACTTGGCCAACATTTTAACCCAATAGCCTATGCTGGGGAATGAGCATGGGCTGTCACATATAATCGACTTTGTTTAAATACTGATTCTCTTTGCTGATAGTGTGATTTTGATTAATTACATTAAATTTTTTTGGTATCCCTCCCCTCTTCTTTAAAATTTAGTATATACTTCAGAGTTTGTCAGAACCCCCTTGAATGAGAAAATATTATACTTAAACTACAAAGCGCTATGCAAAGAGTTGGTTCTCTAAGTGAGAAAATTGAAAGTTGAAAATACCCACATCATATTTTTCTAAACAAGCGCAAGTTCTTGTCTGAAACTAGATTCAGGCCTGGGTTAAAATCCAATTCCTGATACCCATTCCTTGAATCAACAAAAGCAAATTACGGACACTCGCCATATATCAGCCTCCTTATCCATACATCAGGGATTAAAACATTTCCTTCATCATGTTTTTTTTTTATTTTTTTAATGTTTATTTTTGAGACAGAGACAGAGACAGAGTGGAAGAGAGAGAGGGAGACACAAAATTCGGAGCAGGCTCTAGTCTCTGGGCTGTCAGCAGAGAGCCTGACATGGGGCTCAAACACACGAACTGTGTGATTATGACTTGAGCCGAAATCGGATGTTTGACTGAGCCAACCAGGTGCCCCTTCATTATGGTTTTTATTGTAAAGATTAAAGGAGAAAATGTAACACACCTATCTCAGTGCTTGTCATTAGGAGGTACCCCTAGAGTATTAACTATGATGTAAAGAGGAATGTTGTATGTAATAATGGGGCCTCCACTGTCAATAGATAAGTGATAAATCCCATAATACAAGTATACTGAAATATAGGAACATAGAAGGGCTGCTTACCCATCCTTCCTCACCTCAGAACTATACCAGCTTCCTGTCCATAGTCTAGTATCCACCCCACTAGATTACTGACAATTTACAAGCAGGAAATATATATTTTTATGTCTTTATCTCTACTGCCTGAGCCCAGTGGATGCTCAAATATATACTGAATTTCTTCTATGATTGATATAAAACTACAACTAAAATAGTTTGGAAAAAATACACAATACATTGATCAACTGAGCAGCTCATAGTTCTGTAGGTTTGTGAACCAGCTTCACCCTCAGGCCTATTCAAACTTGCACACTAATTCTGACAAAAGAAAAATCCCAACCAGAAGATGACTGGACAATCATTTTATTCCATTGTATCAGTCATTCCCTATCCAGGATGTTGAATTCACTATAAAATTAAGAAATCTGGCAATGTAGCCAGTATGAAATTTTAGTTTTTCCTTAGAACTATGATGTCAAATAGATAAAACTTCTAATTTGTAGTCATAGATTTTTTCCTCTATGAAAAATGTAGAAAACATGTTTGTTCTTATGCCTCTGCGTATAGAATATTAGTAACACTCAAGAATAAAAAGCACCTTTTGAATTATGGGGCAAATCTAACTCTAGAATGAAAAATGGCATGTTTTCCTAAAATGGTCTCTTGCAGTAGTTTGGAAATATAAGTATGTGACCTCTAGAATATATTGGTTCAAGGAATGACATTGACCACAACCATACTGAAATATGTTTTGTACCTTATAAATCAAAGACAGTTCTTTGACAGAAGTTTTTTTTTTTACCTTTTCCAAAGATATAAAACTAATCAGCATAATTATAAGTATTCTTAATAATTACAGCTGTAATTATTACATGTAATAATTACATGTAATTCCCTGTTCAATAGCAAAAACCACTTCTTAAAAGATATAAAAATGACTTGGAGAACCTGGGTGGCTCAGTCAGTTGAGCATCTGACTTGGTTTCAGTTCAGGTCATGAATCATGGCTTCGTGGGTTTGAGCCCCACTCTGCTGCTAGGGCAGAGACTGCTTAGGATTCTTTCTCTCACTCCTTCTCTCTCTGCCCCTCCCCCACTCATGATGTCTCTCTCTCAAAATAAATTAAAAAAAATATATAAAGGATGACAGCTTATCATTTCCCATAGTATTTCTAGATATAGAGATTAGCATTGATTTTTCTCATGCATTTGAAACTTAATTTTTCATTGACTTTCCTTCAAATACTCTACTGATGAATTATTATAAATAACAAAGGTTTGAGAAAACACACACATATGTGGAGATGGTTCTATTGGGCAATGATCGTGTTGTAGTTAATGTTAAAAATGTGCTGAGTGTAAAGAGAGAATAATATATAGTGAAAAGTATTCAAAAGTAACAAATATGAAAGTTTTTCTTTAGACCAACCCATTGTGCTC
Source organism: Felis catus (assembly GCF_018350175.1). Classification (NCBI taxonomy): domain Eukaryota; kingdom Metazoa; phylum Chordata; class Mammalia; order Carnivora; family Felidae; genus Felis; species Felis catus. The sequence goes on from NC_058368.1 coordinate 64,864,145, forward strand.
AAATTCAAGGGAATATTTTATTTTTGCTAATACTATTCTGCGTCTCACACAAAGTATCACAATTCCCAGCATTTCTCAAAGTGTATTCTGTAGACAAGTAATCCTGTAGGGTATTCCGTGAAAAAGAGGTTACAAGTCCAGTAGGTTTGGGAAGCCATGCATGCCCTATCCGCCTCTTGAGAATTTACATACATAAAGCAGGCTAAAGGCTCACAGAAGTCAGGAGTGAAGTTCACAGTTTAGCTTAAATATTTTCAAGCGTATTTGGCCATGACAGTCTTTAACTCATGACTCGTGATATCTGTTAAAAGCCACAGGAACAGACAGAAGAGAAGCTTACCTTCTCTTAATAGCCCTGAAGATTACATTATATGAATTATGATTTTTCTGGCTACAATTCATTTCCACAGTATTTAGTCTTAAGAAATTGATTTACCACTACCACATGACACATTAATTTGGCAGGTCATTGTAGACTTCTAAAAATACAATTTTAGAATTACAGTCTTATTTATATGTAAATATATGTCTCTGTTTTTAACAAATTCCTCTGTATAAAATTCTCCTAAAATTTTTAACAAATTCATATGTATAAAGTAATAAAACACTTGAGAGTATTCATTCTCCAGTCTAAATTTAGAGATTCCCAGCTGGATTTGACAAATTAGTGTACCTGAACAGAGTGAGAATTTAAACTGAAAATTAGAAATGTATTTAATTCAATAAGGATAAATAGTAATTGACCTAAGAGCTGAAAAGCACGAGGAGTTTAGAGTTGGAGTCAGTATGTTGTAGCCACTGGTAAGTTTGGTTTTTGATTTCTTAAAAAACCAGGAACAGCATTCTTATCTCTCTTTTTTTTAATGTTTATTTTTGAGAGACAGGGGGAGAGAGAGAGAGAGAGAGCATGACACATGAGCAGGGGAGGGACAGAGAGAGAGGGAGACGCAAAATTCAAAGCAGGCTCCAGGCTCTGGGCCGTCAGCACAGAGCCCGACACAGGGCTCTAACTCATAAACCATGAGATCATGACCTCAGCCAAAGTCAGATGCTTAACCGACTGAGTCACGCAGGTGCTCCACAGGAACAGCATTCTCAAGCTTACTTTCAGATCACTCAATGAAGAGGACACAAGACTTTCTGCAAGTTCACCACACATATTTTCATTTCTCTGCCTCTGGACCACATTGTCTGTCTCTTTTCAGTTTCTTTGAATGAACCAAACAGGATTGTATCAAATTTGTGATCTAAATCCATTTTCCTCTCACCTTTTCAAGACTATTATTACATTATCTTTCTTTATCATCAATTTTTGTCTCTCTTCTGGAATATCCTTGTAAGATTGCTGTTATTACCTCTATCCTAAATAGTAATAATAATAATGGTAATAATAATGGTAATAATAATAATGCTTCAATCCAACATTCCTCTCTAGTTCTTGCCCCAAGTTTCTGCTTCCTTCAGAGCAAAAACCCTAGAAAGAGCTATTTCTACTTTTCCCCCATTTTCTCCACTAATTCCTCAAATCCATACACTATATGTTTCATCTATTTTCAAAGTTACCAATGATTTCCATATTACTTATTCCATAAGGCCCATAAGCCTCTTCTGCTACCCCTTAGACCTTGTCCTCACATCTTTCTCGCCCCTGTGCTCCAGCCATATTGACCTTTGCTATTCTTCAAATGTGCCAAGCACCCCCTTTGTCAGAGTGTCTGCACTTGGTGTACTCTCTGAAATTTTCGTCCCTCAGATATGCACAGAGCTCATTTCCCCACTTTCTTTAGGTTTCTGGATCAAAGGTGAAACTTTCCCTGACCCCTTAAATAAAGTATCCTATACTCTGGCACCTCCTGTTATCTTGTACCTTGCTTCATTTGTTTATCAGCACTTATCAATTGAACAAGTAAGTGTTCAGTATTCATTTGCCTTTGTCTGTCTCACTTACTTTATAATGTGAGCACCCAATGATAGATGGTTTGCTACTATGTTCTTAGCTGTATCCCCAGCTATGGAATAGTGCTCAATATGCAATAGGTATTCACTGCATATTTGCTGAATAAATGAATGTGAGTACATATCAAGTGCTTGGTATGCATAAAATATTGGGTTAGGCACTGAAGAGCTCAGTTATGATAAGATATAGGTTTATTAATCTAAATAATCTCATAGAGCTACATGGGCTGAAAGCACAAAGAAGAATTCGTGGTTGACCTTGAACTACTCTTGAAAGATTGGTAGGATATCTATACATGGAGGTCCTTTGGAACTTCAAGTATATAATAAACAGAACACAGATAGGAGAGTGTTAAGGAATAGTTGACTAATATAGTTTGTCTAAAGCAAGAGACTAGGCAATTGAGAATGAAAAGCAAGTAGAATATTTTTTTCTGATATTTTTATTGTGGTAAAATCAACATAAAATTTTCTGTCTTAATTATATTTAAGTATTAAGTACATTCAAATTATTGTGCAACCATCATTCATTTTCAGAACTCTTTTCATCATGCCAAACTGAAACTCTGTATCCATTGAACAGTAACTCCCCATGACCACCTGTCTCCCAGCCCCTGGTAACTGCCATTCTTTCTTTTTTTAATCTTCCCTTTTCCTCCACACCTCATCCTCTGGTAACCACTACTGTATGCTATAGGGCCTTTTTTCTCTTTAAAGGATTCACATAGAAGTGAGATCATGTAATATTTACCTTTTTGCGTTTGGCTTATTTTACTTAGCATGTTTTGAGGTTCATCCATGTTGTCAAAAGTGGCATGTATGTATGTGTGTGTGTATTTATATTCATTTATATTTATATTTATATTTATATTTATATTTATATTTATGTAACTTTATGCATTCATCTGACCCAATGGACATTTACATTGTTTCTGTATCATAGCTATTGTGAATAATGCTATAGTGAACATGAAATTGCAGATATCTCTTCAAAATCGTGATTTTTACTTCCTTTGTACATATACTCAGAAATGGAATTGCTAGATTTCTAGCAATTTTATTTTTAATTCTTTGAAGAACCCCTATATCGTTTTTCACAGTGGCTGCACCAGTTTACATCCCTACCAATAGTATATGAGAGTTCTTTTTTTTTTTTTTTTGCACATTCTTCCCATATCCTTCCCAACACTTGTTATTTCTTGTCTTTTTTTCTTCTTTTTCAAGTTTTCATTTAAATTCCAGTTAGTTAACATACAGTGTAATATTAATTTCAGGTGTAAAATTTAGTGATTCAACACTTCATACGACACCCAGTGCTCAGCCCAGTTGTCCTTCTTAATCCCCATCACCTATGTCATGCAACTCCCTGTGTACCTCTCTTCCAGCAACTCTCAGTGTGTTCTCTATAGTTAAGAATCTGTTTCCTGGTTTGCCTCTCTCTTTTTTTCTCTTCCCCTATGTTCATCTGTTTTATTTCTTAAATTCCACATATGATAATAGCCATTCTGGCAGGTATAAGGTAATATCTCATTGTAGATTTGACTTGCATTTTCATGATAATTAATGATGTTGAACATCTTTTCCTATGCCTGCTAGCCATCTTAATGTTTTCTTTGGAAAAAATGTCTATTCAGGTCCTTTGTCCATTTTGTTGTGTTATTTGGGTTTGCTTGAGTTGTAAAGCAGGTAGAATGCATTGGGGAAAAAATAGTCCAAATACCAAAATAGCCTTCCCCCTTCTCTCAAATATTTATAAATCTATTTCACCTTTAAAATTCAGAGATAGGCATTTTCTCTTTACATTATCTATATCAGTTGTATGGGCCTTACTTGTTTTACTACTTTTATATGAGCAATTATGTCTGTTTTTGTGTGTGTGTGTGTGAATATGTGTATGTATATATCCCCTGCTCTAGAATAAGATCCTCAGTGGTAAGAGTCACCTGATTCTTATTTCCATTTCTGCTTAAGATCATTCCTTCTACGCGGTAAGAATTCAATACAAGTTTGTTGCATTAATAAGGGCAGACATTTTTAGTGAAAAAAATGCTGAAATAAAATACCGAAAAGGTAGACTTAGGAAAGATTGGAGAGGTTCTTTAATGTTGGCTGATTTAAGTAGGAAATGGAAGCCTAAACAAGATGTTTGAACTTGAAAGTCACAATCCAAATTGTACTTGAGAGAGATTAATCTAGCATCATAGACTTTATTACAGTAGGGAGATTTCAGAACAGGGAGGCAATCTGGGAGATAATTCCAATAGGTAATTCCAACTAGTTAAGAGGTAATGAGTATCTGAAGTGAAGTGGAACAAATGAAGATGGAAAAGAGAGGACAAAAGGGAAGACTCTTGTTAAGGTATCAGCTATAATATATAGGGGCTTATTTTTTAGGGAACATCATAGAAGGTTTAAAAAAGAATGAAGTCATTATCAGAAGGAGGGAAATGTGAAGAGTTCTGGTGAAAGATTGCATTTTGATACTTGACCTGGGGGTGCTGATGGCCATCCAGGTAAAGATGTTTAAGAAACAGCAGTTATATTTGAATTTAAGGGAAAAGAGCAATGCTAAAGATAGAGATTTTGTATATATCTGCAAAGAGCTAATGACTAAAGCACTTGTTGATTTTTGTCCTTAAGATGAATAAGAGTGAGGATGTAAAAAATTACAACAAGCCAGCTTTTGAATTAGAGCAGGTGTAATTTGTCAATAAAAATCTGTAACAGGAATGTAAGTAAAAATAAAGAAAATGAGTCAAGTGAATCTGTGGATAAAGTAGTAACATAAATTTGGGTTAAATTATAAGTAGTAATGTATTCAAATTATAATTTAAAAACAATAGTCTCAGGATGCCTGAATGGCTCAGTCAGTTAAGCGTCCAACTTCGGCTCAGGTCATGATCTCATGGTTTGTGAGTTCGAGCCCCGCATTGGGCTCTGTGCTGACAGCTTAGAGCCTGGAGCCTGCTTTGGATTCTGTGTCTCCCTCCCTCCCTCTCTCTCTCTGCCCCTCCCCTGCTCATGCTCTTTCTCGCTCAAAAATAAACATTAAAAAATTAAAAATAAATAAAAAATAAAAATAAGTCTCTACATACAGACAGAGGTTAATAATACTATGGTAGTAGTCTTTCCCTTGGTTACTATAGAGTTAACCTCCACTTTTTATTTGTTGTACTGTATGATCAGCTAATCATTAATTCATATCAGCCAGGATTCACTGTGGTCTTCTTTTGTTCTAAGACCTTAAGTTAAAAAGTTTGATAAACTGATTTCTCCCTCTCAAGGAGTTTTTGTCCAGTAATCATAGACATACAAGTGATAAAACACAATGACCTGTTTTGCTTATGATGCTAGAAATATCTATATATTCCATTGTGGTGCCAATGAGCCAGTGGTCAGCTCTCCTTCCAGAGATAAATGGGAGAATTGGGAAGGGAGATGTTAAATGAGTTGTCTAGGGAGAGGGATACATTCCCTCTCTTCTGTTCCCTCCAGGAATGGGAGAGAATATGAACAGAAAACATGAGAAGGGGTTTTCCAGATGTCATAATACTATAAACAAAAACTCAGGTGCACAATGTAGTGTGACATTAAGTGGAACTTCCACCATATTGTGTAAATATAGTACACGTTACTGTGGCACAAGATAAAGCTAGATTGGCTCTCAGGGGCCCTGTAAAGCAAGTTTTTGTGTACCCTGATGAGAAGTTGGGATACTGTCCTGCAAGGAGAGAATTTTAAACAGGGAAAAACCCTGATCTAATCTGCACTTTAGAAATGTCTTTGGCCTCAGTGTGGCAGGTGACACTGTGGGGGAGGAGGATAGAGATCAAAGGGAGGATTCAGCAGGGTATTATAATAACCCAGAAATCCATAGAAGAGATTCAGGTCATCTCTAGATTAGCAGCAGTGGGGGTAGAGCAAAGTAGACAGAAATTTTTAAAGTAGCCTCACGAAATTTGGTAATTCTTTAGGTGTAAGGATGTGAGAGAGAAGAGTGCAATAATGCTGGGCTATCTAGTTTGAAAAACTAGATGAACAGAGGCGACTCCTCTGAGGTAGGGACAGTGATAGCAGACGTGTACCTGAGAGAACAGGTCATGAGGTTGCTTTCAAAGGAGGAGCCTAAAGTCTGCATAGTCATTCAAGAAAAGGTGCTTAGTAGACAGGTATTAAATGGCTTTGGAACACAGAGGAGGGATCAAGGCTGAAGATTTTTGGAATCACTTATTTGTAAGTAGCATATAAGTCATTAAGAGGAGACAAGATTGACTTTAGGAAGAATGTAGAAATTAAAAGACAAAGAATATAGGATAGAACCCTAAAAATACAAATGTTTCAGGAACATCCAGGAGTATCCAAGAAGCTCAAGGAAATGGGATGGCAAGAAAGAGTAGGATTCATGAGAATAATGTTCCCAAAATTAAAGATCTAAAGATACTGAGGCAACCAGTTGAAGGAATAACATAATACCAGGTTGAAAAAGAATGTCAGTGAAACTCTAGCAGAGGGTGATGGGAGTGAGGATTTATCTAAAGAGAATAAGCCTAATTCAGACTGCAGCAAATCTCTGGGCTGGAAAAAAAATTAAATAAAGTAACAATTTATGTGTGCACACACACACAGACATATAGATAGCCATGTCAGAATGTATGCACGTGTTCATGTTTTGTAACTGTGTTTACCACTTCTCCCCATTGTGTTGCAAGTTAGCCGAGGAGGCTTGCCTTGCCTATTCCTTGTTGTATCATGTGGTTCATAATAAATTGTCATAACTATATAATGCTGAAAACATTACTAAGAATACAGAGATATTGAGGATGCTATATTTATGAAAATACCAAATTTAATTCTCTGGTCACTTGGCATTCATTTTGAAATTTTAGTCCATGATATTGAACAGCATCTCATATTACAATGACCCTATTTATATGGGAAAGGTGCCCAAAGCAAAACAGGACTTTGTTAATCCAGCCTAGACACACTGCAAGTCTTTTGACTGAAGTCTTCTGAGTGGTGATTTATGCTTTGAGACACCAGTAGCGAGAACCACAAACTCTTCACATTTTAGCATCTTTGACATTTCCACACTCTGGGTGCATTTCTATAACATACCTGGGACCTTTGAAAATGTTAAGTCACATTAAAATGATATTTTGAAGTCCAGTTCTCTGGGATCAGTGATGCAGAAGGTCTCTTGGTAAAGCTTAGGTCTGAAATAACTGTGTGTTTCTTTTCTTCATAATTTGGACTCATATGGTTTATAGAGATTTGGCATGGTCTTGAAAACTTCCCTCCAGCCAGCTTGCCACTCCAGATGGCATTGCCTTTCTGAACAAGCTGAATCCTCTGGTCATGAAGGTAAAATAGCATTTATTTATAAGTCCTTGGCTAGTCTTGCTTACCACTATTATTCACTTCATTGATCGTGAATATATAGTTCTTAACTCTTGATATTCCTGACTGGTGGTAAGAATTCTTAAAACTTACTAGGCTGATCAACAAATAAAAACCAATAGTTAAATCTTTCACAGGCATGCTAGTTAACTTATATACATGGATTATGAAAATGTCAAGTTAACATAAAGATTACTTTTAAGCAACTTATACTCTAAGCCGTTGTTTGAATTATTTAAAAATATGATTCTTTTTAAAATTGACATCTTTTCATAAATTTAAGCTTGTTTATGTATTAAAGAATTCTAAAAACATTCTCTTACTGAGGAACACAATTGGAGCTTTAGAAAAACACACCTTATTTAATCTATTAGTTACATTTAATAATCAGGTGGGTTTTTTTTTTTGTTTTTTGTTTTTGTTTTTTGTTTTTGCATTCTGAGTTCCAAGATACTTACTTTAGCTGTCATTAGTTCAACAATACAAATATTGGTACGCAATCTGTCACCTAATTGTTTCTTCAAAATGGAGTATTGGCTCAGCACACACCTAACTTTATGATTCTGAAAGATTGAACCATGATAAATATAATGGCTGTGTAAGAGTTATTTAACAGGGATGCATCAATTTTTGTTTGAAGTTTTAAATATTTAGTGCTATGTGTATTTGGATTTTCTGTAAAACCAACTAACTTCTAAATAAATATTTTGCTCACTACAATTTCATGTCAGAGTTTCAAGTAATAAATGCAAAGTAAGTTTTTATAAACTTAGAGAACAATATTTTTATCACCACCTACATTTAATTTTCAGTTGGATTTTCTTCTAATTCTCCCACCAAATAATCATTTACATGATGCATCTTCCCAGTAGTTCATTTGCAGTCACCTCTAAAGGCAGAGAAATTCATAGGTTTCTCCATCTGCCTTCTGTTTATGTGAGCTAGTTTAAATACCCAAATTGTCTGTCAAAGAGGCAAGTCACATTTTGAACTTATTCTGAGAGTAACACGATATTGTTTAATTACTCAATATGGATGACTCAATAATTACTCTAACAGTAGATTTTAAGAGAATGCTAGATATCTTGATGAAGGTAACATTCCACTTAAACAAAAATACTTATCTCATAACTTTATTAATATGATATCTCAAACATCTCACAAATAATAGGATTTGGCTCCTTGAGTCAGTGACATATATATGAATGTTCATCAGCAGCACATCCATTTTTAGTATTTTGGTAATCTGGCCTAATAGAGTTATTTGTACTCTATCTGTAAGAGGCAAATTATAATTTCCCTGTTTTGTGGATAAGCCAATAGTATTAGAGAACTTAAACCATTGCATTTGCTTAATCCCAGTGGTATTCTCTTGGATTATACCTTTCAGCCAGAGAAAAGAGAAATTAAAAAAAAAAAAAAAAGTAGGGACACCTGGGCGGCTCAGTCAGTTAAGTGTCTGACTTCAGCTCAAGTCATTATCTCACGTTTCATGAGTTTGAGCCCCGACATGGGCTCTGGGCTGACAGCTCAGAGCCTGAAGCCTGCTTCGGATTCTCCGTCTCCCTCTCTCTCCGCCCCGTCTTTCTCTCTTTCAAAAATAAATAAACATTAAAAGTTTTTTTTTCATAAGAAAAAAGTAGGAATTAAATACAAATGCATAATAGTTTGCTTCAAACTATGAGTGGTTTTATATTTAGTTTTGTGTTAAAAGAGATACAGAAGTCACTTCTGTTTTAAAGGGAGCTGTGGGAAATAATATGCAGGTCACTGTGGTGTATACACTGACCTCCTCCTTTCTCCTTCAGTAAATGAGTCTGAACACTGGTTATGGATTATATTGATCATATATTAAAATGACAAATGGCCTTCACATTAGCTTGCACACAAGTCTCTTAACAGAACCTATTGCAACTTGTCAGATGCAATTTAAGAATTGAACTAGACATTGATGGACAAGACCTTCCACTGACCACTGAAAACATGTAGATTCTCTTGATTAAATTGATGCTTCTGACTTTAATGAGCTACTATTGATTGGGTGTTTACTGCTACAATGTATTATTATATTGCCACTCACAGTGCCATAGTTAAGAGGTTGTAAGCATTTCTGTTATAAATCCTTTTTTTGAAAGCTTGTAGTTCAACCATGAAAATAGCTAGTGATATGATACATAACAGAGTCACTTTGATTGCAAATTAGTTTCCACAATTAATATATATGTATATATATTTAGTAACTTCAATTTTATTTGACTAACCAGTAAAATGAAGGCCTGAACTAGTCTGTGAATTGTATGAATATGTAATAAAGAGTTCTTCTTGTTGAAGAGATTTAATATGATATGCTTACTGAACTACCTCATAAGACCACAAAAAACAGTTCTAAAAGGGGTAAATGGAAAATGACATTTTGCCAGTTTCTCCTTGAATTTAAATCATGGACTGTGAACTTAGTCCTTAAACTGGTTTGATGTACCCCATTATTATTAAAATGATAACAATATAAGACATTATTATTAAAATGATAACAATATAAGACAAGGATTATTCTGAACTGAAAAGCTAAAGGAGTTGGCATCTGTCATTTTATTGTAAGTAATTCCTTGGAACCCTGAAAACATTAAAATTAGTCAAGTATTTTTATTTAAATCATAAAGAGCTGATTTGGGAGCACATTCTAATTTAAAGAGGGTATTTCTGTCTTTATTTTTTTTGACAGAAATACCCTTTTTCCAGACCATTACATTTACAAATGTGATACTATTTTCAGCACCTCGAACATTTTTTCCTACTCTTTGGAGTAGGCATTTAAATGTTTGCTGGATGATTTGGTGAATGGATGAATGACTGAAAGTTACAGGAATCTCTTTTTCATCTCTCTAGATCTCATGAAATTCTGAATATTACTTTGTCAGAAGAGTATCACTTTCTTTCTTTACTTTAAAATTCCAGTTCTTTATTCACCTTTCAGAATTAAAAGGGAAAAAAGACAGCTTTTAAGACACTTACATCATTGATGGTAGGCACTGGTTCAGACACATTTTGAAGGTTCCTGCCCGGGAAGGATACACCAATACACTCTGGAACTGCTCTTATATACTAAGAGAGTTCAGTGTGTCCATTAGATTATTAAGTATCACCGTGAAACCCCAAACAACAGCACAGCTTCTCTGCACTGGAATAATAAAATCTAAACAAAAGGGAGAGTTTGCTTAATGCCCTAAAAGATGTATTTTAGATATTAAGTGTTTTAGATATTAAGATATTTAGATATTAAGTAATTAAGTACTATCGGGCCATTTATCATATATTATATAATGTCTTACATCGTTGCTAGATATTGCTCATCTAGGTGGCAGTTTTGTAAACCACATCATATTAATATCTACCAAATTGCTCTTATATACGTAAGACACTTCTATTTTTTGAGAAAACAATGCATGCTATTTCATGTTTCACAATATATATAAAGTCAGCATTTTACTGACACTATTCTGTTCGGTTTTGATGGAATTAAGTGACGACTTCATTTCAGTGTAACTGTGAAGTGCAGTACTCCAGACACAAAGTTATTGGTTGATTCTGACGGAAGTTTTAATACTTTTAATGCTTTATATAATATATATATATATTAATGCTTTATATATATATATATAAGCCTTATTCAACTATATTATAAACTATTATATATAAAGTATATATAAATTATTATAAACTATTTTTTAAAGTGTATATATATAGATATATGTATATATCTATATATATATATAAGCTCCCAATGACTGATTTACATGGTTTCTAATAGAATCTTTCAATTAACATTTGCTATAGCTTTAGTTTGATGAAATGCAGGATGTGCATGGGTAGAGAGTATAGCAATATGTAATTATGCTGAATGACATCTACCACTCAAAGAACTACTAGTTCGTACACTTCAAAAAAGAGAGAAACACATTCAGGAAATTCAACGTACTTTTCTGGCTATATAATGAGTGAAAGAGTATTGGAGAAAAAAATAGAGGGCCAGATTCTCTGTGCACTAAAATCAATGGGAGTTTTATAGAAGTGTCTGAGCCAGATTATTTCTTTCCCAGCCAAAGTGTAGTTCACTGAGCTATGCAGCTTTATAATCGCCACAAGTATTAAAGCTGGACTGAATTATTTTTTTCAGTTTTATCCACAAACACAAAAGATAGGCTGAGCTAGAATAATCTTAATGGGGCATTTGAATGAACATCCTTGTAATGATCTCTTTAATTTCCAAATAACATTTAGAAAAGTTTTTAAGTTTTCTCCTGCACAAGGTAAGAAGTATTAAAAGGAAAAGACCTATTAATGCTAACTCCTAAAATTTTTCCTCAGGAAAAAAAAAATGTTTTCTGTCAATAATTTTCTAGACAATGTGAAAATGGACTAGTTCTCCAACCTATGATAATACTCTATAGACAAATGCATTTTCTTTTGCTTTATCTTTCTGAATAGTTTTATGTCAAGCTTATTGTGTATTAGTAAATTCTATCATTTTCATTTCAGTTTTCCTTTCTTGGGTTAAATCTCCTTGGAACAGTGTGTCAAGTTTGGGGTGGGGGGTAGGGTAATGCCAGAAGATGGAAAAAATGAGATGAAAAGCAGGGCAGGGCAAGTGGACAATGAGAGGACATTAACTCTCAAGTAATGGAATAAGAAAGAAACACGTGCAGACCATGTACAGTTGTACAACTGTCAGCTTCTAGTATCCATGAAAGGAAATTGTCTTAATTCACTGTTGTCTGTGAACTCTCTTAGAACTGTCTTAGAACTCTCAACTACTTAATCAGTGTTCCACTCCTGGTACTTAAACGATTTTCTATGCTTATGGTAATCACTCAGGCTCAGATTTTGACCCTTAGTTCCAAAGAGGGCTAATTCTTGAATTCAGCTCATTCTGAATTAAGCACAAACTTTGAAACAATGGAAAGGCTGTAGGTCTGTGTGGAGTGTCATGTTATTGCACCTTCCCTCTCAGAGATCTGAGCCATTAGCTACCCCATCATCTCTCTGTTTATAGTCAAGGATAATGTGTATATTACTGACCTTCAACAATGCTATGTCCACAACACTCCCACACTAGAAGCATTTCTATAGAAACAAAAAAGAATGAGAAAAATATTTATCATTTATATTGTTCTAGGATTTTTCTTTTCATAACTTGCTTAAAATAGACACGCTTGTAGTATAGGAAACAGCTCCTCTAAGGTATAATGAGGCACAAAGTGTACTGTTTATGAAAAATGATACATATAAACCTTTTGCTAAACCATAATACAATTCATCCTTTATTAGAAGAGCACACTAAGATATAAACATTTCCTTCCTACTAGGAGCTAACTCTTATCAGACTAATCTAGAAACAGCAAACTGTTTCCTAAATGTGTCAGCATGTGTGGAGATATTTGAAAAGGTGTCCATATAAGAACAATTTGGGGGAAAATCTTTGGTCATCCACAACCTCATTTTTTAATGAAATGAAATACACAACGAGGAGTTAAGATAGTGAAGGATTGTGGAAACCTTAAGCTTGCCTCACCCCTCAAACACAGCTAGATAAATATCAAATCATTTTGAACACCCAAGAAATTGATCTGAGAACCAAGATAGCAAAACTGCACAACTAGAGGTAGAAAACTGGCCACATCATGGAAGATGCGAGCTGCAGAACTTGGTTTGGGGAAGAAAAGAACTGCAGGTGCTATGAAGGGGAGCGAGCCTTGATCACAGAGATGACAGAGCGGCGAGCGAACGAGCACACACAGGGGATGGCACAAGAAAAACTTCCCCTAAACTAATGACTGGGAAAAGGAGAGAGGCTCACTACCGCAAGTTTTCATAAGCAGCAGAGCACAAAGTCTGAAGTTTTAGAGGTCCTCACCCTCTCCAGGATTGTGCCTGGTGGGTTGGGCAGTGCTCCGGTGAGGAAGGAGGGCAGAGACCTGGGAGTGGGCGGTGTGGTCTGAGGATCCCATGGGTCTCAGGGGGAAATACAATTACCCTGTTTGGTGTGCATTTGGGGGTGGCAGCGTGGAGCTGCAGGGACGAAAAGAACTGGAAGTGACAATGTGCTGCCTTATTTCCTAGCATAGAAACAAAGATACCAGCCAAGGTCAGCAAACCTTGGTGCCAGCTTTTTGCTACGATTTACCATAAACTGCAGATCACTGTGAGGTGGTGCAACTGATTTCTGGGACAAACCAGCACTGGCCACAGGACAGCAAGACCTTCCCCTAAAGGAACAGCGTGGGTCCATGCCACATAAATGTCTAAAACTTGGAGTTTTGAACCCCAGCCATGTGTCTGAGTTAAAATACAGGAGTACTGTGTCACCTGGCAGGTGGACAGCTCAGACGCAGGTAAGGTGAAGGTAGGATCTGGCAGAAGCCAGGGACACATGAGGTGATTGTTTGCTCTTCTGTGAGGGCTTGCTGAAGGGTTGTGGGCTCTATCTCCCTATTCCAGGGAGGGGAGAGTAGGTCAACAGCATTCCCTCCTAAGCCCCCACTGCCTGTCAGCAATGACTGACTTCAGTGAGCAAACCAGTGCCACCCTGTGGAGGCCAGAACTGCTACCATGAAGCCCCATCCCCCCTGCACCCAGCAGGTGCACCTCTACTAGTGTAAGTCTGCCTGAGAATCAGTGCAGCAGGCTCCACCCCCAGAAGACCAGCAAAAAATACTCACGTGCACCAAGTCCAGTGATCATAAAGTGCTGTAAAGCTTCAGCTCTAGGGGACATAGGGTAGTATCTAGCTTTTTTTCTTTTTCTTTTACCTCTTCTTAATGTATGCATTACTCTCAGGAGCGGGAATAAAACAGGTTTTTCTGACAGTCACATACACAGAAACAGTGACTTCTACAAAATGACAAGACAGAGAAAATCATCCCAAAAGAAAGAACAGGAAGAAGTCATGGGTAGGGATTTAATCAATACAGATACAAGTAAGACATCTGAATCAAAATTTTAAAAAAATAATCATAAGGATACTACCTGGGCTTGAGAAAAGCATAGAAGACACTAGAGAATCCCTTACTGCAGAAATAAAAGAACTAAAAACTAGTCAGACTGAAATAAAAATGCTATAACCGAGATGCAAAACTGAATTGATGTAATGACCATGAGGATGGATGAATCAGAGGAACCATTGATATAGAAGATAAAATTATGGAAAATAATGAAGCTGAAAAAATAAGGAAAGAAAGGTATTGGATCTACAAATGTAGATTTAGGTAACTCAGTGACTCCTTGGAGGGTAATAACATTTGTATCATAGAAGTCTCAGAAGATGCAGAGGAAGAAAGGAGCAGAAGATTTATTTGAACAAATTATAGCTGAAAACTTCCCTAATTTGAGAAAGGAAACAGACATTGAAATCTAAGAAACATAGAGAACCCCCATTAAATTCAATAAAAATCAGCCATCACCAAGACATATCATAGCCAAATTCACAAAATATACAGACACATAAAATACGCAGAAGGAATCCTGAAGGCAACAAGGGGAAAAAATTCCTTAACCTACACAGGAAGACAAATCATATAGACAGCGGATTTGTGCACAGAAACAAAGCAAGCCAAAAGGGAGTGGCAGGATATATTCAAGGTGCTGAATGGAAAAACTAGGCAGCTCAGATTACTTTATCCAGCAAAGCTGTCATTCAGAATAGGAGGAGAGATAAAGACTAAACTGAAACTAAACAAAAACTAAAGGAGTTGGTGACCACTAAAGCCCTGCAAGAAGTACTAAAGGGGACTCTTTGGAGAAAAGAAGACCAAAAACAACAAAGACTAAAAAGGAGCAGAGAACATCACCAGAAACACCAACTATATAGGTAACACAATGGCACTAAATTCATACCTTTAAATAATTGCTCTCAATGTAAAAGGACTAAACTCTCCAATCAAAAGACATAGGGTCTCATATGGATAAAAAAATAAGACCCATCTATATGCTGTCTGCAAGAAACTCATGCTAGACTTCCAGATACATGCAGATTGTGAGGGGATGAAGAACTGTCTATTGTGCTAATGGACGCCTAAAGAGAGCCAGAGTAGCCATACTCATATTCATATTCATACTTATACTCGTATATATTAGACAAATTGGATTTCAAATAAAAGACTATAATAAGAGATGAAAAGGGGCATTATATCACGATTAAGTGTTCTATCCGTCAAGAATATCTAACAATTATAAATATTTATGCCCCCCCCAATGTGAAAATACCCCAAAATATAAATCAGTGACAAACTCATTGATAGTAATATAGTATTAGTAGGGGACAACACACACACACAAACACACATACACACACTGGAATATTATTCAGCCATCAAAAAGAATGAAATCTTGCCATTTACATTGATGTGGATGGAGCTAGACTACATTATGTTAAGCAAAATAAGTCAGTCATTGAAAGACAAATACTATATGATTTCACTTGTATATGTAATTTAGGAAACAAAACATGAACATATGGAAAGGAAAAGAGGAAAGGAAAAGAGAGAGACAGGGAAGCAAACCATGAGGAACTCTTAACCATAGAGAACAAATGATTGATGGAGGGAAGTTGGTTGGGGAGAGGCTAAACGGATGAGGGGTATTAAGGAAGGCACTTGTTAGGATGAGTACTCAGTGTTTTATGTAAGTGATGAATCACTAAATACTCCTGAAACCAATATTACACTATCTGTTAACTAACTAGAATTTAAATACAATTTGGAAAAAAATAAAATGAAACTCAAAGGAATGCTAGAAGTTTACCTTCCAAAGTCATAAAAATGTTATTTTGTTCTTAGTTTCCCCAGTTACAGAATTTGGAATTAAAAGTGAACTTTAATTTATAGATAAGAAAACTTGGAGTGGTGCAGTCTAACAAAAACAGGAAAAATTCTATAGCTAAAAAGAGACACTAAAGGTAATTAACAGCTGCTGATTTATATATAAAATAACTTTCTGCACTGAGAAGAGTCTTGGTCCTTCTAATGTACATTGTAGAAGTGAAAAGGAAATCCTGTAGGATAGAACTTCTCAATCTAAGTATTGATATCTTGGGACAAGTAATTGTTGTGATGGGTCTGCCTTTTGTATTGTAGGATGTTTATCAGCCTCCCTGGCCTCTACCCGTCAGATTCCCCTTTTGTACTCCCCCTCTCATAGTTGTTGCAATGTAAAATATCTATAGACGTTAACAGATATATCTTGGGACAAAATGTTAACCCCCACCCATTGAGAACCACCACTCTAGAGTAATATTAGCCCAATTTCTTTTTTTTTTTCATTTCTAATGGAGACCATGCAAATAGTAATTATACTTATTTCATGGAGTTGTTGGAAAAATTAAAAACTTAAAGTTATGAGAATATTGTCAGGCACATAGTAATGGGTGGGGAAAATACAGAATTATTATCATGGGTATAACATTATGAATGGCAACCGCTCTAAACATAGGATGGGCATTCTTTAACAACCATTTGCTCATGAGATGGGTTGACATCACCTGTGTTTATATTTATGTTCAGGGTCATTATACTCATTATATGGATACCATTCATTTTCTCCTTTGAATAATATTAAGTGATGATTTCCCCTTTACCTCTAAGGATTAATAAACCAGAAATTACAATGGGAATAAATTAATTAATTTTGTGTGAAAAGGATTAGAGATTTAAATTTATATTATCATAGATGAAGTAATTCACTCTTCCATCTCCAAGCAAAAGTAATAGGTAATTTGAATTTGGAATGTCAAGACCAAGGCCATACACTTTGTGGAATTTAATTGTAAAAACAGCTTTGTCATTCTGGCAAAATTAATGAGCTCCTTATTTAGATTTTTCAAAGATTTGTTTTTAATTTTTAGATTTCTTCAGAGAGTTTAATTGGAAGATGAAAAAGGACACTCTGAGAAAGAGAAGCAGTATGCAAGTTGGTGATTTTGTGGACATCATGTGGAACCATCTCATTAGATTTATAACTTGTCATGTAGGACTCACTGCATAGGTATTTTCACCATGATCTTCATATTGATTCTGGGCCACACATGTTGCATACAGGCTGATGAATTTAAGAACAGATCTAATGATTGCTTAATGTAGCCTGGAAAACAGCTTTCAAAAGTCATTAGGCCTACAAAGTGATAGGGTTTGCACCCTTGAGACATCATTCTAAAGACAAATGGATTTCAGTTTGAATTTCTTCTCTTAATTCATTACAAGTCTCTATGTAATTCATCAGGCCAGTAAAATTTTTGTTCTGCTGAAAAGAATTCTAAGCCTGAAGCCAAAAGCTGTATTTAAACTAAGGTTCTACCACTTTATGGCTGTGATATGGTCAAGGTGACATAATTTCTTGGACCTCAGTTTCCTGCAGTGTAGAGATTGATCTAGTCCCATGGTTCTCAATAAGTGACCCAAGAGCCAGCAGCATTAGCACAACTTGGGAACTTACAAATGCAAATTCTAGGCTCCATACCAGACATATAGGATCATTCTGGGAATGTGACCAAGATATTTGTGATTTAATAAGTCCTCCAGGTGATTCTGATTCATGATAAAGTTTCAGAACCACCACTGTACTTCAGGGATCAGCAAATATTTTCTTTACAGGGCCAGAAAGTAATAAGGTAGCTTCTTCCCCTTATCCATGGGGGATATATTCTAAGACTTCTAGTGGATGCCTGAAACCATGGATAGTACCAAACCCTATGTATGTTTTTTTTCTTATAAAGTCTACTTTATAAATCAGGCACACTAAAAATTAATAATAATAACTAATAATAAAACAGAACAATTACAACAATCTAGTGTAATAAGTTATGTGAGTGTGGTATCACTCTCTTGAAATATCTTCTTTTACTCACCCTTCTTCTTGTGATGATGTGAGATGCTAAAATGCCTACGTGATGAGATGAAATGAACAACCGAGAAACTGTGACATAACGTTAGGTTTTTGACCTTCTGGACCTCAGTTGACCATAGATAAGGGGGGACTACTGTATTTTAGGCTATAGGAACAAGAAGAAAAATCAAGAATATTATGTACACATTTATATAAAAAGAAAACATTTTTCTTGACATAATTTAAGATAATCATAATAACATTTGTTATTGTTGTATATATCTAATAAGGTAAAGAATGGAATCTTCTTTAGGAAGGATACTATTCTGGTGCATTGGAGTTCCAAGTTAATGTTCCTTTTCACAAAACCGATTGCACATATTCATCTGTAAAAGTCATTCTTAGCTCATGGGCCTTCCAAGAGGTGGCAGACTGAATTTGTCCTGTACGCCACAGTTTCCACCCCTGATATCTAGGACCTCTAGAGTCCTTTCCATCTGCTTTTCATAAGTCCACCTGCATCAATGCTGGGTTTGCTTTATTACCTTTGCTTTTTTTCTCCTCTTCAGGTAAAATTAAGACCCAAATTACAAATGCTGGCTCCATCTTCAACCTAATCCCATCTACCTACACTATCACTGCATATAGATCTTTCATGAAAATTAAACAGTGAGTGCTTAGATGAGATATAAAGTCCAAAATGAGTCCTTATATTCCTCAACTGATTTCATCCAGAGTGAAGCTAAGTACTAACAATGACCTTCTAGATAGACTTAAAATATGCTGTAGTATCCATTAGCAATATTCTTCATGAGCTCCTTATTGTCTGTTGGGGGAAAAAAGACTGTCAAAAGTCAACAGTGTTTCAGAGATTAGCCGAAATAAAATATATCAAAGTCTTGTGTTCTTCTAAATAAGCTATAAGCAGGAACTTAATATCCCAAGCAATTACCTGTTATCAGATTGTGAATAAGACATATTATTCAGATTCTTTTTTATCCATTCAGGTGGGAATACCAGATACAGATATCTTTTTTAATCAAAGTTTCTATCTTAAGTAAAAACAGAGAGAGGGCACAAATTAGTTGAATCAATTCATTTGCTTTTGCCAGAAGGTTGCCTCCTGCAATTAATTCAATTGACTAGTTTAATTTCTTTATACATTCATTAGGGCATTCATGAGGATATGATTATTTAGTTTTAAATAGCACTGGGGCTCTATTTTCTCTAATCCCCTTGACTCCAAACCACTGCAATGCTTCTAGTTGCTATGCTCTCTGCTATGTGGAAGAAGAGCCCAGCACTCTCCCTGAAGGTGTGTGAATAATGTAATGCAATATCCCTACTCTAGTCTGGGCATATCTATTGTGGGTGCTGAGCACTTAGTTCTTGATCAGATGATTAAGTCAAGGTGCTTGGCATAAGGCAGAGAATTGGCTATGTTGGAAAGATGGGGGAGGGTGACACATTGGTCTTCTGTGCACTATATAAAACCAGAAAAATCTTCCCTTCTGTTTGAATGGAAAATTAGTTTCTTACAATTTCTTTTGGAATTTGCATTGGATATTGCAGATGGAATGATAACTTCAAGGAACATTTCAATCACCAGGGTTCTTTTTTTCTTTTTTTGCACATAAAGGGAAGAAGGACTGAATTCTTCTAGTCTTTATTTGCTACACTGACACAAAGATTTACTCTTTAATCTTTGTTTTTAATTTTCTAATGAGGTAAAACACACACATGGTAAAATATAGAAAGTGAAAATTCTTTTTTTTTAATGTTTATATATTTTTGAGAGAGACAGAGACAGAATGCGAGTGGGTTAGGGACAGAGAGAGCGGGAGACACAGAATTGGAAGCAGGCTACAGGCTCTGAGCTGTCAGCACAGAGCCTGATGTGGGGCTTGGGCTCACAAGCTGTGAGATCATGACCTGAGCCGACTGAGCCACCCAGGCGCCCTTACAAAGTGAAAATTCTTATGTGTACATCTCAATGAATCGTTACCAACCCCTGGTCACAAGAGAGAACATTTTCCACACTCCAGCCAGTCAGCGCCCACTCAGGTAAACACCCTTCTCACTTATATGACTATAGATTAGATTTGTCTGTTTCTTAAAATTTTATGCAAACATTATTTAGTTTTCTGTTTGTGTCTTTTTGCTCAAAATTATGCCTCTGCCTAGATATGTTCTTAAGTATATGTATAGAAATAGCCACAATTTGGGGTCCACAATTTATAAACACAGGCCATTCATCTCCCTAGAAAACATGTGAAAACCTACAGTCTGGATGAATGAAAGTAAATACAATATATTAGCCAAATATAAATAGTGAAATCCTGTTTCTCTTCTGTTATGTAACATAATTGCAATTTTCTCGTATGTAGAGTTACAAGTACAGATAGAACTGTTAATCTACAACACAAAAAATGAATTGTAGGTTTTGCATGTTTTCATGATTATTGATACCCTGTAGATTTTAAAACCAACCTAGGAGTCCATAGTGATGAATGGCTTTACTTTAAGAAAATTTATAATTTTCATCTACTTTACTCCACACTTTATAAGCCTAATTTTTCAAGGATCATTAATTCACTTTTCTCTGGTGGCTGTTATATATTGTTTGGATTTCATTCGTGTCATTTTTGCCCTCTAGTATATACAGTGCTCCTTTGCAATTTTTTTTGTTCTTATTTAACTCAATCCTTCCATTTTTGAACCATTTTCTATGCACATTATGGCTTCCCTTGCTTGATATATATATATATATATATATATATATATATATATATATATATATATATATATATTCCTCCATAATCAATTTCACCCAGCCACTCCTTTATTTCTGTTATTTACCAGTTCTCCAAGCTGGCCACTGGGACTCCTTCAACTCCCTTTCCACTGTCTTCCCACTGCCACTCATAATTCATATTCTCATCACCGGAACCCTGATTGCACTGATGATCTAACACGCCTGCCTGGTCCACCCTCTCCCGGCCGCAATCCATCTACTCTATGCTCCCTAAACCTCTGATGGAATTAGTCAAGTCCTCTGCTGAAAAACTTAAATCAGTATTTCTCCAACTTCAAGATTGTGTGGATCCATTTTCAGGGAAAAAATATCCTCTAGATCACCAATGTTGACTTAAATAATTTTCATTATAATATAAATAAGTATAAACATAAGCCTATGTATAAAATCCTTCTTTCAGATCTTATAGAAATATAAAATCAAATCAACAACTAACACTAACAAAATTATGAAGTTGACATAACTTAAATGATTGTAATAAATGAAAATAAATCCCCACCCATTAAGTGAGCATTGTATTAATTGCTACATTTTGTACACAGGCAAGCCTAAAAGTGCTGGAGGATTGCATCATCTCATGAAACACACTATTATGGCAGGACTATAAATAACACCTGCAATATGAGATGATGTAATCCTCCCAACATTTTTCTTCATTCAAAATATTCTAAAACATTCATGCCTTCATGCACTGCAATGTCATTTACCTTCACTGGTTTCAAATGCATCATTTACTCCTTAAGTCCACCTGGGTTCTTTTCTCATTAGTTCACTAAAATTAAAGCAGTATTACCTGATTACCATACAATGGATGATAAACACACACAAATGGAATAATATTGTAGTCTCTAGATAGGAGGCTGGCATCCAGATGGCACAGAATATGCTTACATTATTTTATAGACTATTATTTAAATGAAAACCCCCAATGTCATATATCAAAAATATTTCAGAAGACCTAGTTTAAATATATTGAATTAAACTATACTCTGCTATCTATATATTCACACCCAAATAATCAAGTAGACTTGTTTTCCTTAAAATGCATTTGTATGTGTGTCATGTCTCATTAACCAGATTTTAATTTCCTTAAAGGCAGAAGCATAGCTTAAATTCCTTTGTGCTTTCAGACCCTAGCGCAAGACTTGTACATATTGATCATCATGAAAAGTTCTCATCAATTGGTTACTCAGTTAAAGAAAAGCTTCTGCTATTTCACTCTTTTCTGCCTTTTCTTGCACTCAGACTTGATTTGCCTACTAGGTCACTCTTTCTTACCCCCAAACTTCACCTTAAACAGTCTCATATCCATAACTTTGTTCATATTATTTCCATTTAAAATAACTTCTCTGCACACTGTAGTATCCCATCTTACATTTTTTAGCTGACTTTCTATGTATCTTCTATTTTTTTGTGGAAAGTAATTTTTTTTATCTACCTCAAGCAGGTTCTTAAATGCTGCTTGAGGATTTTTTATGATGGCTGCCCTAAAACCTTTGCAAGATAATTATAACATCTTTGTTATCTTGGTACTGGCATCTATTGATTGTTTTTATTATTATTATTAATATTAGGTTTAACATCTTCCTGATTCTTTTTTTCTTAAAAATTTTTTTTTATGTTGGATTATTTTTGAGGGAGAGGGAGACATTACGAGCAGGGGAAGGGCAGAGAGAGAGGGAGACACAGAATCCAAAATAGGCTCCAGGCTCTGAGCTGTCAGCACAGAGCCCTGACGCGGGGCTCGAACCCATAGACCATGACATCATGACCTGAAGTTGGAGGCTCAACCAACTGAGCCACCCAGGCACCCCAGTTTAATTTTTCTTAATGTTTATTATTGAGAGAGACACACAGAGTATAAGTGGAAGAGGGGCAGAGAGTGAGGGAGACACAGAATCTGAAGCAGGCTCTGGGCTCTGAGCTGTCAGCACAGAGCCTGACAAACCATGAGATGGAACCCATGAACCGTGAGATCATGACCTAAGCCAAAGTCAGCTGCTCATCCAACTGAGTCACCCAGGCACCCTACATTTCCTGGTTCTTGATTTCGTGAGTGCTTTTCAGCAGAAACCCAGCCACCTTAGGTATTGTGTGTTGGGAGACTCTAGATCTTAAATCAACATTCTGTTTTCACCACCACCACCCTTTCAGGGCAGAGTACCGTCTAATCACTGCTAGGTGTGGGTAAAAGTCTGGGTTGCATACTTGTTGACACTCACGATAAAGGTACTCCTCATTACTTTTGGTAGGGTTTGGAGTTCTAGTCCCTGCTAGGCCTCCACTGACTTCAGGAAAGTAATGGTGTCCCCAGTACCACAAGAGTGGTGGTGCTAGTCCTCGCTCTCCACAAGCCTTTTTTTTTGGCACAGCCCTAGTGGGGAGACGGAGGGGTGGCTCATTACTGCCAGGAGACTGTGAAAGTCTAGGATCTTCCTATGAGCCCCAGTGACACAACAGGGTAGGGCTTCATTACAGTCTGGCAGGGATAAAAACTCATCTCTCTATTCAGCCTTGTTTGACCCCACCTGGTAGAAATTTGAGGTGCTTCCTTACAGCTTGGCCTGGGTGGACTTCAGACTCACCACTTGGCTTTGTGGCATTCCCCGTGTTGCCCATCTCAGAAAATAAAATCTACTCTTAGGTCCTGATTTATTTTTGAAAAGACTTTTTTCACATCCAGTTGCTCTAAAAAGTTAATTATTCAGAGATACCTCTAAATGGTAGCTTCCTAGTGCTTAGTCAACCACCTTTACCTTTCCATCTGCACTCTTTCTGTAGATTTCATCAAATCCCATATCCACAAACACCTCCTATATTTTGTACTACTCCTAAGTATTTCCACCTTCAGCCTCTCTTTTGAAATCCAAATTTATGTATATGTTTGCTTCCTTGACATCTCCATTTTGACAATAAGCAAATCAAATTTGACTCCTCCCCTCTCTACCATTGCTGCCAAATCTGCCCCTGTCTTAATTTCCTAATTCAAACAATAGTATTCTTCCAGATGCTCATGTTCAAACAATAAATTCCTATCTTTTTTTCTTCTAACACCCTGAATTAATCACTCAGAAAATCTTATAAGCTCAATTTAAAAGATACATACATTTCTAGATAGTTTTTAAAACCTCCATCGTGCATTGAATCACCATCATTTCTCAGCTGGACCACTGCAATAGCCTCCCATTTTGTGTTTGCAACCTTCTTTGACACTACTTAAGTATAGTCCCACAAGTGCTAGAGTGATTTTTTGGTAATGTTTTAAGAATATTAATTCCAGTATAATTAATATACAAAGTAATATTAATTTTAGGTGCACAATAGAGTAATTCAACAATTCTGTACATTACTCAGCGCTTGTCATGATAAATGTATTCTTAATCCCATTCACCTATTTTACCCATCCCCCCACCCAACTTATCTCTGGTAACCATCAGTATATTCCCCATAGTTAAGAGTCTGTTTTAAGTTTTCTCTATATTCTTTGTTTTGTTTCTTAAATTCCACATATGAGTGAAATCATGTGGTATTTATCTTTCTTTGACTGACTTCACTTAGCATTAAACCCATCCATGTTTTTGCAAATGACAAGATTTCATTCGTTTTTATGACTGTTATTCCATTGTGTGTGTGTGTGTGTGTGTGTGTGTGTGTGTGAATGTGTATATATATAAACACACAATGTATATATATTTATATGTGTATAGATGGATATACAGATACCACATTTCTATCCATTCATCTATCAAGGGACACTTGGGCCACTTCCATAATTTGGCTATTGTAAGTAATGCTGCAATAAACATAGGGGTGCATATATCTTTTTACATTAGTGTTTTTATATTCTTTGGGTAAATACTCAGTACTGAAATTACTAAATCATATGGTAATTCTATTTGTAATTTTTTGAGGAACCTCAGAAACGGTGGCTGCACCAGTTTGCATTCCCACCAAAAGTGCAAAGTGTTCTTTTTCTACTCATCTTCACCAACACCTATTGTTTCTTGTGGTTTTTTATTTTTTTCTGTATTTATTTATTTTGAGCAAGAGAGAGAGAGAGAGAGAGAGAGAGAGAGAATGTGCATGAGTGGGAGAGGGGCAGAGAGAGGGGAGAGCAAGAATCCCAAGCAGGCTCCATGTCATCAGCATGGAGCCCAATGTGGGGCTCAACTTCAGAAACCATGAGATCATAACCTGTCTTTTGTTTTTGACTTAAGACATTTTGACAGGTGTGATGTGATATTTCATTGTGCTATTGATTCCTAATTCCCTAATGATTAATGATGTTGAGCATCTTTTCATGTGTCGGCCATCTTTATGTCTTCTTTGGAGAAATGTCTGTTCATGTCTTCTGCCTATTGTTTAATTGGACTATTTGTTTTATATGATGTTGAGTTATATAAATTCTTGAGTTATATAAATTCTATATTTTGGGTAATAACCCTTTGTCAGATATGTCATTTGCAACTATCTTCTCCCATTCAGTAGGTTGTCTTTCAGCTCTGTTGATTGTTTCTTTCACTGTGCAGAAATTTTTATTTTGATGTGGTCCCAATAGTTTATTTTTGCTTTTGTTTCTCTTGCCTCAAGAGACATATCTAGAAAAATGTTTCAGTGGCTGATGTCAGAGAAATTACTGCCTGTGCTCTCTTCGAAGGATTTTTATGGTTTTGTGTCTCACATTTAGGTATTCAATCCATTTTGATTTTATTTTTATGTATGCAATCCATTTTGATTTTATTTTTATGTATGCTATGAGAAAGTGGTCCAATTTCATTCTTTTGCAAATATCTATTCAGTGTTTCCAGTACCGTGTGAAGAGACTATCTTTTTCCTGTTGCATTTTCTTGCCTTCTTTCTAAGAGATGGATTGACCATATAATCGTGGATTTATTTCTGGACTCTCTATTCTGTTGGTCTATTTTTGTTCTAATTACCATACTGTTATGATTACTGCAGCTTTGTAAGTATCTTTTGATATCTAGGACTGTGATACCTCCAGTTCTGTTCTTGTTCAAATTTGCTTTGTCTACTCAGGGTTTTTGTGGTTCCATAACAAATTTTAAGATTATTTGTTCTGATTCTGTATAAAATACTATAGGTATTTTGATAGGGGTTGCATTGATCTGTAGATTGCTTTGGGCCATATAGGCATTTTAAAAATATTTGTTTTTCCAATCCATGATCATGGAATATCTTTCCATTTGTTTGTGTTATCTTTGATTTCTATCATCCATGTTTTATAGTTTTCAGAGTATGTCTTTAACCTCCTTGGTTAAATTTATTACTAAGTATTTTATTATTTTTGGTGCAATTGTAAAAATTTGACTTTCAGCTATGTCATTATTAGTGTATGGAAATGCAACAGATTTGTGTATATTGATTTTTATCCTGCAAACTTACTGAATTCATTTTTTAGTTCTAATATTCTTTTTGTGGAATATTTAGGGTTTTCTTTATATAGTATCATGTCATCTAAAAAAATTAAAATTTTACTTCTTCCCTACCGATTTGGATGCCTGTTTTATTTTTATTGTCTGATTGCTGGCAAGGTCTTCTAGTACTATGCTGAGTAAGAGGGTAAGAATGGACATCCTTGTCTTGTTCCTGATCTGAGTGGAAAAGTTACCTGTTTTTCACCATCGAATATGATGCTAGCTGTGAGTTTTTCATACATGGCTTGTGTTATGTTGAGGATGCTCCCTCTAAATTTACTTTTTTGAGGGTTTTTTTTTAAATAATGAATGGAATTTGTACTTTGTCATATGCTTTTTCTGAACCTATTGAAATAATCCATATGATTTTTATTCCTTCTCTTGTTGATGTGATGTAACCCATTGATTGATCTGCAAATATTGAAACACTCTT
Source organism: Felis catus (assembly GCF_018350175.1). NCBI lineage: Eukaryota > Metazoa > Chordata > Mammalia > Carnivora > Felidae > Felis > Felis catus. The sequence goes on from NC_058368.1 coordinate 64,891,053, forward strand.
GGATCCCTGGAATAAATCCCACTTGATCATGGTAGATAATTTTTTTCATATATAGTTGGATTTGGTTTGCTAATATTTTGTTGAGGGTGTTTGCACTTATGTTCATCAAAGATATAGGTCAATAGTTATCTTTTTTTGGTAGTATCTTTATCAGATTTTGCTTTCAGAGCAAAGTTAGCCTCATAGGATGAATTTGGAAGCTTTCTCTCCTCTTCTATTTTTTGGAGTAGTTTGAGAATAGGTATTAACTCTTAAATATTTGGTAGAATTCACCTTCTAAGCCATCTGGTCTGGGACTTTCGTTTGTTGGGAATGTTTTGACCAATGATTCAATTTCATTGCCGGTAATTGATCTGTTGAAATTTCCTACCTCTTTCAGATTCAGTTTTGGGAGGTTATATGTTTCTAGGAATTATCCATTTCTTCTAGGTTGTCCAATTCATTGCCATATAACATCATAATCTCTAATGACCTATGTATTTTTGTGGTGTCAATTGTTATCTACCCTTTTTCTTTTCTAATTTTATTTGACTTCTTTCTCTCTCTCTCTCTCTCTCTCTCTCTCTCTCTCTCTCTCTCTCTCTCTTTCTCTCTCTCTCCCTTCCTCCCTCCCTCCCTCCCTCCCTCCCTCCCTCCCTTTATGAGTCTGGCTAAATGTTTATCAATTTTGTTAATCCCTTCAAAGAACCAAGTCATAGTTTCATTGATCTGTTCTATTGGTTTTTTTAAGTTTCTGTTTCTTTACTTCTACTCTAATCTTTATTATTTCCTTCCTTCTACTGACTTGGGTTTTGTTTGTTCTTGTTCTAGCTCCTTTAGGTGTAAGGTTAGGTTGTTTGAAATTTTTCTTGCTCCTTGACGTAGGCCTGTATTGCTATAACTTCCCTCTAGAACAGCTTTTGCTGCATCCCAATGATTTTAGATACTTGTGTTTTCATTTTCCTTTGTTTCTAGGTAGTTTTTAGTTCCTTTTTGATTATTTGGCTGAGCCATTCATTGTTTCGTACCATGGCATTTAACCTCCATGTATTTGTGCTCTTTCCAGATTTTTTAATTTTGGTTCATTTCTAGTTGCATAGCTTTGTGGTCAGAAAACATCCATCGTATGACTGCAATCTTTTTTTAACTTATTGAAGCTTATTTTTTGTCCTGAAATGTGATCTATTTTGGAGAATGCTGCATGTGCATTTGAAAGAAATGCATATTCTGCTGTTTTAGGATGGAATATTCTGAATATATGTGTTAGATGCATCTGGCCCAATATGTCTTTCAAAGTCACTGTTTCCATACAATAATTATATCTTCTGACTGAATTGTTCCCTTTATGATTATATAGTGTCCTTTGGTCTCTTGTTACAGTCTTTGTTTTAAAGTTGTTTTTTTTTTTTCTGATACACGTAGTGGCACCCCACCTTTCTTTTCACTTCCATTTGCATGATAAATGATTTTCCATCCCTTAACTTCAACCTGCCTGTGTCTTTCCATTTGACCTAAGTTTCTTGGGAACAGCATATAGATGAATGTTGCTTTTTTATCCATTCGATTACCCTATGTCTTTGGATTGGAGCATTTAGTCTATTTGCATTCAAAGTAATTATTGACAGGTACATACTTATTGCCATTTTGTTTTTGTTTGATGGTTATTTTTTCTCTTCTCTCATGATTTCCTGGCTTTCTTTGGTCATACATTTAAATTCATTTCTGTTTATTTTTTTGCAAATCTACATATCTAACCTCTTATGAATATAATAGTCTATATTAAGTTAATAGTTACTTAAATTTAATCCCAAATTTTATTCTTTCCCCACATGTTCTTTTGTGTATGGTGTCATAATCTAAATCCTTTTATTTTGTGAACCTCTTAACTGTTTTTATAGATATACTTAATTTTACTGCCTTTGTGCTTCCTCCTTTTCTTACTCCTACTTCTGGTCTTGCCTTTCCACTCAAAAAATCTTTAACATTTCTTGTAAGACTGATTTAGTGGTCATGAAGTCCTTTAACTTTTGTTTGTCTGTGAAATTTTTATCACTCCTTCTCTTCCACACGTTAGCCCTTCTGGATAGAGTTGCAATTTTTTTTTCCTTCAGTGCCTTTACTATATCATGTAACTTCCTTCTGGTCTGCCAAGTGTCTGCTGAAAAATATGCTGATTACCTTATGTGGTTTCCATTGTATGTAACTGTTTTCTTTTTTCTTGCTGCAGATCTCCTTGGGTTGATTTTTTAAGGCTAGGGGGTTCTCCATCCCTCTTGGATCGAGATGTTTGTTTCCTTTCCCAGGTTTAGGAAGTTTTCAGCTATCTCTTCTAATAAATTTTCTGCCCACTTTTCTCTGTCTACTCCTTCTAGGATTCCTATAATGAAAATGTTATTACATTAGATGATGTCACAGAGTATCTTAGTTGTTTTCATTTTGTACTTTTTATTCCTCTCTCCTATTCAGCTTGATTGCTTTCCATTACTCTGTCCTCCAGGTTGTTGATCCATTCTTTTGCTTCCTCTAGTCTACTATTTACTCCCTCTAGTGTATTTTTTTATTTCAGTTATTGAGTTCTTCATCCCTGATGGGTTCTTTTTAGTTTTCTATCACTGCTTGAGGTTCTCCACTCTTTTCTTAAGTCCAGTGAGTGTCTTTATGACTATCAAGCATATTACTAATTTCCATTTCATTTAGCTCTCTTACCGTGATTTCGTTCTGTTCTATTTATTTGGGATATATTCCTCAGTCACTTCATTTTGTCTAACTCTCTATTTTTATATTTTAGAAAGTCAGCTATTCTCCTGCTCTTGAAAGTAGTGGCTTTATAAAGAAGAGATCTATAGTACCCTGCACTGAAATGTCCCCTGTTCACCAGAACCTGGAGCTTCAGGGGTATCTCCTATGTGAGTTATGTGCACCGTGCTGCTGTGGCTGAGTTGCATCTGCTTTCAGTCCAGGCATCTGCAATGGCTTTCTATGCCTCTTGTGGGCAGGAATTGGTCTCTGACTTGTTAAAGAGGCAGTCTAGAGCCACCTTAGCCTTCAATTAAGTCAGATAAGGCATTTGCCAGAAGTACAGTAGCACTAAACTGCACAGCACTCTCCCTGTGTTGCCCCTGCAAAGATTTAGCTGGTAGCCTGGGCCTAAAGTCAAACCAGATGTTTGTCCTGACCTCTCTGCTGTGGCTGCAGTTGGGCTGATGTGTGTTGGTATCTTCCTCTCTTCCTGGTGCAGGAGTTACTTTGGAGTTGGTGCTGGCCACTGTCAGGGCTGCTTTTGCACTGTCAGGCTTGCACCATCACCCTGGATGGGCTCTGGCCAAAGATGTATTGGAAAGTGTGTTCACAGGAGAATGTGAGAGCAGGGTGCATGGTGCCAGCAAGGTCCAGGCAGCCCTTCTGCAGTAGGGGGTCCTGTGGCTATCTGGCAAAACTCCTGCCACGGCAGCCAGGATGGAAGGGGTGGGTTCACAGAAGCCCATGGGGATGCGCACTGTCAGTAAGCTAGGTGGAGTGTTGGCACTGAGCTGGTTCCCAGAAGTGTCCATGTGTCTAGACTCATGGGTAGAGAAGGGAGATGGAGACTACTGACTCTTTTGCTCTTGGAGAAGTCTCCCAAAGATCCTTGCCCCTCCAGCACACACTCTGAGACCATGAGTAAGTCTCCTTCCTGTATACCCCATGTGTTTTTCAAACTGCTGCTTCTATTATGTGTCTCAGTAGGGCTGTTTGTTGTGCTGTCCCTAACGGCAGGAACTCTAACCTCCCGGCTCTCCAAGAGCCAAGCTTGTTGATTTTTAATGTTCCAGGTGTTAAGCCCCACTATTGTTAGGCCCCTCTTGTTTTTGAAGCCAAATGTTATGGAGATTTATCTTCCCTGGGTGGGTCCTGCATGCCTGATGTGGGGCTCTTTTCTTCTCCCTCCTCTAGGAAAGTACCTCAGGTTCATTTGACTCCCTCTTTGTTGTGACCTGTTCTCTACATTTAGCTGTAGAGAGTCTTTTTTGTTTTGTTTTGTTTTTTGCCACTTTTCGGGTCATTTTCTGGGTTATTTACGCTGATATGTGTGTTATATAGTTTTAACTGTGGAGTGAGTTGAGCTTAGATTAGGGTCCTCATACTATTCCATCTTTCCCAGAAGTCCCATAGACTGAGTTTTTTAAGGTAGAAGCCAAATCATGGTAATTCCCTAGTCAGAAATTTTCAGCATCATCTTATTTTACTCGCAGTAATGTACAAAATCCTACCTCAACTTCTATCACCATCTATTATACTCACACTGTTCTTCCATATTGGCTTTCCTGCAGATCAATGACCATGGCAGTCCCTCAAACCACACTTGTTGCACATGTTGCTTCATACATGTAGAAAGCTCTTTTCCCAGATATCTATGTAGTTTTAGTTTGTCTCTGCTCAAATGTCACTTTATCAGAAAGGACTTCTCTGATCACCTACCCTATCTCATTACCCTGTTTTGTTTATTTTTTCATAGCTCTTATCATTACCTGACATGTTGTGGTCTGTTCATTCATTGACTTCTCATTTTCTCCATGGAAAGTAATCTCCATTCAAATGGGGCTTTTATTTCTTGCCGTATTTCCAGTGCCTAGAAAAGTTAGGGAACATTGTGGGTACTCAATAAATATTTTATGATTAATTTAATTCAAAAATATTTATCACAGTTAGGATTTTTTTGTGGTTATTGTGTCCCCTTCCAAATATAGGTAAACATTTTAAAAATGTGTCAAATACATATTTTTCTTTCATGGTATTTATTTATTTTTGAGAGGAGGAGAGAGAGCACGAATAGGGGAGGGGCAGAGAGAGAGGAAGAAAGAGAATCCCAAGCAGGCCCCTTGCTGACAGCACAGACCCTGACACGAGCCTCAATCTCACAACCATGAGATCATGACCTGAGTCAAAATCAAGAGTCATTCTCTTAACAGACAGCCACCCAGGTGCCCCACATATATTTGAAATATTATGCTTCATCTTTTACTTTGTGTATTTTCTTCTTCCCAAGGAAATGTGTTTAAATTAATGCTAGACTATAAGAAAAAAAGTAATAATAAATTCTGATTAAAAATATGTGCATTCAAAACTTGGTAATTCTATACTCAAGTCAATGAAATTCCTATCTTCTTTTAAATATATTGCTAGAAATAGAGATCCTCTATTATAAGACCTTTTTCTGATATTACCGAAAATAGGAAAAATGTTTTCAGAATTTAGAATAATACATTACTTCTGAATGAAATATACATTCCCTTTAATACTTATTATCAGCTTATGTGTTTTAATGGTAGGACATGACAATCTTCTTGACATGACAGTGTCAATTTCTGAAATTAGAGTTCACTCTCTTAATGATGAATTCTAAAATATAAATAAATGGACATCCACAAAGAGGGTTTTTGTCTACCAAGATTTTCGGGTGTCCAATGACTTCCGTGTACCTTTCATTATTAGAATAAAATGTATCAAATTATTTAAATTACATTATTTTGCAAAGTATAAAACTTATACTTACAGGAGCGCCTGGGTTGCTCAGTCTGTTGAGCGTCTGACTTCGGCTCAGGTCATGATCTCGCGGTCTGTGAGTTCGAGCCCCGTGTCGGGCTGTGTGCTGACAGCTCAGAGCCTGGAGCCTGCTTTGGATTCTTTCTGTCCCTTTCTCTCTGCCCCTTCCCCACTCATGCTCTGTCTCTCTCTCTGTCAAAAATAAACAAACATTAAAAAAATTTAAAAAAACCTTATACTTCCATACATAGTCAAAGATATTTATATCTTATCAGGACTTCCAATGCTCTTGAGAAAGTTGCAATGATCTACTACTTTTCTTGCCCCCAGGCTGTTGAGTGGTTACCAAGGCATCTCCTCTTCTCTTTTACAATAGTGTTCTTTGATACCGAAGTTCATCTGCTGAAGGTAACCCAATGGCTTTTCAATAACCAAAGAAGAAAACTATCACATCTTTCATATGTCAAACAGAGCCTTTCACAAGTTAATTCTGTTCAAGTTTTTCCAGCCACATCATCTCTCCCTCACAGGTACAGCCCTACAAGCCTGTAAAAATCCACACCTTGCATGTATCTCATACCTTTACTTGAAACACATTTCCCTCTTGCCTAACTGGTAATGTTCTGTATATTTTTCAAAGCTAACTTAAATATCACTCTCTGTATTAAGGAAAAATGATGGAAAATTTGCTGGGTTTCTGACATCGCTTAGGTGTGAATAATCCATAGTTGAATAATACATAGATCCTACACTTCTAGAGCTCAGAGGCTCTAAAGCCTTCTCTTCCCACTCCCCTCTGAATCCCTCCCAAATCAGAATTAGACTAGGTTCCCTAACTCTATGATAGCAAACTCATTATGTATCTAAACCTATCACTAGACAATGCACAATTTAGGATGGTAGCTTCTGTAATCATTCATTTTAATCCTGAATTTGCCCAGTATAGGTGCAAACTCAATGTTTGCAGGTTTGGGATTAAGAAATGAGACATAATGCAAGGTTGAAAGAGTCAATTAACCATCTGAGTATTTTTCTTTTTCCAAAGGTAAAAGATTTTTAAAATTTAATTTGACGTGAAGAATATCACTAAATATTTTTTTCCCCAAAGAGAATCCTTAATTCTTTAATATTTAGGGAGAATTTTTATTGATGTGGGAGGTTGAAATACACTAAATTTTTTACATAAATTTGCCTCTTGTTCAACATTAACAAATAGAGGAAAAATTAACTTTAATGTGAATTATTAATATGAAGTTGCAATTTTCTCTAGGAGGGAAGGACACCAGACATATAATCCCTCTGTCCTTTTTTTTTTGTATTAAAAATGAGATAACAGGCAATTTACCCATCAGGGTTTTTAATGAGTCACAGTATTTGAAGGCTATGAACTGAGTAATATCATTCATTTATGGTCTTGTCCTGCAGCTGTTGTGTTTTATATAAGACAATTTGAAACAAAGAAAACAGAGCTGTTTAATAAGCTTCACTATTAAGTGCAACTGAGCCATTTCAGGAAATAATGGCATTTTATATAAGAGAATAAAAAGCATAAAACAAAATTTTCCTCAAATAACAAAGAGGTAAATGGCAAAAGCAGCATAAGTATTAACATAGTGACCAATAAATAAGTCCTTGTTATCATCTGAGGAAAGTCATTGTAGCACAACTGACTGAAGTTTAGTTTTTGCTTCAAATAAGCCAATTGTGAGTCAATTATACTGTATTTTCTCAACAGATCCTTGTCTCTCTGTCTCTGTCTCTCTTTTTTTTTTCTAACTTGTAGTAGAGCTACTGATAATTTAATGTGTTCTTGAAAGTCACACTAGAGGTTGGTAAGCAGATTCAGGCTGGATTCCATTGTCCCCCTAATCCATAATCATCAACTCATCTGCCTATTTCAGTACCTTCACTCACAACTTCCTGTGCATGCTTCCTTCCTCTCCTTTCCCTGTGTCTCTGCACAGACCTAGGACTTCTTACCTAAACTTTTTCAGTCACCTCTTAGCTATGTTCTCTTCCTGCCACCCCCCTCTACTTAGCTCACAACCACAAAGAGTTCTAGTTCTAAAGCACAAATCTAATCATATTGTGCTCCTGCTTTAAAAACCTTCCTGACATCAGTCTTAAATCATTTCATAATAAATCACACAGGCTGTTGTTTACCATCTGTAAGTTTTAGTGTTCTTGATGAAATATCCATTCATCACAAAATGACTTTTAAGCACCTACACTGTATTAGAGAGATGCAATCTCCGCTCTCTTAGAGCTTACATGGTGCATTAGTGACCGATTGCCGCTGTATCAAATTGTCAAAAACCTTGTGGCTTAACACAACACAATGTATCATTATCTTATAGTTCTAGAGGTCAGAAGTCCTGGACTCAAGGTGTTGGAAGGACTTCCTTCCTGGAAGCTCTAGAGAACAATCCATTCCCTTGGCTTTTCCAGGTTCCAGACCCAATTGAGTTCTTGGTTCTGTTCCTTTCTCCAACTTTACAACCAGCAGTGTAGCATCTTTAAAATCTCAATCTCTCATATACACCTTGGCTTTAGTAATCACATCTCCTTCTCTGCCTCTATATCCCACAAGAACATGGTAATAACATTGGGCCTGCCCAGAAAATCCAAAATTGAAGTCCCTTTTACCATGTAAAGTAACATATTCACATGTTCTGGGGATTAGGGCAGAGACTTCCTTTGGAGGTGGGGGCATTGTTGTATCTACCATATTTTCTAACAAAATGGGCAGGTACTTGGTAACAGTTAAACAATTTTTTACTGTTCTATTTTCCACATTTTGTCATACTACGATATAGCACTTTTCTAGTTATGGGGGAAAAATTTAACTGTAAAACCCCTATGAATTTAACAGATGAAATTTAAAGTCTTTTTCATGATAAGACAGATCCTGGCCAACCTGATTGTTGACACACTGTCTTCTTGGCTCCAGTCCTGCCATAGTCCCCTGTACATGATAGACTTGAGTCACAGGACACTCACTGTTCCCTTAATAGACATCTTTTTTATAAGCCTCTGTCCCTTGCATAAAAACTGGGAAAGTTTTACCCCAACCTTATACTTTGATAACTGCCTTGCCTTAGTCAAATGTCATTCTTTTGCTAGTTCCTCCCTCACATTCTAGGGAGTGTCACTTTTCAGCTTCCTTTCCCTCCCAGAGCGCAGAATCCCCTTTTCTAGAGCTTTACAGAATTATTTATGTCCTACCTCTGCCACCTACTTCCCTATGCCTCCAGGACAGAGATTATGTTCTTTGATTTTCTGTACATCCAGCACTTATCATAGTCCTTAGCACCACCACTGAATAGAAATTTAAAGTTTGAGTAACTAAATTAAACAATGTTTCTTTGGAAATGGTACACCCAAAAATATGTCTCCTAATGTATCCTTGAGGCTACAGAAGGTAGCAAATTTATTGAACTATTAGGATGTTTAAATTATTTTCATGGGAATGAAGCAATGCCTGAGGGTCATAACACAACTCTGAAAGTGCAGACTTCCTGGTCATATTTCACAGCTGAATGTGTACAAAAACAAACCCAAAAAATTTCAGGAACAACCTGCCTGATTTTTTTAAATAATGTGATAATTTTTACTGACAACTTAATGTTATTTATATGTTACATATATTTTATAAAGAATGTTTTGACTTCTTGATGATTTTAGGTTGTATCTCATGGCATGGTTTGTAATGTGTAGAATTCTAGGTAGGAATCAGCTTTTTAAAGCTACTACTTTTCTAAGAAGTGCTGTTGACTTGGCCTCTTCACAGTTTGTTCCCTATAATTGACAGTCAGATTCAGAATACCAGCTCTTAAAGTTATGTCAATGTGGGTCTCTATTAAGAGTAAATATTAAATTCATTGGCCTACAGTCTGGATTGAATAACATGTTATTTATGAAACAGATAACATGTACTTCCGGTGACCTTAACTCCAAAACCATATTGTCCTGATGTTAGTTCCAGTACTAAATCTCATTACGGTGGTCTCACCCAGTGATCATTTCTAGTCTATTTTTGAGGTTTTGCCTATAAACAGTTCATAAAGCTCAGTATCAAAGAAGTTCCAGGGAAGGAATCATGTCCATTCTGGTCTTGTTCACATCTTCTACTATTATTTTAACTTTTACTACTAATCATCCTCTGTATCCCACACAGGTCAGTTTAAACAAGGTATCAACATTAGGCTTGTGTTTTCAAACTAAGAGTAGCTATTATTTTATCTAAATCCGCTCAACATGACAGTATAAATGTTGATCAGTAATTTAAAAAGCGCTTTAATCCTTGTTACTTATTTGTCTTTGTTCGTAACTATGAGGTACTAGAACATCAAAGTGTAATTCTCCTCTCCATGTTTTTCCTCATAATGCTTGTTGCCTCTGTGCATGTGTGTGTGTATGTGTGTGCATTCACCTTCTCCCTCACTCCCTGCTTCTCATCTGTGCTTCCCAGCTGGGAGGGGAAAAATGGACTAGTCTGATAATTTGTTAGGAAGAAAGCAACTTCTAACATGAGTACCATCTGTGGAAAAATAAAATGATGACTCTCTATTTTTTTCCTAGATTATGTTAGCGACCATCTTTTCCTCCTAGAATAGCAATAACTATGGATTTTACTGCTCAATTTATTTTTAAGCCCACCCTACATGGGTAGGTGTTCCTTTGTGAAGTCTTGTGAAATCACCATATATCTAAAGCATTGTATAAAGAATACAAGTTCAGATTGACACAGAAATAATTGCTCTCCAAAAGATGAGACAGACTAAATTTGTAATGACAAATTCATAAACCAGATCACTAATTAAGTCATTATATTTAAAAATATTAATACCAAGTGTTTCAGAATATTTCCAAAGGTTAGTAAGCTATTTCCTTTAAAAACATAACTCTTTCATACTAGTTTTAAAAACCCCCAAATTGCAAGTTAAGAGTTAATTCCGTGAACAAAATTAAACAATCTTTTTATATCCTCAAGATACAAAATTTTTATCTCTATTAAAGACAGATTAACATAGTGCTGTGTTGACTAAGTTTGTTTACAGTCTAATTTCCTTTAACTTCACTTTCTTTGGGGGCTCCTGGGTGGCTCAGTCGGTTAAGCAGCCGACGTCGGCTCAGGTCATGATTTCGCGGTCCGTGAGTTCAAGCCCCACCTCTGGCTCTGTGCTGACAGTTCAGAGCCTGGAGCCTGTTTCGGATTCTGTGTCTCCCTCTCTCTGACCCTCCCCCATTCATGCTCTGTCTCAAAAATAAATAAACGTTAAAAAAAATTTAACTTCACTTTCTTTGGAAAAACAGTTACTAAATACTGTTTTTTAAATCTATCCAAAATCCCTTATGATTCAAAACTTTTATCAATGAAGCATGTATTAGTCATTACTCCAATGTCTTAGATTGTACTTTAACATATTTCACTTAATGTCATTGCATTCTAGTACCTAATCTCATCAAAGTCATCTCACCAAGTCATCTCACCTAGTTTATTTCTGAGATTTTACATACACATCGTGAATAAACTGTCAATGATAATGCTCATTAGCTTCAAGGTAAGGTTGTAATATTTTCTGAAAATATCACCACGTTAATTTTGAGTCCAGACTCTAGTCTAGATCTCAGATTACACCATCGTCCAGACTCTAGTCTAGATCTCAGATTACACCATCGTGGAAGATCCACATCCTCTCAAGGTAGAGCACTTTGTTAGAATATTGATTATGATTTAAATAACAACAACACATCACCAGCAAGATGCTAATAAGCAGAAAATGCTCTGAAAATATCTTCAGTCTAAGAATGCCAGGTATTTAACCAAAAAGGAAATTGTTTCATCCATAATGATTCCTTTAAAGGAAATTTTTAAAACTTTCAACAGAACCATAATTTTGTTTTAAAAAAAATCTCTAACTTATTTTACCTGTATATTCCCATAATACGAATCAACATTTTCATTCTTACAGAAAACTACATAAATAAAGGAAATTGACACTTGACATTAGAGAACCTATGGCTATTTAAAATATATGTACATTCACACTCTTCTGGTTTTGGGGGCTTTTAAGTTTAATTTTAGTTCCAATTAGATAATATCCTATAGTGCAATTGCTAGATCGTAACATAGTTCTATTTTTAACTTTTGAGGAATCTCCATACTGCTTTCCACAATGGCTACACCAGTTTACATTTTCAACAACAGGGCAAGAGGGTTCCTTTTTCTCCATATCCTCCGAACACCTGCTGTTTCTTGTGTTGTTGATTTTAGCCATTCTGACAGGTGTGAAGTGATGATATCTCAGTGTTGTTTTGATTTGGATTTCCCAAATGGTAAGTGAGAATGAACATTTTTTCATATTTCCATTGGGCATTTGGATGTCTTCTTCCCATTTTTCATTGTATTATTTGTGTTTTGGGTGTTAAGTTGTGTAAATTCTTTATATATTTTGGATACTGACTCTTTACCAGATATGGCATTTGCAAATATCTTCTCCCATTCTTTAGGTTGTCTTTTAGTTTTGTTGCTTCCTTCACTGTGCAGAAGCTTTCATTTTGGTGTAGTCCCAGTAGTTTATTTTTCCTTTGGTTCACTTGCCTTGGGAGACATATCTAAAAAGAAGTTGGTATGGCCCATGTCAAACAAGATACTGCCTATGTTCCCTTCTAGGAATTTTATGTTTCCTGTCTCACATTTAGGTCTTTTATCTATTTGAATTTATTTTGGGGTGTAATGTAAGAAAGTGGTCCAATTTCATTCTGTAGCATGTTGCTGCTCAGTTTTCCAAACACCTTTTGTTGAAAAGACCATCTTTTCCCATTGCATATTCTTGCCTCTATTGTCAAAGATTAATTGACCATGTAAGTGTGTGTTTATTTCTGGGTTTTCTATTCTGTTCTATTTATCTGTATGTCTGTTTTTGTGCCAGTTGCATACCGTATTGATCACTACAGCTTTGTGATATGACTTGAGGTCTGGAATTGTGATGCCTCCAGTTTTGCTTTTCTGTTTCAAGATTGCTTTGGCCATTAGGGGTCTTTTGTGGTTCCGGAACTAATTTTAGGTTTGTTTCTTTTTGTTCTGTGAAAAATCCTATTGGTATCTGAGATGGTTTTGGGTAGTCCAAACATTTAAACAATATTGCTTCTTCCAATCCATTTCTTTGTATCATCTTCAATTTCTTTCATCAAGTTTTATAGATTTCAGAGTATAGATCTTTCACCTCTTTGGTTAGGTTTATTCCTAGGTATCTTGTTTTGATGCAATTGTAAATGGGATTGATTCCTTATTTTCTCTTTCTGTTGCTTCCTCATTAGTGTATAGAAATGCAGCACATTTCTGTACATTGATTTTAAATCCTGTGACATTATTGGTTTATTTATCAGTTCTAGCAGTTTTTTGATGAAGTCTCTTAGGTTTTTTATGTAGTATCTTGTCATCTGCAACTAGAGTTTTACTTCCTCCTTATCAGTTTGGATGTCTTTTATTTCTTTCTCTTGTGTGATTGCTATGGCTGGCACTGCCAGTACTATGTTTAATAAAAGTGCTGCGAGTGCACATGCTTGTCTTGTTCCTGACCTTTAGGGGAAAACTCTCAATTTTTCCCCATTAAGGTTGATGGGTTTTTCATAAATGCCCTTAATTATGTTGATGTATGTTCCCTCTAAGTCTACTTTGTAAGAGATTTTATCATGAATGGTTGTTGTACTTTGCCAAATGCTTTTTTTTGCTCTTTTGAAACGATCATATGGTTCTTATCCTTTCTCTTATTAATATGATGTATCACATGGATTGATTTGTGCATACATGTATGCACATTGATATGTGCATACATATTCCTTGCAGCCCAGGAATATATCCCATATGATCATGGTGAATAATTCTTTCAATGTATTGTGGGATTTGGTTTGCTAGTATTTTTTTGAGGATTTTACATCTACGTTAATCAGGGATATTGGTGGGTAGTTATCTTTTTTAGCAGTGTCTTTTTCGGGTTTTGGTATCAGAGTAATACTGGCCTCATTGAATGAATTTGGAAGTTTTCCTTCCTCTTCTATTTTTTGCAATAGTTTGAGAAGGATAGGTATTAACACTCCTTTATTTTTTTAGCATTTTATTTATTTTTTAAATTTATATCCAAGTTAGTTAGCATATAGTGCAACAATTATTTCAGATTTCTTAATACACCTTACCCATTTAGCCCATCCCCCCTCCCACAATGCCTCCAGTAACCTTCTGTTTGTTCTCCATATTTAAAAGTCTCTTATGTTTTGTCCCCCTTCCTTGGTTTCATATTATTTTGTTTCCCTTCCCTTATGTTCATCTGTTTTGTGTCTTAAAGTCCTCATACGAGTGAAGTCATATGCTATTTGTCTTTCTCTGACTAATTTCACTTAGCATAATACCCTCTAGTTCCATCCATGTAGTTGCAAATGGCAAGATTTCATTTGTTTTGATTGCTGACTAATACTCCATTGTATGTACATACCACATCTTCTTTATCCATTCACCCATCAATGGACATTTGGGCTCTTTCTATACTTTGGCTATTGTTGATAGTGCTGCTATAAACATTGGGGTGCATGTGTCCCTTTGAAACAGCACACCTGTATCCCTTGGATAAACACCTAGTAGTGCAATTCCTGGGCTGTACAGTAGTTCTATTTTTAATTTTTTGAGGAACCTCCATACTGAGGTTCTGAGTACTCAGAACCTCCAGTACTGAGGTACTGGAACCTCCATTTCCAGAGTGGCTGCACCAGTTTGCATTCTCACCAGCAGTACCAAAGAGATCCTCTTTCTTCATATCCTCACCAACATCTGTTGTTGTCTGAGTTGTCAATGTTAGCCATTCTGACAGGTTTGAGGTGGTATCTCATTGTGGTTTTGATTTGTATTTCCCTGATGATGAGTGATGTTGAGCATTTTTTCATGTGTCACCTTGCCATCCGGATGTCTTCTTTGGAGAAGTGTCTATTCATGTCTTTCGTCCATTTCTTCACTGGATGATTTGTTTTTTGGGTGTTGAATTTGATAAGTTCCTTATAGATTTTTGATACTAACTCTATCTGATATGTCGTTTGCAAATATCTTCTCCCATTCTGTCGGTTGCCTTTTAGTTTTGCTGATTGTTTCCTTCCCTGTGCAGAAGCATTTTTGCTGTTGTTTCCCTTGCCTCTGGAAACATGTTGAGTAAGAAGTTTCTGTGGCCAAGGTCAAAGAGGTTTTTGCCTGCTTTCTCCTCAAGGATTTTGATGGCTTCCTGTCTTACATTTAGGTCTTTCATCCATTTTTGAGTTTATTTTTGGGTATGGTATAAGAAAGTGGTCCAGATTCAATCTTTTGCATGTTGCTGTCCAGATTTCTCAGCACCATTTGCTGAAGAGACTGTCTTTATTCCATTGGATATTCTTTTCTGCTTTCTCAAAGATTAGTTGGCCATACGTCTGTTGGTCCATTTCTGGGTTCTCCTGTTCCAATGATCTGAGTGTCTGTTTTTGTGCCAGTATCATACTGTCTTGATGATTACAGCTTTGTAATACAGCTTGAAGTCCAGGATTGTGATGCCTCCTGCTTTGGTTTTCTTTTTCAAGATTGCTTTGGCTATTCGGGGGTCTTTTCTGGTTCCATACAAATTGTAGGATTGTTTGTTCTAGCTCTGTGAAGAATGCTAGTGTTATTTTGATAGGGATTGCGTTGAATATGTGGATTGCTTTGACATTTCAACAATATTTGTTCTTCCCATCCAGGAGCATGGAATATTTTTCCATTTTTTTGTGTCTTCTTCAATTTCTTTCATAAGCTTTCTATAGTTTTCAGTGTATAGATTTTTAACCTCTTTCATTAGTTTTTTTCCTAGGTATTTTATGGTTCTTGGTGCAAATGCAAATGGGATCGATTCCTTGATTTCTCTTTCTGTTGTTTCATTGTTGGTGAATAGGAATGCAACTGATTTTTGTGCATTGATTTTATATCCTGTGACTTTTCTGAATTCATGGGTCAGTGATAGCAATTTTTTGGTGGAATCTTTTGGGTTTTCCATATAGAGTATCATGCCATCTGCAAAGAGTGAAAGTGTGACCTCCACCTGGCTGATTTGGATGCCTTTATTTCTTTGTGTTGTCTGATTGCTGAGGCTAAGACTTTCAATACTATGTTGAATAACAGTGGCGAGAGTGGACATCCCTGTCTTGTTCCTGACCTTAGGGGAAATCTGTCAGTTTTTCCCCATTGAGGATGACATTAGCATTGGGTCGTTCATATATGGCTTTTATGATCTTGAGGTATGCTCCTTCTATCCCTACTTTCTTGAGGGTTTTTATCAGGAAAGGATGCTGTATTTTGTCAGATGTTGTCTGCATGTAATGAGAGGATCATGTGGTTCTTGTCCTTTCTTTTATTGAGGTGATGAATCACATTGACTGTTTTGCAGATATTGAACCAGCCCTTCATCCCAGGTATAAATCCCATGTATAAGTCGTGGTGAATAATTCTTTCAATGTATTCTTGGATCCAGTTGGCTAATATCTTGTGGAGAATTTTTGGATCCATGTTCATCAGGGAAATTGGTCTATAGTTCTCCTTTTTAGTGGGGTCTTTGTCTGGCTTTGGAATCAAGGTAATGCTGGCTTCATAGAGTTTGGAAGTTTTCCTTCCATTTCTAATTTTTGGAACAACTTCAAGAGAATAGTTGTTAACTCCTCCTTAAAAGTTTGGTAGAATTCCCCTGGAAAGCTATCTGGACCTGGACTCCTGTGTCTTGGGAGATTTTTGATTACTAATTTGATTTCTTTACTGGTTATGGGCCTGGTTCAAATTTCTATTTCTTCATGGTTTAGATTTGGTAGTTTATACGTTTCTAGGAATTTGTCCATTTCTCTCAGATTGCCTGTTTTATTGGAATATAATTGTGCATCATTCTCTTATTATTGTTTTTATTTCTGTGTTGGTTGTGATCTCTCCTCTTTCATTCTTGATTTTATTTATTTTGGTTCTTTCCTTTTTCTTTTTGATCAAATTGGCTAGTATTTATCAAGTTTATTCATTCTTTTTTTTTTTTTTTGGTTTTGAGAGCATTGATTTCTGCTCTAATCTTTATTATTTCCTGTTTTCTGCTGGTTTGGGGTTTTATTTGCTGTTCTTTTTCCAGCTCTTAAGGTTGGGTTGTGTATCTGAGACCTTTCTTCCTTCTTTAGGAAGGTCTGGATTGCTATATACTTTCCTCTTATGACTGCCTTTGCTGCACCCCAGAGGTTTTGGGCTATGGTGTTATCATTTTCGTTGGCTTCCATGTACTTTTTAATTTCCTCTTTAACTTCTTGGTTGGCCCATTCATTCTTTAGTAGGATGTTATTTAGTCTCTAAGTGTTTGTTGCCTTTCCGAATTTTTTCTTGTGGTTGATTTAGGGTGTTACAGCAATGTGGTCTGAAAATATGCATGGTATGATCTCGATATTTTTGTACTTGCTGAGGGCTGATTTGTGTCCCAGTATGTGATCTATTCTGGAGAACATTCCATGTGGACTAGAGAAGAATGTATATTCCACTGCTTTAGGATGAAATGTTCAGAATATCTGTGAAGTCCATCTGGTCCAGTATGTCATTCAAAGCCAATGTCCTTGTTGGTTTTCTGTTTAGATGATCTTTCCATTGTTGTAAGTGGGATGTTGAAGTCCCCTACTATAATGGTATTATTATCAATAAGTTTCTTTATGTTTGTGACTAATTGATTTATATAATTGGGTGCTTTCCCATTTGGAGCATAAATGTTTACAATTGTTAGGTCTTCTTGGTGTACAGACCCCTCAATTATCATATAATATCCTTCTTCATCTCTTGTTACAATCATTATTTTAAAGTCTAGATTGATATAAGTATGGCTACTCCAACTCTCTTTTGTTGACCATTAGCATGATAGATGGCTTTCCATCCCTTCACTTTCGATCTGAAGGTGTCTTTAGGTCTCAAGTGGGTCTCTTGTAAACAGCATATAGATGGGTCTTGTTTTCTTGTCCATTCTGTTACCCTGTGTCTTTTGATTGGAGCATTGAGTCCAATGACCTTTAGAGTGAGTACTGAAAGATAAGAATTTATTGCCATTTGGAGTTTCTGGTGGTGTTCTCTGGTACTTTCTAGTCTTTGTTGCTTTTGGTCTTTTTTTTTTCCTCATCTTTTCTCCACTCAGAGAGTCCCCCTTCAAATTTCTTGCAGGGCTGGTTTAGTATTCACAAACTCCTTTAATTTTTGTTTGGGAAATTTTTTATCTCTCCTTGTATTTTGAATGACAGCCTTGCTGGATAAAGAATCCTTGGCTGCATATTTTTCCAATTCAGCACGTTGAACATATCCTCCTACTCCTTTCTGGCCTGCCAAGTTTGTGTGGATAGGTCTGCTGCAAACCTGATCTGTCTTCCCTTGTAGGTTAAGGACTATTTTTCCCTTGCTGCTTTCATGATTCTTTCTTTCCCTGAGTATTTTGTGAATTTGACTATGATTGGCCTTGTTGATGGTCAGTTTTTGTTGTATCTAATGGGAGTTCTCTGTGCTTCCTGAATTTTGATGTCTTTGTCTTTCCCCAGGTTAGGAAAGTTTTCCACTATGATTTGCTCACATAACCCTTCTACCCTTTTTTCCCCTCTTCATCTTCTGGGACCTCTGTGATTCTGATGTTGTTCCTTTGTAATGAGTCACTGATTTCTCTAACTCTTAAATCGTGCTTTTTTGCCTTAGTCTTCCTCTTTTTTTCTGCTTCATTATTCTCCATAAGTTTGTCCTCTTTATTGCTGATTCCTTGCTGCCATGGCATCCATTTGAGATTGCAGCTCAGTTATAGCATTTTTAAAATTTCATCCTGACTAGTTTTTACTTCTTTTATCTCTGCAGAATGGGATTCTAATCTATTTTGACCCCAGCTCGTATTCTTATTATTGTGATTCTAAAGTCTGGTTCAGACATCTTGCTTGTATCTGTGTTGATTAAGGCCCTGGCTATTGTTTCTTCCTGCTTTTTCTTTTTGGGTGAATTCTTTTGTTTTGTCATTTTGAAGGAAGAAAAGAACTAACAAGGTAAAAATTAAAATAAAAAAATTAAAAATAACACACAAACACACAAAAATCAAATAAATGATGCTGGATCCTAGGTGTGTTTTGGTCTGGGTGTTGAGAGGAACTTGACAGATTAGAGAAAAAAGGGGGGAGGGGAGGAAAATGTTTGAAACTTTGAAAAAATTAATACAATTAATTTTGAAAAAATACAATGAATACAAAATGAAATGATGGAAGTAAAACAGAATTTGAAAAATTTACAAAAAAGTAAAAAAGTTGTAGAAAAAAGTTAAAAATATCTTTAATGGAAAATAAATTTTTTCTTTCTGTATTCAAGAAAATGGAAAAAAAAGGTAAAAACAAAATGGAATAGATGGACCAGCAAACAGACTGAAACACAATTCAAATTACATTTTTTCCCCTAGAAGTCAAACTGTGAAGCACTTTATAGTCCGTAAACTAAGCAGGTGGAGAGTTTTGTGGTGTTTTGAAGAGCGAGGTTTGCCCAGTTCAGCGGGTCTTAGTGTAACGGTTCCATTCTCCACTAGATGGTGCTGCTTAGCTTACTGGGGTGGATTGTTGTGGGTCTTTTAGGTATGTATGTGCATGCACGGGAGGATTGAAAATGGCCTCACCTAGTTACTCGGTCTCTAGTATTGGAACTCTGTTCTCCCCAATCAGCAATCCTGCACCCGTGCTTTGTCTCCAGCTTCTGTCCACTCCCTGCTTTTACACTCTCCATGACTAAGCTGTTAGGTTGCCAGGTGGCACCTCCCTCCTGAGTCTTATCTCAAATGCGGCTGTATTTCCTGACCCCTCACTTCTGAGGGACTGCAACTTTGACCCATTCTGACCCTCTGTGGGAGGGTCTCATGGAGCAATGGCTGGGTGCCAGCTGCACCCAAGAACGTTTGTGGGACTGTGCTGCTGCTGATGCCCAGAGACTGCAGCTGGGTGCCAGCCTGCTCCAGAAAAAGTTCACATGATTGGGTAGCAGCAGCATTTCAGGGATTATGACAAATCACAACACACATCTGGCACCAGGCCTCCACCCTAAGATTCTTGCTCCAACACCAGTGGATGTGGCTATTCTCTGGGGTCTGCTGGGACCTTTTGCCTGTGGGGAGGCCACACTGCCTCTACCAAATATCCTGTCCTCCCAGAAGGGGAACCACCTCTCCCCATGTGGCTGAAGGATCCCCTGGACTTCAGTCTGTTCCTGGGGATTAACCCTTCCCACCAGAGCACCACCAGGTATGGAATTGCAGAGTTTCAGACTCTGTGCTCCTGCTGTTTATAGAATCTTAATGAAATTGAAGCCCTCTCTTTTCTCCCTTTTTAGTTCAGTCCCTGCAGCTGTTTCCACTTTTCCACTTTCTCTCCAGCTGCTTTTAGGGGGTCTTGCTTTTCCCATACTCTCCCCCCATATCTGTCCTCTCTCTGCAAGCAAAAACAGTTCCCTGCCCTCCGTGGCTTCTCTCTCCCACAGTTCACCTCTCTGTGCCACGTACCTGGTGAGTTTTGGGTTAATTCTCATATTGGTTTTCTAGGTGCGCAGGATGGTTTAGTGTTGTTCTGGCTATATTTCAGGGACATAAGATGCAAAAAAAACTTCGGTGCTGTTCTGCCATCTTGGCTCCTCCCCCAACTCTCCTTTAAATGTTTGGTAGAATGTACCTGTGAATCCTTCTGGTCCTGGACTTTTGTTTGTTGTGTATTTCTGAATAGTGATTCAGTTTCTTTGCTGGTTATCGGTCTGTTCAAATTTTTACTTCTTTCTGTGTCAGTTTTGGTAGTTTGTATTTTTCTTGGAATTTGCCCATTTCTTCTGGGTTGTCCAATTTGTTGGCATATTGTTTTTCACATCATTTTCATAATTGTTTGTATTTCTGTGGTGTTGGTTGTTACTTCTCCACTCTCATTTGTGATTTTATTTATTTGAATCCTTTTTTTTTTCCTTAAGAAGCCTGGCCATAGGTTTATTAATTTTATTGACTTTTTTTTTTTTTAACAAAGAACGAGCTCCTGGTTTATTGATCTGTCCTGTTGATTCTTCTTTCAGTTTCTATATAATTTCCACTCTAATCTTTGTTATTACCTTTTTTCTGCTGCTTTTAGCTTTTGTTGTTCTTTTCTAATTCCTTTAGGTATAACATTAGGTTGTTTGAGATTTTTCTTACTTCTTGAAGTAGGCCTGTCTCTATAAACTTCCCTCTTAGGACCACTTTGCCTCCCAAAGGTTTTGGAACATTGTGTTTTCATTTTCATTTGTTTCCCTATTATTTTATTTCTTGGTTGACCCATTCATTGTTTAGTAGTTTATTTAATTCCCACGTATTTGTCATATTTCCAGATTTTTTCTTGTGGTTGACTTCTAGTTTCATAGCATTGAGGTCAGAAAAGATGCATATTATGACTCCAAACTTCTTAAACTTAGTGAGGTTTCTTTTGTGGGCTAATATGTGATCTGTTCTGGAGAATGTTGCATGTGCACTTGAAAAGAATGTATATTCTGATGTTTTAAGATAGAATGTTCTAAATACATCTGTTCAATACATCTGTTCCAGTGTGTCATTCAAATCCATTTTTTCCTTTTTAATTTTATATTTATATGATCTGTCTATTGATGTGCTAAAGTCCTCTACTATTATTGTATTACTATTGATTAGCTCCATTATGTTTGTTATTAAGTGTCTTATATGTATTTGGGTGCTTCTTTGTTGGGTACATGAATGTTTACAATTGTTATGTCTTCTTGTTGGATTGTCCCATTTTAAGTATATAGTGTCCTTCTATGTCTGTTGTTACAGTCTATTTTAATGTCTATTTTGTCCAATATCAGTATTGCTACTTCAGCTTTCTTTTGACATCTATTTGCATGAAAGATACTTCTCCATACCTCATTTTCTATCTGCAGGTGTCATTATACCTAAAATAAGTCTCTTATAGGTAGCATATAGGTTGATATTATTTTTAAGCCATTCAGTCACACTGTCTTTGGATTGGAGCTTTTAGTCTATTTACATTCAAAGTCATTATAGATAGATATGCATTTATTGTCATTATTTGTTTTCTGCTTGTTTCTGCAGATGTTCTCTGATGCTTTCTTTTCTTTCATTTGCTTATTTTTTGTAGTGATCTAGATATAGTTCTCTTTATTTTTGTATATTAGTGGTTTTTGATAGATTACCATTAGATTTGTACATAACCTCTTTTGCAGATAGCAGTCTATATTAAGTTAATGGTTGTTGAGTTTGAACCCATTCTCTAGTCTCTTCTCCCCCTGTCTTACGTATATGTTATTTTACTTTGCATCCTTTTAATTTGTGGGTTCCTTGACTGATTTCTTTTACAGAAACATTCTTTTTTACTACTTTTGTGTTTCCTACCTTTAGACTGGCACTTTAGGGCTTCTCTTTCCACTGAAAGAGTCCCTTTTATTATTTCTTACAGGGCTGGTTTAGTGGTCATGAACTCCTTTAATTTTTGTTTGGGAAATTCTTTCTCTCTTCTTCTATTCTAAATGAGAGCCTTGCTAGATAAAGTAATCTGGGCTGCATAGTTTTCCCATTCAGCACATTGAATATATCATACCACTTCCTTCTGCCTTAAAAGTTTCTACTGAAAAATCCCCTGCTAGGCTTATGGGTTTTTCCTTCTAAGGTAGTGTCTTCTTTTGCTGCTTTTAACATTTTTCTTTATCACTATATTTTTGCCACTTAATTATAATATGTCTTGATGTGGATCCACTTTTGTTGATTTTGATGGGAGTTCTCTGTGCCTTCTGGATCTGAATATCTGTTTTCTTCCCCCAGATTAGGCAAGTTTTCAGCCATCATTTCTTCTAATAAGTTCTCTGCCACCTTTTCTCTCTTCTTCTGGGACTCCTATAATATGAATGTTATTACATTTGGTGGACTCACTGCTTTCCCTGAGTCTATTCTCATTTTGCATAATTATTTTTTCTCTTTTGTTCAGCTTGGTTACTTTCCATTACTCTTCTAGGTCATTAATTCCTTCCTCTTCTTCCAGCCTGCTGTCATTGCATCAAAGTATGTTTCTCATTTCACTTATTAAGCCCTTTATCTCTGCTATGTTATTCCTTATCTCTGTGTTAAGGGCCCCACTCATGTCTTCCACTCTTAAGTCCAGTGAGTATCCTTATGATTATTACTTTGAATTCTCTATCAGGTGTGTTATTTAACTCTGTGGCCTTGCCTTAGTCTTTCATTTGGGACAAATTTCTGTTTTCTCATTTTGTCTAAGGCTCTGTGCCTATTCCTGTGTATTAGGAAAGTTAGCTACATCTCCTGTTCTTGAGAGTTCTGCCCTTATGAAGAAGAGGTTCTGTAGTGCTCTGCCACATAGTGTTCCCTGCTCCCCAGGGTCTGGTGTTTCAACATGTGCTGTGTGTGCTCTACTGCTTTTGTCCTGGCCTCTTTATCCTTCAGGCCAGTTGTATGCAAAGGCTATCTTTGTCTGTTGTGGGCATTGTTGGTCCCTGGCCTCAACGTGGTGCATTTTAATTAGGTATGGTCTGGTCTGTTTGTGAAATGAGACCTGTCACCACCACCACCACCACCACCACCACCAGAACAAAGGTTCCACAAAACTCCAGAGTCAGAATAATGTAGTGTTGGCAGTGTTGGCAGTCTTCTGGGGTAGTGACCCTCTGTGCTGGGACTGAAGCAAGTGTGACTGGGAGGGGTGGTTGCACTACAGCATGGGGGGATGGGACTTGATGTAAGCAAGTTAGGTGGGGAGTGTTAGCACTGTGCTGGTTTTGGCAGGTGGTCCTGTGCTTAGGTTGAGGATCAGGGGAGAGAAATGGTGCCTTCCAGCTCCTTTATTCCTGGAGGGGTCTCTCCATGAATGCTGTTTCTCTGGAACATGCTCCAAGTTGAGTGAATCACCTACCCAGTGTGTGACCCAGGTGCTCTGAAGATCACAGTTTCCATGATGTATGTCCTCAGGCTGTTTGCCTACCTTCTCTCCAAGAGCACTGCAATGCCTTCTTTCTGGGCTCTATCCGAGCCTAGCCCACTGACCTTTAAAACTCCAGTTTTTAAGCCCCAAAATGAAATTTGACCCTTCTCACTTTCCAAGCCAATGTGCTATGAGATTCTGTGAACTCCCCTATGTGCTAATCTGTTTCTTAGTCTTCTCTATGACTGTGGCTCCCTCCCCACCATAGCAGCCAAGATATTTCTCTCCTAAACCACCTCTCTGCACTTTTCTCTCTTCAATGTGGCCATTTCTCTCCCCTTAGTTGTGGAGTTGTTCCATTAGTCTTCAGGTCAATTTCTGGGGTATTTAGGATGATTTGATAGTTATCTAGTTGTGTTCATGGGATGACATGAGCCTAGGGTCCTCCTAGTCCACTGCCATCTTCCAACCTCATTTACATTATGATTACAGATAAAAGTTTCCTTAACTAAATAGCTATATTGAAGAAAACTAAGTACTCCTTATAGAAGAGTTATTGAACTAAGACAATAAAGTAACTCAGAAAAATAATATGGCAATTTCAAGTTTCTTTGGCTAATCAAAATTCTAGAAACCAATAAAAAGAATTTCTGGAAATTTATTCATTAGCTACTATAGTATCAAATAGTGTTGCTTTATTAAATATTATAGTACCTTCAGAATATGATACATATAGTGAATGTAGGAATATATGTATTACATATGTAATATGTGTGTGTGTGTGTGTATATATATATATATATATATATATATATAATCCTTTCCATTCCTCAAGTTCACACTTAGTGCAAATAATTTTAGTCTGTGTATTATTTATTTTTTCATTTAGAATCATACTATCAATGACAGTATGAAAAATTTTAAAATTGTTTTCTGGATATCTGATACCTTTTTCTAAACGCTGTGTCATCGTGGAGAAATTTAAAAATGAATACTTTGTGGTATTAAACTGATTCAGAAATCTGAATTTTCCATGTATAAATATGATAGGCACTCAGAAGAGTATAATTTTTACTTCTTTCTATGTACAGGTTAGTTTAGTAGAACTCTAGATGGTATAGGGCAGCTGCTGCTAAATAATTGTTTCTAATATTTATATATAATAAGAAACAAGAGTGGTTGACTGAGCCATTTGTAAAATTAACACTGAGAAGTGCATTTTTCTTCCTATTGTTATGTCTCAGGCACCATATTGAATATTCTCAATGAACAGAAATGAGAATCTGTAAAATAAATAAGCTAAGGCTTGCGTTATTAAAAACTTTATGCAAATGTTTGTTCAAATGGCAAATTTCCCTGGGCATTTAAAAATATTTGCAAACAGATTGTTAACTGTGACTGATAGGCAAAGAGTGAAACTACAGCATTAGTAGCTGCTGCCAGCCAAGGATCAACTACAAATTGAGATTGAGCAGCTGCGAAGCTACAGAGCAAGTTAATTGCCAAAATAATTGCAAATAATGCATACAAAAATTAATTTCCACACAATTTTCAGGGGTAATACTATGTACTTAATATAGTGTGAAAGGCATTCTGATCCATTGACCTATAAATAAAGGAGGGAGGAAGAAGGAAGGAAGGAAAGGAAAGGAAGGAAATCACAAATAGATAATTACCATTCAGTTCCCGATATGATTCTGAACAAATTTTTCATCCCTTTTTCTTTCCACAAATCCTTATTGAATTACTGCCTTGTATCTTGGGTATACTGTATACATGACAAGTTCTGTATAGAGATGTGATGAGGATAAGGACATAGCATTGGGTGACAGCCTCTCAGTAGGTGAGGTTTGAATGGAGTCCTGAAGAACATGAAAGGAGGAAGGAAGCCTTTTGACAAAGGGAGGGAGTATGATTGTGAGGTGAGAGCGCATCATGTTCAAAGACCCTAAGGCAGCCATATGTATTTATCACAGTGAAATGCCAAATAATAAACTGATTTTCCTCTCACTTTTCTTGAAGATAATCGGGATCCTATTAACTCTGCTGTCTGTGACTAAAGACTGGTGTGTTTCTCATTATTACACCAAAAACCTAAGATATTAAAGGCACCAGTGATTTCAGACACTTTTTATTAGACATGTCTGAGATGCTGCCTTACTTTTGAATATAGATTTTCTTCTCTATGATTCATAGCTTGTGATTTTAGTGTAGCTATAGTTTCATTTTCTAGTTAAGAATACAAAATATGACTAGTCAAGGTTTTTGCCTAGATAGTTTAACCCAGTAGTACCAGAATACTTTTATAAAACCAAATTATTATTGTACTATCTTACTATTTCTTATATTGCCATTTTAAATATAAGCTATCAAATATCTCTATTGTTCAATTATTATAATTTCAAAGAGCTCATGCTATTTTATATCTCCCTAATACTTCTGCAAAGATTGCCATTTCCCCCTTTGTCAACTGATAAACTGCAGATCATGCTTCAGTTATTATCTATTCCAAGATGATTTCCACTCAACCTCTCTCCTCTTATGCTTTTCTGTGGACCTAGTAGATACCATTATTGACTGATGATACAATATTATCTGTTTCCCATACTAGACTGCTCAGAACTTTTATTGCATACAGGAGGTCACATATATAGATTGATTTGATGAAATGGTTGTTGATGTGGGGGGAAAAATGTCCTATGGGCAACCTTCCCTATGCTGATCAGGGAATTGTCACAGTGATATATGATTCACTAGTCTGGAAATCTCCTATTTTGGAACTCTTCATTTTAAATAACCTAGATTTGATTGTTCAAGCTCCAAGATCTAAACTTCTGTGGGGTTAGGTACCAAAAGTGAGGGGCCAGATGATTTAATGACCATCCTCTTCCCAAATAAAGGGCCAAACTCCATCAACATTTAGTAATATATTTTTTCCAAATTTAGGCTTCCCAATTTAGCGGTTTGTCCCCAATGTCTATTTTCCTGTTGAGATTAATGATGATATCATATGACATCTTAGGAGAAAATAAAGGGAAAAGAGTCTATGCCCTTGGGCTCTTCAAAGAGAAAAGTAAACTCAGAAGCCAGCTTAGAAAAAATGTATAGGGAAAAATTCTAAGAAGAAAATGTACTAGGAACATATTTTACTTCTCTTTAATTGTAAGGGGAAAAGATCATTCCCTTTAGTAGTTAAAATCTGATCTTCAAAAACATGTTTGGTATAGTATCCCTAAATGGCACAGTACTGTTTTAAAATGAACAAAGAATTTAGGACAAAACTAAAATTAAACTCCTCTTACAGTAAAGTAATGAACAGAAATGTTTCATGGAAAACATCAGCTATTTCAACAGCAAAGAATTATTGACAATTTGGTTTCAGATATTTGGCCAGTTTAATAACAGTGAGTACCCTGCATTCAAAAGAAAATCAAATAGGTTGGTTTACACTTAGAGATGGAACTAATATCATCCTAATTTTGAATAAATAAATCAGCTCTGTTATAATTATAATTAATGGATATGTTCTGCTCCCAGATTCTTAATAATTATTATGTAGTTATTTGGCTAAAGTTTATGAAGAAAGCTATTCTGCCACTAGAGTGGTAAATATAGCCATGATCAAAATTACAAAAGAAAGAGTGACTAATTATTAAACTCACATTCATAAGTCTCATGTTTTCCCCAATATTAATGAATGGGTTGATAGTACCAGTCTATCTAAAAGGTCACTTCATCTGTGACATTCCTTTTGTAATCTTTCCATCAATACTAAGACAAGGGTAAATGCCATATTCCTGTGTAGTTTACTCTGAAAACATTTAGCAAATGCCAAGCCATTGTTATTCTCCTAGCCACTCAATTTAGAAGGTAGCTGTGGATTACTTTTATTTTTCTTCAGCAATGGATCAACAGATGATGATGCTTTTTACAAGTTGAACTAAAACATGAAAAACTCACCCTATACTCTCAAGATGTGTCGAGTAACTTAGCGTTGCAAGAGTTTCTCCCTCTCTAGGAGCATATGTTCTTGCAGGCTACAAGCCCAAAACAATTATCTAAATATTAAATGTGTAACAGAAATTATTTTAGACCTTATTAAATCATTTAGATATGTGATGCCTGATTCTCTTCTTTCTCAATCTGAAAACATGTGAAGTGAATATCCACAAAATAAAACTTTTTCATTATTTGTCTATAGTTATACAATGGGGTATGGAGCAGTGGGAACCATTAACTCATTTTCAATATCGCTTTCCCCAAATTTCCCCTGAAAAAACTCATCTTCTATAGTCAGGAAACCACAAACATTCATAAAAGAAAGAAATGAGTTCATGTTCCATCTGTGGAGTTGAAATCATGGCAGGGTAAAACCATTAACTGTAATTCTCCATGGAATATATAATTAGTCTAGGAATCTATCATGTAGCAGTTTGGTTTGTTTGCTGAAAGCCAGATGAAATACTCTTTCCATCATTTATTTGTTTAGTCCATTAAGAGGTGACATATGTGTATTGAGAGGTGGTAAAATATGGTGGTTACAAGCATGGACCCAGGAGACAGACTGCCTCTGTGCAAATCCCAGCCTGCAATTTAGTAACTATGTAACTTCAGATAATACTTCTCTGTGCACTGCCATTCTCCATGCCTCAGTTTCTTCATCTAGAAAATAAGGATACTGGGGCACCTGAGTGGCTCAGTCAAGTGTCAGACTTTGGCTCAGGTATGATCTCGTGGTTTGAGTTTGAGCCCAGCATCAGGCTCTGTGTTGACAACTCAGAGCCGGGAGCCTGTTTCATATTCTGTGTCTAGCTCTCTCTCCGTCCCTCCCCACTCACTCTGTCTCTCTCAAGAATAAATAAAACATTAAAAAAGTAAGATAAGGATACTAATAGTACCTGCCTTTCAGCGTTGTATGGATTGAGTTATCATATGTTAATAGCTATATAGGACTCCTCACATGTCAGAATGTATATAAGTGTGAGCTTCCATTGCTATTATTATATGTACTTCCTAGGTCTTAATTACTGAAAAATCAACCCTCCTTAAAATATGGATAGTAAATGCTCCCCAATGATAGATATTGTAATACTGAATTTCAGTATGGATTGGAAATTGGTACGATTAATTCCAAATGCCAATTAATC
Source organism: Felis catus (assembly GCF_018350175.1). Lineage (NCBI taxonomy): Eukaryota > Metazoa > Chordata > Mammalia > Carnivora > Felidae > Felis > Felis catus. Next base: position 64,919,678 of record NC_058368.1, read on the forward strand.
TGGCCAATTGATATATAATAATTATAAAATCTATTTATACAAATAAGCCATGATGTCTTCTATGATGTGAAATTATAATGCCATGATGAAAAGAAATATAATATTTTATATTTTAATAAAAGTTAATAAAAGGCAGGATATAGAATGTGCTCAATTACGCCATGGACATAATTTAATTCCAGTGGCCTTGCAAGGTTTTTATTATTATTATTATTATTGTTATTATTCAGATGAGGTATTTTGGAATGAAAATAGATATATATGATTTTGATCAATGGACATGGTTGGATAATGTGGTTAAATTGTGGCTAAATTGTCAGATACAATAGGTGATTGGACAGATTTGGTCTTGATTGGGAATATTAGAAAACTTAAATGCCTCCCTAAGGAAACTGACACATCTTGAGCTGAGAAAGACAGTGGAAGTGTTTAAACAGAGCAGGGATAAATTTTATCTGATTGGTAGAAATCAAATATTGACAGTTGTATAAAGAATGTTCAGGAAACTTTTGGTAAACTCTTCTGGTAAAACAGTGTTTTGAACGCATGCTTTGAACTTCTACACCTGCCACAAACATGGCACAAAAATTATAAAATAATTAAATAATAAATACCAGATGTAGCCACACTCAAAAAGCAAAGTAATGCTCTATGGAACAGGAAAGGAAGAAAAACCCAGAGTGGTGAGAACCATGACATTAAGTTCAAGCCACTACTATCCATATCCAAAAGCAGGAAGAGTTACTTGTGGGGTAATGAGGACCACACTCACAGTGAAGGATCCCTGCCAGACAAGGGCATGGGGGTATGGGCAGCCAAAGGACCTCGCTGTTCCCTGGAAGGAGCCTGAAGACAACTGCCCTGTAGACTGAAACTCCAGCTTATACACAGGTACATACACCTGAAGAAAATATAAAAAGCCACCTGGACTGAACTTGGTCCAAATTAATCTCTTTTACTAACTTCATGCAAGGTAAAACAGTAAACAAGGTAAAACTTATCATCAGACTTGAAGCAGAGGGAAGATAAGTTCCTGAAATGCACACTCCTACTGGTACAAGACAAACTAAAAGACAAATGACCAACAAAATCACCAGCTGAAAAATGAATTCACTGCCAACATGGAAGAAAATAATCAGAAACAGTCTTTACCAAAGTTATGCTCCAAGACTCTAATATATAAAAAGAATGATAAATTATGAAAGAAAACAGACATGTATGAACCAAGAGGAAGTGGACAAAAAAATCCCAGAAAACAGGAAATTAAAAAAAAAAACTTAAGTGAAAAAAAAATTAAATACATACAATTAAATTTTCCTAAGGGAAAATGGTAATTTATGAAATAATACATGAGGAATTCTGTTAGGATAGAGCAAATTTTTTAAATAAAGTAAAATTTTATTTCTAAATAATTTTAATGTCATTTACAAACATTTTTTTTAAATTTTTTTGAGAGAGAGAGACACAGAATCTGAAGCAGGTTCCAGGCTCCCAGCTGTCAGCACAGAGCCCAACATGGGGCTCGAACCCACAGACCACGAGATCATGACCTGAGCCAAAGTCAGACACTTAACTGAATGAGCCACCCAGTGCCCCTAATGTCATTTTTAAATGAAAAAAAATTAAACACAGGAAACAGAGAACCATTATAGTACTTCTAATAGGGAATAAAAAAGTGGAATGGTAGGAAAAAAATAAAATATGAAGTGAGAATGAAGACTTTCCAGATGAATGATGTGAGGTCTTATACTGACAGTATAGATCTAGTGCTGACTAGTATAAAGAATAAATTTGTATTTTGATATTAAATATAAAATCCTAGAAAGGAAAAGAGAGCCATCCCATAATGAGATAAAGGAGGAAGATACTGAGAGCATTGAACAGTTTTGAACATGTATACCTAAAATCATAAATGAATGTTATTTAAAACTCAGGAGGAATTCCTAGGAAAAATAGCAATGTATCAATATTTATATCTCAGATAATAGTAGTACATTAGTAGAAAAAAAATCAAGGATAGGATGTGAAGTAAAACAACAAATGATCAAATATAAATATGGAAGCCTGAAATCCACAAGTATAGGATGTTCACTTCTTGAAGCATACATGAAACCTTAATAAAAACTGACCACATGTAGATGAAAATAAAGACATTTCGAAGAATGGTATCCTAAAGACTGCATTTCTTTTTACAGTGATGAGAGAGCATTTTTCCACAGCTTTCTATCTTAGTTTCTGCTTAGGGGATCAAAATATCAAAATCATGATGATGAATATCAATTTACCCATTAAATGCAAAACCTGTTTTCTAAAATGTCAACATAGGACTCAACAAAGAATTGCAACCTTCTGTAGAATTTATGGACATTTAAAATATGAACATGTCCCCTGTTATACTTTTGACTTAATTCCCATTCACCTGTTTCTTGATTTATTTCCTCATCTTCAAAACAAGGAGATTCGATTACATAACCATTAAGGAGCCCTCCAGGTCAATAACTGCATGATGATGCATCTTTTCAACTGTTACCTTTTCCCCGTGTTTCTTACAGAAATAGTTTGCTTTTCTTAGAAGGTACTGAAAGAAGATAGTTTGGAGAATCAAACAAATCTGACCTTGAATCATGTTCTGCCACTCACTAATGGTAGAACTTTACATGAGCTATTTATGCTGTTAAGCTCAACACTTCCACCTCTGAAAGGAAGGCAAAAATGAAACCAACCTCAATTTTCAATGATATGAAAACGTTTTGAAGTTTCAACCGACTTGGAACCAAAAAATTGCAAATCACCTATGAAGTGCCTGGACCTTCATATGATAGATTAGAGACAGTCTAGATTATGGAACACATAGTGAGTATTAACTCCTTCCCTCTCCATTCCTCACTTCTTTTCTCCCTAAGCCTTTATCCTCAAGCCCCGGCCTACCACACAGCATCAACAAGCCACATTGCTGTAGGTCTCTTACAATGGGCATGCGCCAAAGAGAACAAGGCACGACAGTGTTGAGGAGGAGGTGTCTCCCCATTGGATAACTGGATATCTAAGACCTAAGCGTAGTGTTCTGGCCCAATCAAATTCCGATATCAGACATAGTTGATGGATGTTTGTTTCCAGCTCTTTGTCAAGCACAACACTATGAAAGCTGCTCAGCAGTTTGCAGGACGCCACAGTCAGCAAGGCAGGCACTCTCTCTGCTCTTTTCATAATTTATACTAAATTGATGCAGGCAGAAAGCATGCAATGCCTTTTTACTTTCCAAGTTTGAAACAGCTAGTGAATCATTTATATGTTTTTTTTTTCCTTGCTGGAAAATTAAATATTCTTCATATTGAGGATTTTTAGAGTATTCAAAAGGGGAATATTACTCAGTTTGCTTTATGTGATGATACCTTCACTGTAATTCAAGCAAATTGACTTCTTAGTATATAAAATTTCAAGGCATTCAGACAGGAATATTATCTCATTTGTTTGTGGGATTTTCATATGTTTTTAATTTAATCTTTAAATTTCATGCTAGATATGAAGAACAATTTCCTAGCTACAATTTTTAACCTTTATAAAGTAAAACCTCACTTTCTTCTTCAAGGCATTGAAAATTTTTAAATTTATATTCAGTACATTAAACAAACCAAAAGACAAACATTCAAAAATTAAATTCACATTAATTACACACATTGCCACAAGAAAACTCTAAAGTAACTTTATGATTTGTACCTATTAATTGTTCTAAATGAACTGCACTCCTAAGATATGTAATAGTCTAGATTTTTCACCTTTTCTGCACTTTGGCTCTAAGAAAGATTGCATAAAAACAGAAACAAATTAGAAAGATCTTTAGAAAGGATTCCTCTTTCCCTAGCAATCTGAATACTTAGCAAGACTTATTATCAGACTTGCATTTTTTCTTTCAGTGAAACAAAAACCCCTTTGGTATCTTACTTCCCCATTCCTTGGGTAACTGAGGATATATAGATGTCTTTGACAAATAAGGAAGTGGGAAGGTGACTGACCTCATGTTGATTTCACATACTCCAAAATCCCTACTATCCAGAAAATCTTTCTCTTATCCACTTAAAAATCTCAGATTCAGATACTGTGTCCAAGGAAAAAGGAATGAACATGAAAACTTTTTATGTTAAATTGACAGACTCCTCTATATAGTCATTCATTCAAAATTATTTAACACATGAGTCAGACATTTTTCTTTACTCCATTACCATATTAACTCATGATAGTTGATCAGATAAATCAGTCTCAAAAATTTTTTAAGAGAGCAAGGAATGGTGCACATGACATTTAAAAATTTGCAGTAGGATGGGTAGAGGAAACCAGAATGTCTGGAAAATTAAAGTGTAAGCAAAATCAGGTAAGGGATGAGGGTTAATAGATACTGATGCATAACAAGTTTCAGAGGAGTCTTTTCAATGGGTTTCCATTTTACAGTTGTTTTGATCTAATTGTTGGATCCTATAAAAATGTCTAGGTTTGTTTGTTTGCATTGATGACTACCATGTAGTCATTCCAATAAAGGAAACATTCTGCCCCCTCCATACCCCTTTATTTCCTAAATGCATGTCGATTGCTTTTCTCCTTTCTCTTTGCCATTTCACTTTTCTGCCCTTATACATAAGTATGTATTCAAACAATTTATGCTGTCAGGGAAGAGAGAAGAAGTTGAATAAAAATGCAGATGACAGAATATCTGCTCTGGTTCAAATTTTCCATCTTATTATACTGTTAGATATTAATAATTTTCTGCCATGATAGGTTGGCTAGTTCTTACCCAGCCAATTCCCATTCCAGAGTATGATAACAGCTCTGGATCTTCAAATCTTTACTATCCGAAAGAAGATAATCACTCTTGCTCCCTTTCCCACAAGGTAAAAATCACAGAACTGTTTACCTTAAGCCAAGTATTCTGTTATGACATGTTTAAAGGAAAGGCTATGTATAACTACTGGTATTGTGATCACTGGTAGTCACTGGGAAATTTACATTATAAATCCTCATCCGAAAGCCCAAAACAGGCATACCACTGTCACTCTTCCAGTACACATACATGAAGATAGGAAAGTCATCTAGGAAGAACCGAACACCAGCCTGTCCTTTAGTCATTTTGTTTAAGCCTTCCCTTAACTACACTATACATGGGATGTCTGTTTGTGAGCTACGAGCTGTTATCGCAATTTGTAGAAGGTGAAAGTTGTGTCCCAATGATCACCATCACGTATGCCTAAAGCATTTCTAAATCTTGAGCATGACTTGCCATTAAGGAATCTCGTGCAATTGGAATAATCAACCTTCCAGGGAAATTGTTTACTCTTTATGGAGAAAGATGAAAGTACAGAAAAGAAATAGAGCCAAAGAATGATACAGATTTAAGTGGTGAAGGGCCTTAGGATCTGGAATGTCCATTTCCCCTCAATATACAAAGAGTCCTAAGCAATTTAATAACTTCCTCAATGATACAAAAGTAGCTGATAGCAGAACATGGGTTTAACTTCTGATATTCTCAATTCTCCATAGTACCTTAGGTTTTTTTATTTGCTTGTGTGCTTGCTTGTTTGTTTTTTGGTGGGGGGTGTAGAGAAATGTCAAATTCTCCAACACTCAAATAATATTTTTACTATTCTTTAACAGTTCTAATTCTGTTAAATGATGACTTTCCAATCTCCATATTGTTATAAATGTAAAAAGTTGTTAGCAAGAATGTAAGGTCATTTATAAAACTATTTCCAATTATTCTTGACTTCAGATGTCTTGACAAAAGAAAGAGAAATATCTCTTGTATAGGATCATCTGCAAGAATTATGATTAAAATCTATTTACATACACACACGTACACACACTACCTATACTTTTTTTTTCCATTCTACCCATATATTCTATGTATATAATCTAGCCTTCCAATCTTCCTTAAAAATAATGGCTTTCAACACACTTGTCTTTGGTTAAATATTGCTCCTGACCATTTTAGAGTATTTGGGATCTAGCCAAACAAACGCAGCTCAGAAACTTTCGCGTGTCCACATGGCAAGTGACACACAGCATTTTTACTGAGGTATTTGGTGCCTGAGGCCAAGGATTGACTTTGGCAAAGCATTTCCTGGAATGTGGGTTGGAATATTCTAACTGCTGAACACATTCCCCCAAATTTTAAGTACCTTTGAAAAATGGAAAAGGGAATGCTGTCATAAGTGTTACTTAGCCAGAAACTATTTTTAAAAGCACTTTCCTCAATAGGGTAATATTTATTAAGAAAATTAAAAAATATTCTACACTAGTAAGTGGCACTCAGGAAAGTATGTCTAAATTTATTGGAATCAGGAGTTAAATCCTTTATGAAAATGATGCTGATTTTAGTACATCAATAATGTACCACTAATATGGCCATGCTATAATTATGAATAATCAGATCTCAAAACATAAACTCAGCAACCTCAAGTGATATGGCCTAGTTCATTGTCAAAAGCAATTAAACCATTCAGCAGAGAGGATTCTGTAACTTTTTAATTTTTTAAAATATCCATATTGGAAATTTAAACTCCTTTCAGAGCCCAATTCCCTTTACAACTGAGGAGGTTTTGTGCTTTTGTGTAATATCTACATTCTTATTGTAATATCACTATATAAATCTCTTGCTCTATTCACCTTGAAATAATTATTTGTAAGCTCAGGCCTTGGCATTAACAAATTTGTCTTTAATTTTGTATACCCCTCCATTTTTAACTTTCTCTCATAGACTGTTTTTCAACCTCTGATCATGTCCATTTTCTCCCATCTGAAGAGACTGCAGAATCTCTAACTTGGTGTTCAAAAGGGCTAATATTTTCATATCTGAAATTCATAAGCAGATAGTAAGTGTTCCATAGCTTAAGTTAATTCATTGATTACTTCCCTGTAGAGTGGTTTTGTTTAGCATCATGGAGATACCACACTTAACCTCCCTCCCCCCAAAAAATAACCCAAATTAGGTAATCTAAAGCAGTATAGGGCAGTTTACAGACTTTTATGAATATATAAGTAAAACAGAAAATATTTTGTCCTCTAACATTTAGTGCAAAAATAGACCTTTCTCAGAGCCCTCAAGTGACAAAGCTGTCATTTGTTTCTATTGTTAGACAGGGGAGCATGATGATGAAAGACTGCCTTCCACATCAGGTGTCTCTGAGTTTGGGGAAAAAATGATACCATTTATTGGCTGTGTGTTATGAGACAACTTATTTTACTTTGGTCACAATCTCCTCATCATTACAATACTTCTTTGGGTTGTTAGGGAAATCAGAAGGGATATTAAATGTGCAACAACTTAGCACAATACCTGAAATTTAGCAAGCGCCATAAGAAGGTTTTGCCGTTATATTTTTATAATTATAATTAATACCATGGTTGTTTAACTTCCTGCAGTACGGAAGAGTGGTTTGCCAATAATCCCCATACACAAAAGCAGAATTCAACAGTTTAGGACACTAGGAAAACTATCTGAATAAAAGAAAAACAAGAAGAAGAAGTGTCAAAACTCCAAATATGTATTATGGTTGATAGTCATCTGTGTAACTTGTTCATAATGTTAGTTTATGGAAAAGAAAGAATATTTGTTTAGTTCTGCTTTGAAACTTGAGGTAGATTATCGAAATCAAGAGTAGGATCAGCTTCCCAGTCGCCACTGCTTGACTGTGTGCTCTCAGTTTGAGGTGAGATTCCTTGCGTTATTCTTCTGGTATTTGTTGGCTTTGTATCGTTTTGCCTCCTTGTCAAAATGCACTGTTGGCTGCATGAAAGCAACCCGCGTTTGTTTCTTCTGGCAAAGAGATGTGGTAGGAGGGTGACTGGGAGCGTTGTTTATAGAATAACGGCATTAGTGAACAGTTTTGATCTTTAGGCTTTTATCCCCCCCCAAAAAAACCATGAGAGAAGTTGCCAACGTAAAAATTATTTCCTTTGCTGTAAAATTGGAATGATAACAGAATTTTTTTTTAAGGGTACCTATTTGTGCAATGAGTCCAACTGGTATTTCCTCAGGTACATTAACATATAATGCAGACAACTGGTTCAGCTTTTTCCTGAAAAAATGTGCCGAATATTTAATTTATTTTAAATGAGTAAGTTATTTTAAATGTGAAACCGTTATATATATAAATATATACCATGTCAACAACACATCAATTATTTAAGTTTTTATATAGGATTGCAGAAACTGATCAGGAATATGTATAAACATGTTGTATATCAGTCAGCACCAACTCAAGCCTGTAGGAAGAAGTCTCACCTTTCTAACAGCACATACACTATTCCTCCAAACATATGTAATCATTAAAAGGAAAATGAATAAAACATTTTTAGAAATCTGCACAAGTTTTATTACCTCAGACCTAAGAATTTGGGCTATTTGTAAGTTGCTTCCATACTTTAATGCTTTGAAAGCATTGTTTTTCTCCTTAAGAAAATTAACACAACTGCTTCCCAGATAGAGTTTGGGACTTTTAGTTTCTTTATTTAGATACATACAATGTACTCAAGTTATAGCAAAGATTATTACTCTTAAGTAATTATCAGTCATCATCTCTTTTCAGCTTATTGTGTTTAATGTTTTCTCAGCTTTATTATGGTATAATTGATAAAATTTTAAAACATTTTAACTGTACATAGTGACGTTTTGATATATGTATATACTGTGAAAGATTCCTCCAATCCAGTTGATTAACACATCTATCACCACATTTATTTATTTTTGGTGAGAATATTTGAGTTCTACTCAAATGTCAATTATATAATACAGTGTTATCAATTATAGTTACCACGTAGCACATTAGATCCTCTTTGAGATCCTGTTTTCATTTTCTTTGGATATTTGCCCAGAAGTAGGATTGCTGGACCGTATGGTAATTCTATTTGTAAATTTTTTTGAGGAACTCCCAATACTGTTTTCCCTAGTGGTTGTATTATTTACATTCCCACCCACAGTGCACAGGGTACCCTTTCCTCCACATTCTTACCAACACTTGTTACCTCTTGTCTTTTTGATGATAGCCATTCTGAGACATATGAGGTGATGTCTCACTATGCTTTTGATTTGCATTTCCCTGATGATTCGTGATGTTGAGTGTCTTTTCACATATCTGCTGGTCATTTACATGTCTTCTTTGGAAAAGTATCTATTCAGTTGCTTTTATTGTTGGAAGGAGTAATCATGATGGTGCTGGTTCTGGTATTTCTAGTGAGTGAATTAGTTTCAACCTCAAGTCTGATCACATGAAAGCCTCATGATAAAGGCTATCAAACAATCAAGTATCTATAGAACTGAAATTTTGGCTGAAATTATGCAAATTTGATAAGACAGTTGTAATCCATTTATTTAAATCAAATATATACAATCTATGTGTGTATACACACACACACACACACACACACAAACGCTTACATATATACAAATTAAATTAACCAGTTAGAAAAATTGCAGTTTTGAATATAAAATGTCTCTTATTATTGGATATTTAATTTTGGCATCTTTCCATCTTTGTTTCATATTTTGACAGACACTTCTGTATATTTTTAAACTTTTTGCTTTTAGCTTACTTTCTTAGTAAGAGAAATAGTCTTCATTATAGTGTCGAGAATTTGCCATTGAAAGTTTTATCTATTTAAATTTAAGATTATTCTCAGATTCTTAAAAATGAGACCATTGCTTATCTGCAGTCGGTGATTCTTCTGGGAAAAGACAAAATATTAGCAGACAAATGTTCTCTCTTGCAATTCCCCCTTTCAACTCAGGTTTTTGGCCATCTCCTAGTTTAAGCTTTGGGAAATAACAGTGTCTAACCTGAGTTGTTTGGTTTTTTAACAACTTGAGTTTTAGGGCTAGTTTTGCTATCACTCATTTACACTTGGAAAAACTTGATTTAGCCTCCATTTGCTCACCTGTGAAGGGTTCTAAAAGGGTAGATGATAACTGTCTTTTAAATAATTACACTTAGAAGGAAAGAATTTATAGCTGTTCTTACCCAAGCGTAGCTGGCATACCACTAACAAAAATATTATTTCCATCTTTAATGTATCTGAGTTTGATGCGTTTTCCACTATTTGACATAGATACTAAAAAGGTAACATGAGTATGGCTATTGGAATGTTTCAAACATACGGGAATAGTTCAAGCTTGCCCCTCACAAAACATGTTCACAAATAGCACATAATTTTGCAATCCAGTATGGTGGGAAGGACGGTTTTTGTTATATCCACGGTACACTTGACAACAATAAGAGGTTAAATGACTTTCCCAGGGTAATGAGCCAGACCCCAGATTCAGACAGAGGTCCCCTAACAGCAAGTTGCGTTGTTACACTTGCATTTCTAAAAGGGCAAGGCGTTGGGGCACCTGACTGGCTCTGTGAAAGGAGCACATGACTTGGTATTGGGGGTGTGAGGTCAAGCTAGGTGTAGAGATTACTAAAAAATAAGTAAATAAACTTAAAAAAATAAAGTAGAAGGGCATGATGTTTGGTTATTTTCAATGTAGATTCACATATTACATACTTGTAATTTTTAAAATTTGTGTTTCTTTTCTTTAAATCCAATCTTAAAATATTCTTCCTATTTATGAGATGCCTCAGTCATTTAAGCATGGGACTCTTGATTTCAGCTTAGTCATGATCATGGGTCGTGACATCAAGCCCTGCATTGGCTGACAGCCCAATGCTGACAACATGGAGCTTGGGATTCTTTTTGCCCATCCCCTGCTCACACACAACACTCTCAAATAAATAGACTTAAAAAATTTTTAATTCTCCCTATTTTATTCTGTGTACACAAAAATACACCATTTTGTAGTGTAGTATTTAAAACCTAATAAAGTTTATTTGCATGAAAGGTGACAAGTCCTTGAAAACTTTAAAGACTGAGTAGATCCTGTATGCTATTTCCATGAATAAAACTAAAATTAATCACAAACAGGAATAAATAATCACTTCTGAATTTTGCTTCATCTTCTCAAGGTCAAGCTACTCAGGCAAACAATGCAAAATATAATGTATTAGGAAACGTGAAGTTGAGGTTCAAAAAGAATTCACTACACACTGTGGTGTTAGTACAGCACCAATAAAATGAATTAATCACTTTTCTCTAAATATTATATTCACATACAGTTACTGAAAGGTTATTTCTTTTTGTAAAAGATACCCCATTTATAATTTGTATCACATTGTGAATGTCCCTATTCTGCCTTAGCAGTAAGCTCTCGATCTCTCATTTCTATAAACTAACACTTTTATACTTTTAAAACAGTGCTAATTTTAAATAATCACAAAGTTTTGCCTTTATAATTAATATCACCCCTTAATAAAAGTGATTAATAATGATCTTCTTTATATAGTACTTAACAGAAAAGAATTAGATTCATATACAATTCCAGGTCAAACATAAATTCACCAAGGATGATCTGTGTAAATAAATCAGCTTAGCATAAAAGTTATCTCACAAAGAAAAATTTAATTATTTTTAAAAAATAGGTTATCAGGGAAATTATTCTTTTATTAAGGTAAAGTACATGTAATACAAAATCTGCCATTGTAACCGTTTAAAAATGTTGTTCAATGGCATTAATTCCATGTTATACCACCATTAACAGTATTTCCAAATATTTTTGTTGCCCCCAAAAGAACTCTGTAACCATTTAGCAATGATTCCTCATTCTCTACTCATTCCATCCTCTGGTAACCTCTAAAATACTTTTGGTCTCTGCCTATTCTAAATATATCATATAAACAGAATCATACAATATTCGTCTTTTTGTATCTTATTTATTTCATTGACAGTAATGTTTTTAAAATTCAACCATGTTATAACACATGTCAAACTTCATTCCTTCTTATAGCTGTATATACATATAGCACATTTTGCTTATCCATTAATCTGTTGATGAACACGGATAGTTTCCACTTTGGGGCTATTCTGAATAGTACTCCAAATGAACACTAGACATACAAGTATGTCTTAGAGTCCCTATTTTTAATTCTTTGTGATATACACCTATGAGTAGAATTTTTTATATATGATTATATGGTAATTCCATGTTTAGCTTTTGGAAGAAGCACCAAACTTTTTTTTCTTTTTTTTTTAACAGTGGTTGCACCATTTTACATGCCTAACAGCAATGCACAAAGATTCCTTTTTTTCAACATAACTGGCAACATTCATTTTTTTTCTCTTAGAAATTATTGTCATTCTAGTAGGAGCAAAGTGGTATTTCATTATACTTCTGATTTGAATTTCCCTAAAACTAATGATATTGATGTACCTATTGACCATTTGTATATAATCTATATAGAAGTATCTATTCAAGTCCTTGGTCTACTTTTAAATTGCACTGTTTGGTTTTTTTGTTGAGTTGTAGTTGAGTTTTTTAATATATTCTAGTTATTAAACCTTATCAAATAGATGATTTGTGATATTTTCTCTCATTTCAGTTGTGTTTTCATTTTCTTGATAATGTCCTCTGATGCACAAATCTTAATTTTGATAAATGCAATGTATCTATTAATTTGGTGTTGCCAGTGTTTTTTATGTCAAATTTAAGAATCCATTGTCAAATTCAAGATCATGAAAATTTACCCCTAACACTTTATAGTTTTAGCTCTTAGATTTAGATAATTGATTTAATTTTGCTATGGTCTGTGGTAGGGGTCCAACATCACCCTTTTGCATGGGGAAATCCAGTTTCCTCAGCACCATCAGCACAATTGAAAGGGCTTATCACGTTTGTCAAAATTTAAATGACCATAGAGAGAAGGGGGCCTAGATGGTGGAGCAGCATGGAAGTCCTCTGCTTCTCTCATCCCTAAAATACAGATAGATCTGCACCAAACCATTTTGCATACCTACAGCTGAGGACTAACACAATAATCTGCATAACTTGAACCATAGAAGTCAGCAGGTATGTGGCACAGAGAGGTGAACTGGGTGAGAAAGAAGCCACAGAGGGTAGGGAGCTGTTTTTGTTCGCAGAGAGAGGATGGAGGCATGGGGAAGGGTACAAGAAAAGCATTCCCCCCAAAAGCAGCTGGAGAGAAAGAGAAAGAGTGGATGCATCCACAAGGAACTAAATAAGAAAGGGAGAAAGGACTAAGCAGAGGGTTTATACCATTAGAACTCTATAAACAGGGAAGCACAGAGTCAGAAACTCCACAGCTCAATACCTGGTGGGGCTCTGGTGGGAAGGGTGAATCCCCAGGAACAGACAGCAAGGTCCAAGGGGTCCTTGGGCCATGGGGGAAGGGGGGGTTCCTCTGCTGGCAGGACATTTGGTAGAGGCCTTTCCCCTAGGCAAAGGTCCCAGCAGACCCCAGATTAGAAACATGTTTGTGGGTGCTGGAACAAGGACACTAGGGTGCATTGAAGCCTGGCACCAGATGTGTGTTTTGATTTACCAGAGTCCCTGAACCACTGCTACTGCTCCATAATTTCATGATATTTTTCTGGAGTGGGCTGGCACCCAGCCATAGTCTCTGGGGCCCTGCAGCGGCTTGGTCATATGAGCTTTCCTGGGAGCAGGTTGGCACCTGGCTATTGCTTTGTGAGACACTCCCCCAGAGGGTCAGAGTGGGTTTAAGACTCAGGACCCTCAGAAGTGAGAGATTTGGAAACACAGCCCCATCTGAGATAAAATTTGGGAGGGAGGTACCGCTTGGCAGGCTCATGGCTCAGTTGCGGACAATGTAGAAGCAGAAAGTAGACAGAAGCTGGAGACAAAGGAGAGGCGATTGATTGCCAGTTGACAAAAGCACAGAGCTCTGATGCTAGAGACTGGGAAGCTGGGTGATGCCATTTTTACATCTCCCACACATGCAGATACATGTGTTCTCGTGCCACACTGATACACCTCAGTAAGCTAAGCAGCACCATCTAGTGGAGAATGGAGCTGCTACACAAAGCCCCGTCCAACTGTGACAACCAAGCCCTAGAGGACCATCACACATATCTCCACCTGCTTAGTTTATGGACTATAAACTGCTTCATAGTTTGACTTCTAGGGGAAACTGGGTATAATTTCAATCATATTTCACTCTGTTCACTGGTCCATCTATTTTTTTCTTATTCTTGGATACAGAAAGAAGGGCGTTGTATTATAATTAAGGGGTCTGCCCAAGAAGATCTAACAATTGTAAACATTTATGCCCCCAACGTGGAGCAACTAAATATATACATGAATCACAAACATAAAGAAACTCATTGACAATGATACCATAATAATAGGGGACTTCAAACACCCCACTTACAACAATGAACAGATCATCTAAACAGAAAATCAGCAAGGAAACAACGGCGTTGAATGACATACTGGACCAGATGGACTAACAGATATATTCAGAACATTTTATCCTAAAGCAATGGAATGCACATTCTTCTCGAGTACACATGAAACATTCTCCAGAATAGAACACATACTGTACAAATCAGCCCTCAACAAGTGCAAAAAGATCAAGATCATACCGTGTATATTTTCAGGCCACAACACCATGAAGTTTGAAATCAACCACAAGAAAAAAATTTGGAAAGACAACAAATACTTGGAGACTAAAGAACAGGCTACTACGTAATAAATGAGTTAACCAAGAAGTTAAAGAGGAAATTTAAAAAAAACATGGAAGCCAATGAAAATGATAAAACAACAGCCCAAAACCTCTGGGATGTAACAAAGGTGGTCAGAGGAGGAAAGTATATACCAATCCAGGCCAGCTTCCTTAGGAAGCTAAAGAAGGAAGAAAGGTCTCAGATACACACCTTTACACCTTACACTTTACACCTTAAAGAGCTGAAAAAAGAAGAGCAAATAAAACCCAGAACCAGCAGAAGCAGGAAATAATAAAGATTGGAGAGAAAATCAATACTATCAAAATTAAAACAAAACAATAGATAGAAACAAAGAATAGATCAATGAAACCAGGAGCTGGTTCTATGAAAGAGGAGAGATCACAACCAACACTGCAGAAATACAAATAAGAGAATATTATGAGTAATTATATGCTAATAAATTGGGCAATCTGGAAGAAATGGACAAATTTCTAGAAACATATAAACTACCAAAACAGAAAGTAAAATTTGAATAGACCCATAACCAGTAAAGAAATTGAATTAGCAATCAAAAATCTCCCAAAAAACAAGAGTCCAGGGCCAGATGACTTTCCAGGGGAATTCTACCAAGAAGAGTTAACACCTGTTCTTTTGAAGCTGTTCAAAAAGATAGAAATGGAAGGGAAAATTCTATGAGGCCAGCATTACCTTGATTCCAAAACCAGACAAAGACCCCACTAAAAAGGAGAACTATAGACCAATTTCCCTGATGAACACAGATCCAAAAATTCTCAGCAAGACACTAGCCAACCAGATGCAGCAATACATTAAAAGAATTATTCACCACAACCAAGTGGAATTTATACCTGCGATGCATGGCTGGGTCAATATCTGCAGATCAATCAATGTGACACATCACATCAATAAAAGAAAGGACAAGACCACATGATCCTCTTCAATAGATGTAGAGAAAGCATTTGATAAAATAAAGCATACTTTCTTGATAAAAACCCTCAAGAAAGTAGTTATAGAAGGATAATACCTCAAGATCATAAAAGCCATATACAAGAGACCCACCGCTAATATCATCCTCAATGGGGAAAAACTGACAGCTTTCCCCCTAAGGTCAGGAACAAGACAGGGATGTCCACTCTTGCCACTGTTATTCAACATAGTATTGGAGGTCCTAGCCTCTGCAATCAGACAACACGAAGGTATAAAAGGCATCCTAATCAGCAAGGAAGCAGTCAAACTTTCAGTCTGCAGAAGACATGATACTCTATATGGAAAACCCAAATGATTCCACCAAAAAACTGTTATAACTGATCCATGAATTCAACAGAGTCACAGGATATAAAATCAATGTAGATAAATCTTTGCATTTCCATACACCAATAATGAAGCAGCAGAAGGAGAAATTAAGGAATCAATCCCATTTACAATTGCATCAAAAGACATAAAATACCTAGAAATAAACCTAAGCAAAGAGGTGAAAATTTATACACTGAAAACTATAGAAAGTTTATGAAAGAAATTGAAGAAGACCCACACAAAAAAATGGAAATATATTTCATTCTCATGGATTGGAAGAAAAAATATTGTTAAAATGTCAATACTACCCAAAGCAATCCACATATTTAATGCAATCCCTATTAAAATAACACCAGCATTCTTCACAGAACTAGAATAAACAATCCTAAAATTTGTATGGAACCAGAAAAGACCCCAAATAGCCAAAGCAATCTTGAAAAAGAAAACCAAAGCAGGAGGCATCACATTTCCAGACTTCAAGAGATATTACAAAGCTGTAATCATCAAGACAGTATGGGACTGGCACAAAAACAGACACTCAGATCAATGGAACAGAATAGAGAACCCAGAAATAAACCCACAAATGTATGGCCAATCAATCCTTGACAAAGAAGGAAAGAATATACAATGGAATAAAGACACTCCCTTCAGCAAATGGTATGGGAAAAACTGGACAGCGACATGCAGAAGATTGAACTTGAACCACTTTCTTACACCATACACAAAAATAAACTCAAAATGGATGAAAGACCTTAATGTGAGACTGGAAGCTATCAAAATCCTCGAGGAGAAAGCAGGCAAAAAACCTCTTTGACCTTGGCCATGGCAACATCCTACTCAACACATCTCCAGATCCAAAGGAAACAAAACAAAAATGAACTATTGGGATCAATGTATCAAATATATCATCAAGATAAAAAGCTTCTACACAGCAAAGGAAACAATTGGCAAAACTAAAAGACAACCAATGAAATGGGAGAAGATATTTGCAAATGAGGTATCAGATAAAGGGTTGGTATCCAAAATCTATAAAGAACCTGTCAAACTCAACACCCAAAAAACAAATACTCCAGCGAAGAAAAGGGCAAAAGACATGAATAGACACTTCTCCAAAGAAGACATCCAGATGGCCAACCAACACATGAAAAAATGCCCAACATACCCATCATCAGGGAAATACAAATAAAAACCACACTGACATACCACCTCACACCTGTCAGAATGGCTAACATTAACAACTCAGACAACAACACATGTTGGCAAGGATGCAGACAAAGGGAACTCTTTTGCACTGCTGCTGGGAATGCAAAGTGGTGCAGCCACTCTGGAAAATAGTATGGAGGTACCTCAAAAAATTAAAAATAGAACTACCCTATGACCCAGCATTTGCACTACTAGGTATTTATCCAAAGGATACAAAGGTCTGCCGTGTTGAAGGGGCACGTACTATAAACACAATGTATACAGCAGCACTATTGACAATAGCTGAGTAATACTTGGCAATCACAACGAATGAAATCTTGCCATTTGCAACAGCATGGATGGAACTAGAGGGTATTATGCAGTTGGTCAGAGAAAGACAAACATCATATAAGTTCACTCATATGTGGAATTCAAGATACAAAACAGATGAACATAGGGGGAGGGAAGCAAAAATAATGTAAAAACAAGGAGAGGAACAAATATAAGAGACTCGTAAACATAGAGAACAAACTGAGGGTTGCTGGAGGGGTTGTGGGTGGGGGGATGGCTAAATGAGCAAGTGGCATTGAAGAAGACACTTGTTGGGATGAGCACTGGGTGTTATACATAGGACATGAATCACTGGATTCTACTCCTGAAATCAGTGTTACACTATATGCTAACTAACTTGGATGTAAATTTAAAAAAGAAAATATGTGAGGGTTTCTTTCTGAACTTGCAATTATATTCCATTAGTCTATGTGTCTAACATGCTAATATCACACGGTTTTGATTACTGTAGTTTTAGTGCTTTGAAATCAGGAAATATGAGTCCTCCAGATTTCTCTTTTTCAAAATTATTTTGATTTAAAGACCCTTCACACATGAATGTGAGGATAGGGATTGCATTAGATCACTTTCAAGAGTATTGATGTTTTAACAATATGAAGTCTTCTAGTCATGAACAATAATTGTCTCTCCATTTTTATCGATCTTTTATTTCTTTCAGCAGTGTTTTATAGTTTCCAGTGGGCAAGTCTTTCACCTCCTTGGTTAGACTTATTCCTAAGTATTTTATTATTTTTGATGCTACTGTAAGAGGAATTGTTTTCTTAATTTCCCTTTTAGATTATTCATTGGCAATGTATAAAATACTATTGATATGGTGTAATGCATCACATAAGTAGAATGAAGACAAAAATCTACAAGAACATCTTAATTGCTGCAAAAAAGGTACTTGACAAATTCAGTACCCTTTTATACTAAAACCAGTCAGAAAAGTAGGAATAGAAAGTACCTTCCTTAATATGAAAAAGGGGATTTATGAATAACCCACAACCAATAATATACTCAATGGTATAAGACTTAAAGCTTTAAATCAGGAATAAGACAATGATGTTTGTTTTCACTATTGTTATTCACCATTACACTGGCAGCTCTAAGCTAGAGATAAGAAGGAAATAAAAGTCATCGTATTAAAAAAGAAGAAGCAAAATAATCTTGATTTTCCTAGTGTTAAGTAACCTTCTCAAATTTAATGAACTACAAAATGGTTTCTTTTCCAATCTTATAAGAAAAAAAATAATGAAGACTTCTATTTTAAATACCAATCTTTTAAAATTTATATTATAGGAAAATATAGCATCTTATCCAATCCTCACCATAGAGAACTGGTTTTATTGCTCTGACTTGTTCTTTAGTAAGAGTGGTTGACAGAACCCCAAGACATCTTATCAGTGTCAGAAAAGAGACATTTATTCTATTTTTGTTGAAATAAGTTTGAAATGCGCTAAAAAAAAACACACAAAAAACTAATGACCATTTTTAGGAAAGCCACGATGATGGATCAAAAGACTTTTGTAGACTTCCCTTTAATTTCTGATTATGGTAAAATTACAGGCACAATTAATATAAATAACGTATTTTAAATAAAAACACTTTTCTTTCTTAGAAATTCTAATATTCCCAATTCCCAGTGCTCCATAAAATTTCTTCAGGAGATAATCTTTTATTTAATAGTCCCACTGCTTCTACTGCTACCCTTTCCCCCATAATTCCAAACTACTTTTATGTAAATACTTGGGTTAGAATTGTTTTTAGGAATTCTTCACCATGAAATCATGTAGTAATAACAGAGTGACAAGTGTATGTTTGGGGGATATGGAAGATGCAAAGATGTGTGATACTATTTTTAGCCTAAATTTTCTTCAGTATAATATAAACAACAGTATTCTTTATCACAATATAAAAATTATCAAAAAATGTGCAAGTCTTGTATGCTGAAACCTGCAAAACATTGCTGAAATTAAAGAAGACATAAATAAATGAAGAAATGTACCATGCTCATGGACTAGAAAATTCAATATTGTTAAGTCACTTTTTCCCTAAATTGGTCTGTATGTTCAATGCAATCCAAATCAAAGTCTCTGCAGGGTTCTGTAGATATTAACAACAAATTTTAAAATTAACATAGAAATACAAAAGACCTAGAAGAGGCGAAACTATTCTGAAAACAGAATGAAGTTAAAGACTTAGTAAAAAGAGACTAGATGTGGTTCAAGAAGAAGGCACAGGAAGATCCTAAACTCACCTCCTCCCACAGACACACCAAATCTCCAGCCACATATGGAACAGTTCCCTCAAAAAAACCCTGAAACTAGCTGAGCGGCTTCCTCATAACAAAGGGGGAAAGGTCACATTGAGGTGGATAGAAGATGGCTACCAAAACCAGACAAGAACACCACAGAAATGACAATTACAAACCAATATTCTGATGAATATGAATGCTAAAATCCTCAATAAGATATTAAGTCAAATTCAACAATACATTTAAAAGAACAGACACCATGATCAAAAGAAGTTTATTCCAGACAGGCAAGGGTGGTGCAACATCCACAAATCAGTCAATGTAATATGCCACATAAACAAAATGAAGGATAAAAATCATATGATCATCTCAATAGATTCAGAAAAATACATTTGACAAAATTCAGCATTCACTTATAAAACCCCTTAATATAGTGGGCATAGAGGGAATGTACCTCAACATAATCAAGGCTATTTAGGACAGACCAGAGCTAACATCATACTTTATGTTGAAAAACTGAAAGCTTGTCCTCTAAGATCAAGAACGAGACAAAGATCTCCACTCTCCTCTCTTTTATTCAACATAGTTTTAGAAGTCCTAGCCAGAGCATTTAGGGAAGAAAAATAAATAAAATTATCCAAATTGGAAAGGAAAAAAAAAACTGTCACTATTTGCTAACAACATAATTTTATATATAAAAAAAACCCTAGAGACTGCACCAAAAACTGTTGAAATACATGAATTCAGTAAAGATGAAGATATAAAAACAATATACAAATATCTATTGCATCTTTATAAACCAACAAACTATCAGAAAGAGGAATTAAGAAAAGACTCCCATATATAATTGCATCAAAAAGAATAAAGTATCTAGGAATAAATATGACCAAGTAGGTGAAAGACCTGTACATTAAAAGCTGTAAGATTTTAGTGAAGGAATTGAAGACAAAAATAAATGGAAACAAAGTTTTTATTCACAGATTGGAAGAATTACAATTGTTAAAATGTCTATATTGCCCCAAGCAAGGCACAGATTCAATGCAATTCCTATCAAAATCCCAATGACATTTTTTCACAAAAATAGAACACTAAAATTTATATGGAACCACTAATATATCCCAAATAGCCAAAACAATCTTGAGGAAGAAGAACAAAGCTGGAGGCATCACACTCCCTTGTTTCCAACTATATTACAAAGCTATAGTGATCAAAACAGTATGATATTAACATAAAAACAGACAAATAGATCAACAGAACAAATAGCCCAGAAATAAACCCATTCATTTGTGGGCAATTAATTTATGACAAAGGAGGCAAGAACACACAATAAAGTATCATTTCTTCAATAAATGGTGTTAGAAAAACTAGACAGCCACATACAAAAGAATGAAATAAAATAAGCAACTTATACCATGAACAAAAATTAACTCAAAATTGATTACGATTTGAACCTAAAACCTGCAACCATAAATTTCCTAGAAGAAAGCATAGATGGTCAGCTTTTTGGCATAGGTCATGGTGACAACTTTTTGGATCTGACTAGAAAGTCAAGGCAACAGAAGCAAAAATTAAAAAATGACACCACATCAAACTGAAAAGCTTTTGCACAGTGAAGGAAACCATCAATAAAATGAAAAGGCAATCTATGTAATGGGAGAAGATATTTGTGAGTCATGTATTTAAAGAGTTAATATTCAAAGTATATGAAGAACTCATAAAACTCTAATAAAAAATCCAATTAGGTGCCAACAGGCACATGAAAAGCTGTTCAACATCATTAATCATTAGGAAAATTTAAATCAAAACCACAAGGAGCTATTACCTCACACCTGTTAAAATGACTATTATCAAAAAAAAAAAAAAGAAAAAATAACAAGTGGTGGTGAGGATGTGTAGAAAGAGAAACTGTTGAACTCTTGGCAGGAATGCAAACTGGTGCAGTCACTATAAATATCAGTATGGAAGTTCCTGAAAGAATTAAAAATATAACTATTTTTTATATATGACCCAGTAACTCCACTTCAAGGTATTTATACAGAGAAAATGAACATTAAATCAAAAGGAGATATGAGCCCGTATGCTTATTTCAGTATTATTTACAATAGTCAAGATGTGGAAACAACCTGTGCCCGTAAATGAATAAAGACCACACATACACAATGAAATCTTGCCACTTGTGACGACATTGATGGAACTTGAGGGTATTATTCTACGTGAAGTAAGTCCAAGAAAGACAAATATCATATGGTATTCATATATAGAATTATATATGAAATTTAAAAAAAAACAATCACAAAACAGATACAGAGAACAGACTAGTGGTTGTCAAGAAAGGCAGAAGGAGGTTGGGAGGTGGGCAAAATGAATGAAGGGGTCAAAAGGTACAAACTTACAGTTATAAAATAAATGTCATGGGGATGTACTGTATAGTAATGTATGGTGACTGTAGTCAATAATGCACTGCCTATTTAAAAGTTTCTAAGAGTAACCTTAAAAGTTCTCATCACAAGAAAAAGAAATGTAACTTTGAATGGTGACAGATAGTAACTAGGCTTATTGTGATCATTTCGTAGTGTGTACAAATATAAAATCATTGTACACTAATATGCTCTATGTTAGTTATATCTCAATTAAAAATAAGAAACACAGTAATTAAGCCTGTGTGGTATCCATACCAGGATAGACAAATAGATAAAAGACATAGAATAGAGACCACAGACCTACCTATATACTGTCAATTGATTTTTTCACAAACGTACAAATGCAATTCAGTGTAGAAACAAGTAGTATTTTCAACAAGTTGTCCTGAAAAAACTGGCTGTGCATATGAACTGGCTGTGCATATAATCCGTAGTTTACACCATGTGCAAAGCTTAACTCAAGTTCAATCGTAGTCCTGAATATAAAACATACAACTCACAGAAGAAAATAGGACAGATTTTGAGTAGGAAATCAGAGTAGAGAAGTAGTCAGAGCCCCATCATACAGGGCTTATAAAATTTTGGATGTATTTGTACATGTGATCTGAAATAATTAGAGTACTGTAAGCAGAAAAGTCGCATGAATCATCTTTGTGTGTGTCAAAATTATTCTGGCAGAAGTGTTGAGAATGGACTTAATAAGAGCAGTAGAAGCCAACGGTGCTGGCTTAGACTCCAGTGGTAGTAGAATGGGGAAAGGAAGTCGGGTTTGGAGTATAGTTTGAGGGCAGAGCTGAGATGCTGTGTTTGTAGATTGGATGTGGAATATGAAAGAAAGTCAAGGATAATGCCAAGGGTTTGGGTCTGAGAAGCTGATGAATAGAGGTGCCATTTTCTGAAATGGGAACACAGGGGAAGAATAGGGAACAGAAATCAAGAGTTTGGCTTTGTACTTGTCATGTTTGAGGTAACTATTAAGCACCCAGGTGGTGATGTCAAATGATCCGTGGGAAATAAAACTATGGAGTCTGAGGGAAAGATGAGAACTGGAAATATAATTTTGGTGTCATGAGCCTGTAGAAGATATTTAAAACCATCAGATTGGATCAGCTCTAGTAGTTAATGAATGTTTATAGAGGAGACCAACGACTGGATCCTGGAATGCATCAAAATTGCTTGTATTTGAGAGGAATAGATTTTTTTTCAGTGTCTGTTATATAAAATTTTTCATTCTCTTTCATTCTGTTATAGCACCATTGCCATAAAAGTAAAGTGATGATAGGAAGGGGTATTGGGCAAGTCCTAGAACTAAGCCATCTAACCCTGGATTTGTTGGTAACTAGATCCTAGCCTTGAGCTCTATGACTTCCCTCCCTGAGCTTCAGTTTCATCATCTATAAATTAAAACAATAGAGCTTGTTGGCTGCTTGAGCAGGAGGAATAAAAGAAAAGAGTAAAACTAACACTAAGGTTTTGAGATTCATTGGTTCCCTGGCAGAAAAGCTACTAGTTTAGGAAAGAAGATTTAGCTACATTGAGCATGACCTATGTCATCTGTAATGACCCCTAAATCTTTTGCAGCTGTTCCTACACAGTGCTGGCTTCTTATTTTTCAGCGTGCTTTTCACTTGAATTTATTGTTCTATAACTTAGTCAGGGATAGTTTGGTTTCAAAACCCAGAAACTCTCTGAAACTAGCTCGAGCAGAAAAGAGAATATTTTGGAAGGTCCAGTGTGCCTCACAGAATTCAAGGATCTCCTGAGACAGAAACAGGAAATGGAAGACTGTTAATCCCCATTCTGGTTTCCTCTTCTCTAATTACACATAATCTGTCCTGACTCCACCAACAAGATGCCTTAGATTCCTGAAATATGTACTTACAAGTCCAGTCTCCACCAATGATTGCCCCAGTCTTTGAAATTGTCCCAACTTCACATTCCTGGGAGAGAGAATTTGATTGGCTCTGTCTCGCTTTGCTTTATTGTTGCTGCTTTCTGAATCAGTTGCCCATCCTTGGTCTAGTTAGCTGTGGCCAAGCAGGGGTGGGTTCACATAATATAAACATGCTTCTAACCTTCAAGATGGGCGCTTCAGATGACATCTCATAAAAGAACAATGAAGCTACCCCTAAGTGGATCTAATCTCAAAATAATAACATTTTAAAAACTATTCTAAATTACCTATTTTTAATTATTCTGACTCACCCACCCCCTCATACACATGCACACAAATTTTTAAATGTTATTATTCAGCAAGAAATATGAAAGTAATAGAAATCTATGATTTCTGTTTTCTAAAATGCCAAAACATCAATTTTTTTTTCAAATATTTTGGTTTGGGCAAATAAATTTTTAAGTCTTTCATCAATATCATATGTTAAATGAGGTAAAATCACTAAGGAGATATTTTGGTTCTTGTTTCTCCACAAGTACAACTAATAAAAATTCCCCATGGAACTAACAATGCATTTTGACTGCTAGACTATTGAAGAAAAAAAAAACTTCTCAGCATTTGGGTTAATTTCCCACAAATTATATCTATCAAGACAGTATCAGTAGAGGATGTTAATATTTCTAAGAAAGAAATTAACTACCACTTTGTGGCCTTTATTTTTCTAAAATAACAAGGAGGGCCGAAGCTTACAAAACTAAGAAAATCAATGCAAGGAAAATACTTTTCTTTTTCCTATATGCATTTGAAGTGCATGCGGATTTCACAGTGCTGCTTATTTATTATCCTTCCAACAAAATAACACTATAATGCATTAGAGTTATTTTTAAAGAAGTATTTGTTCATGTCTTTGGAGAATTTAAATGTAAGTCCTGGGACACAGACAATGTTATGAACTTATGCAGAAAGCAATCTTTGTGAAAGGCAAATTCTAAGAATTCGAAGCCTCGTGAGATCTTCCTCTTCCCATCCCTCCAACTGCCCTTCTTAGTGGGTTTTCTTCATTTCTTACTTCCCTCATGGTGGGAATGGCCAAAGACTTAGTCCTTCAACAACAAATACTCAGTTATTCATTCATTCAGCTAAAGCTAGGGGGCATCTACTGTTTGTAAGGTGCTATCCCACCGGGCTCTGAAGATTAGAAAACAAATTAGCTACTACCATTGTCTTTTAGGATCTTACAGCTTCTGGGTAAAATGGACTTGTATGTAAGTAAGTGTAACAGAAAAGAGATACATGTTGTAACAGAATATAGGTAAAGAGCTACGTGATGTTAGGAGAAGGAGGGGTTTAAAAAAAAATCATACCACCCAGGGATCTAAAAGTCTGTCTTCTTGATAATTTTTCAGTAATCAGTAATTGATTACTGATTATTTCTTTGTAGGGCCCTTTGCAAACTAGTTACAACTTTTAAATAATAATAAAATAAATAACATCAGCTAGCAATCATTAGAGTATTCACTAAGTGCAGGCAATTTACAATCACGGATATGTATTTTTATGTAATCCTCACAACTGCCCTACAAAGTATACAGTGTTATTTTTCCCAAGTCACATGTAATAAAACTGAAGTTCACAGCTTCTATAACAAATGAGTTGACAGAATCCCGACTCTGCATTTAGGTAGTTGATACTAAAGTCCAAGCTCTTAACTGTTACATTATATTGTTTACAGCCCCCAAATTCATCTTTACCAATTTCATTCCTTGCCAGTAAACTAACCTCATGTTTTTCTATAAAGATGGATATCAACTGCTAAGAGTTGCTTTGACCTCAGACCTTTCTATCTCAACATTTTCTGTATCTTTATCCCACCTGTCTCTTAACAATGTTTTTCACTTTGGGAATTTATTTATTTATTTATTTTTTATTCATTCATTCATTCATTCATCCATCCATCCATCCATCCATCCATCCATTTTTTTGCTTGCTTGGTTGGTTGGTTTTTGAATCTTTGTCCCCATTTCTTTGAGCCTTTTCTTCACTTCTACTTCCCTCCATGAAACCTTTCTTGACTTTCAAGTGTGTTAATAATTTCTTTATCTGAACTCTCTAAGCACAGTCTCATATTATTCACCGTTTTTGCAATAATTTTGGCCCCTAATGCATGAGAAATTCTTTGAGGAGATGAATAATTTATTGACAAATTTCTTTCCCCATGGCATCAACTAAACTACTGGACACAAAGAAGTCAGTGTACAAACACTTACAATGGATTGTTATAGTTTTAAAAAATCTAAAATGTTTAGTTATCTTTAAAATCAAGAACTTCTGGGGGCACCTAGGTGACTCAGTTGATTGACTCCCACTTCAGCTCAGGTCATTGTCTCATGTTTCATGGGTTCGAGAACTTACGGCTTTAAATTTGACTTTGAGAATTTGTATGGTCAGTATGTTATTTTCAGATGGAATCACATTTAGCAGTTCTCATATTTAGTTCTTCATTTCTACAGAAATCCTTCCTTAATCATCTATCATACATGAAATACTCTGAAAGAAGAGAAGTTTTTGTTTGCATAACCTTCTAAGTTTTAAGACTACGTGAAGCCTACACAAATTAGTTAAAATATTAACATCAAAAGATTTGATTAAGTGTATGCCATTTCTTGAGCACATTTTGATCTTTGAAAAAATCAATCAGAATTGTCATGATAGTTATCTTCAGAATCTTTTCTGTTCTTTGTTAATATTTCTTTGAAATTTTATTTTCTAAGCCACATATTTATTTCTTCTTGAGACTCTCTTCCAGTCTTACAAGAACACTATTTTACTAAAAGTCTAGGAAACAAGACTAAAACAGGACTGCAAAAAAAAGCAAGCATTCTGATTTTGTTCCCACTTCAGTCCTTGAAATCATGTTATTTAATCCTAAGACACAAAGGACAAGATTTTAATGCAAAATAGTATTTCCTTTTTCTATTTATCTCTTCTTTAAATATTCTGAATGAAAAAAAATCTTCCATGGCAGAACTGTTTAGAAACTAGCATTTGGTTAGAAACTAGCATTTCTACAAAATATTCCACCCATGTAATGAACATCTTGCCTAAATTGCTTGTTTTCCCTTTCATATTTTGAATTCTGCTCCAAACTCTTTACTTTCTTCATGTGCTTCATAAACAGTTATTTAGCTGACTCTTAAAACTAAATGCCTTTAACTTCACTCAAAAGGAGAGAGGTAACAGTGCTCTTCTTAAGACTGTGTTCCTCCTCCCTGGGGCCGGAGTTATCCCTTATTAGTGAGGAAGGCGGAAAAAGATGAAAATGAATAATCAGATTGTTGGAAGTCGGGCCTAACAGCTGGTACAAAGTAAACAGACTGCAGGTATTGAAAGAGTACAGGTTTCCAGTCCATTTCCTTTTTTTGCACAATGTCTGGCTCCTACGTTCTTTATTCAGATGGGCTCTTACCTGGCAGTGAAGTTTTTTGGCTATATTTTTGTGAAATATCTGTAGGAAATGAGTTGAGAAACTTGACAAGAACAGCTTGAGGTATTTGATGAATAATAGAGAACTTCCACCATTCAAGTGTCTGACTAGGGCAGAATGAGAAGTATTAGAAACTTGGAAAAAAGGACAGATTGATTCAAAAATAATACAGTGCTCTAACCCACTGGCAAATACAGCTCTTTGTAAAGCACTGTAGACAGATCACATAGGGGAAGAGCTTAAATTACGTTTCCTTAGGCTTATTTGGACTGTCTTGCCTTGTTTGTCACTGGCTGCCTGCTCCGGCCCATCAAAAATATAAACATTTAAAGGGAAACAAAAAACCTTGCACAGAAGTACCAATGTTTTAAGGGTCTCTTTCTCATGTATGTGAGGTGCTATTTAGTTAGCATTCTTACGCTGTGAAAACTGATCGAACGCCTGCACTCTTTGTCGTTCTTTTTCCCATTTACCATCACAACTCTGGGGGAAAAAAAGCAGTCTTATTTAACAACCTGTGATAGCATAACGAGAATAGGATGCTTTCTTCTCATTTGAATACAGAAAAAATCTAGCACATTCTTAGAATGACTTCATAATACAGTGTTCTCTATGTGGACTTCATAAGCACTAAAAGAATTCTTAAACTTCAGCACACATTCAAAAGGAAGGAGGAAGTTGGTTCTAAAGAATAAAAGGGGAATAAGTTTGGGCTAACTTGGCTGAATTTTAATCCTTTCATTAATAAAATGAGCCTGTTTGACCAGATGAACTGTAAAAGTCTTTCAGCTTTAATAGTCTGTATGTCTAAATTACTTTTTATGAATGAAGTTTTTTATTTGCCATTGATTTTGTATTTCATTTATGTCCTATGTTTTTCTAGTTTACCCTATGAGTGGGAGGGCATGTATTGTCATTCTATATTCATCCCTCTGGGGTAGATACAGGTTAGCAAAACACCAGAGACTTAATAGTAAATAATACTGGGCCTCATGTTCTGAATTCTATCTTCTTTGCAGTTGGCAGGAAAGGGAAGAATGTTCTAGCTTAAGATTTTTCCGAACTATTTATCAGTTAAACTCAGTGGACACTTGTCAGTTCTTATTTGGTTAAACTCAGCAACTTTCAACAGGACTGCCTCCCAACTCATGTAAAAATACACATATACGTATACACATCACTCTTTGTCTGACACCACCCTCTTGGCTTTCCTTCCATCCTTCCACTGTTCCTTGTCAGTCTCCATTACATGCTTGTCTTCCATCCTTCACTGTTCTACCCTAAGCTGTCTTCTCTTCTCTGCTTCCTGTCTCATGAACACTGCATCTGTGCCCATGGTTTCAATCATCAAATGTTAGTACATGCCAAAATCAGTATCCCCAACCCAAACTCTCTTTTTAGACACAAACTACTCTACCCAAATACCCTGTGTACCTCCCTATTTGTTTCAGAGCCACGAACTACAGCATGTATATAACCAAATGCATGCCCCATCACCCTAGCATGCTCCTTCCCTAATGCTTCCTTGTCCACGAATTTTGTCATCAGCCAGTCAGTCCTAAAGTCAGTCATCAAAGACATTAGCTTCTCCCTCAATCCCACATTCAAGCAACTACCATGCAGGATACTACTCACATCTGTTGGGCTTTTTCCCCCCTCCATATCTGTGGTCACCCCTAGATCCAAACAACCAATATCTTTCAATTGCATCCTGTTCCCCGTCTTTCCCTTTTGAAATACATTCTTTACCTCTCACTCTCACCTCCCAGCAGACAGTGAATTTACCAAAATGCAAATATGATCATATTACTCTTACTTAAAGCCTTTTGTTTGTCTTGCATTAATATTAGGATAAAACCAAACTCATTAACAAGGCTTATAAAGCCCTAATTACATGACATTCAGGTATTCTCCGGCATCCAGCTATTTCCCCTTCCTGCCTCCAACTTAAGGTGCTGACACACGGAATTCCTTTCAACTCCTGAAACACATCATTCCTTTCTCTTCTCCGGAGGCTTTTGTGTAGCCTTTTCCTTCTACCTTGAAAACATTTTTTCTTCCTTTTCAGCTCTCAGCTAAGGCAGAAACAAATTGTCTTTAACATGTATTCAGCAACTGCTATCTATAAATCCTTTTCTAATGCATTTTATATGTATTAACTTCCTTAATTCTCATAACGTCTCTATTTATTATTATTATCACTATTTTACAACGAAGCATGTGAAAAACAGTCAAGTTAAGGAATTGCCCAGATCAGAAAGGTAGGAACCGGCTGAGCCAACATTTGATCTTCTACAGCAGAGCCAATGACTTAAGGGCATTAGACTTAAAAATCATTTTCCCTGTTTGGACTCGTACGGTCTCTGACACATGGCCCTTAACCCAGACTCGGTTTGTTACTCCTGAAATATCTCCTGACATCATGCCTCTTCTACCC
Organism: Felis catus; assembly: GCF_018350175.1. Classification (NCBI taxonomy): domain Eukaryota; kingdom Metazoa; phylum Chordata; class Mammalia; order Carnivora; family Felidae; genus Felis; species Felis catus. The sequence continues at coordinate 64,949,558 of NC_058368.1, forward strand.
CCACTACCAAAGTACTTACTTAAGTCACTGTCTTTTAATTATTTTCTCTGCCAGACTATCTAGTTTTCAAGGGTAGAAATCACATTTATTACAGGAATGAATGAATGCACAAATGAATGAGCACCGTTAATGCTCTACCTCCATTCAGCATTTGTTAGAAATCTGGGCCTTCAGGCAGAGGCTTTATCTACATTTCTAGTACTTCCTTTTCACAATTTGTTAAATTATAATTATGTAGGTATTTCCTCTTGAGACAGCCAATTCGTAATCATTTGTATACTTCACAAGTCAACGCCTTTGTCTCAACAGCCCCAGTGAGTTACAAATGGTCTCTAAGTCTTTTCTTGCTCTGCACCTGGCTGTGCTGGTGGGGCATTGGGCAACGTCTACCAGAGGCAGAATTCCTCTTTGCCGCAGGCAGCTGGCACAGCGACAGTTTTCTTCCATCTTTCACATCGGTTTCTTATTGTTTTACCTCATATGCATTTTCTTGTAAATCCATATTTAAAAATAATGCCAGTATCCCTGAGCAGGCCACACACAGCATGCATCTTTAATTGATCCTAATGCTAAAACTACTAACATGAAATGGCCACATGTTATTTCTTTAAGAGTTCTATATATCCGTTGACTTTTTGCTCTCCTGGGAACCCAGCTACCACCTTTCATATTTTTTCCTATGGCAAAAGTAATTCTGTAATACCAACAACAGATTTAGGTATTGGCTCACAAAACAGAATCTTATTGTAAATTGAGATTCCTTTTTATTGGCTTTCAAAGAATGCCCATAAATAAATGGGAGGGGGAGGGAAAGCCACAGGCAAGAATAAGTTGGGCTTTACAGATGAACATCCTTAAGAGGGTACATGATTATCATGAAGGTATAAACCTGTAGTGTATATTATAGAAATCAAGTAGGCTTTGGGGCTGCAGCAAACAATTTCTGAGTCACCTGAACAAGTTATTTAGCCCCTTGATTGCTACTTTTCTTGTATAAAATAGGACTAATTCTCTTGATGAATTGTTACAAGGATTAAATAGATAAACATACGTGCACATAGGAAAAGTTGAATAGATTCTAATTGACTAATGTTAATATGAATAGATACTAATTTATTAACAATATTATCTGCCTTAAGAAGTATTACTATTCAAGTATTTAATCAAGTAAAATTTATGGACTAGGTAGAATGACTATTATAGGTAATGTGTATTTAGACTGAGTATATGGCCATTGGTAGCCGTATGCTCCTTTTATCCACTAGCTCATTTACTCCTCATAACAACCCTAGGGGGTAACAGATATTATCATTCTCGTTTTATAGATAAATTGAAGTATAGAGAAGTTAGTAAGTAGTGGAAGGGCTGATTCAAACCCAGATGGTCTGACTTGAAATTTACTGCACTCCACATCCCTGGTTTCCAAATATGTTAGCCATGTTGTTGGTAAATGGCTAGTGTATTGGTGGCCAATGTAATATTTAACATAGAGAATAGGCAGCTCAGTAGAATCTAAAGCAACTGTGAACTAAGAGGTTGGAAGTGAAACGAGGGTCTTAAAGATGTCTCTGTTGTTTCCTAAGGCAATAGCCTCATATGCTTGTATAAAATACCCATATTTTTACCTGCAGAAGGGGAATTAACCAATAACAGAAGAGCGTGATTAGCCTTTAACTTTGTCAAAAGAAACAATGTGAAATTCCCAGAGGTATTTTGGGTATTGTAATAATGGTGACTTTTTCAACAGATAGTCAAAATTCAGATGAAGTGGTTTTTTTTTATTACTATTAAAAAGTATTATTTGAAGGGAAGCTATGTTCTTTGTAGTAAATGCTTTTGGAGAAAGTGTGAAAAAAATCATGAAAGTACCACAGAACACATCAGACCTTTTAGTGTTTTTTCCACTAAAAGGTTAAAGATGACGACCACAGTTAATGGAAGGACAAAAATGACCACCAGATGGAAACAACTATATTTTTTCACCTTCAAATTAAACTGTCATTTCAAAAATGTTGCTGTCATTTAAACTGAAAAGTAAAGAATTAATATATTCATGAAAAAACAGGTGAGCCAGGTGCATATGGAAACATAGTTGGCTACAACAAACCTCCCTATCAGAAAAAAAAAAAAATAACCAGCTGTGTAAATAAAGCATTCTTTCTAAATGTCAGTATCTATCTAAAATTTTACTTTCTTTCAGATGACATAAAGTAGAAGAGATGACTTGGGGAAAGACAAAGAACCGTACAAATACAACATATTAGTGTAATTATTTGGATTCAGCTGGCTTTCTATCATATGGTTTCATGGAAATAAAAGAAAATATGTCTATGAAATTATATTAAGCTTGAGTGACCAGAAAAAAATGATCCCAGGAGGATTTAAATACTGTGGAATATTCTATGATGTTCATTACACCTGCTTAGTATTGTTGAACAACCCAATAAGGAAATATACTAAAACAAAATCTTTAAAATATGTAAGCATGCAAAAACTATTATCGATATTAAAAAAGTCATTTAAAAAGTATAACAAGCTGTGCTTACTTATTGGCCTTGCAATTTAAAAAGTTGCAAGGAGCTCTAATGATAAATTATTCACAGAATATAGTACTGAGTTATAAGGGGAGTAATAGCATAACATACTGAAGACATATGTATGTGAGGGAATATTCTAAATACTCTATGCCCTTTATCCTATGAAAACACCACCTGAATACCAATATCCAAGTTTACTTTTCTCCCCCACTCCCTTTATATTGCTGTATACAGAAATATAAATTCATCTCAATACCAACTCGATTTCCCTGGACTGGCACTAGGGTTTTCCAGTTTTTCTCTTTGCTGTTGATTCTTTACCTTAAAATTTCCATCTGATCCTGCCATTCTACCTACAGTGGTCTCCCTTGTACTCTCATTTCCTCTCATCAGCGCTGCCGTGGTGGGCCCCACCTAGCAAGGACTTCCTTAGCTTTACCTCCTAATATGTACTTGAAGTGCTTAAATTCTATATTCTTTTTTTATATTTTTTTAGTGTTTGTTTTTTGAAAGACAGACAGACAGAGTGTGAGTGAGGGACCGGCAGAGAGAGAAGGAGACACCGAGTCCAAAGCAGGCTCCAGCCTCTGAGCTGTCAGCACAGAGCCCCACGCGAGGCTCAAACCCATCAACTGTGAGATCATGACCTGAGCCAGAGTTGGACACTTAACCAACTGAGGCACCCAGGCACCCATGCTTAAATTCTATATTCTAAAACTCCAGTTGCTTGCTCTAAATCCTGTTTATGCCCCTGCTTTCCGTTTATCAGTTCACACTGCCCTCCTTCCACCTACCTCTCGGTAACAGTAACATTCCTTCCCTACAAAACACACTCTTCTCTAAGGAAATAATCTTCTTACTATTTAGCAAACCTGACAGATGTTTTCTAAACTGACCCCTTAGTTGGAACCCACCTTTCAAAACCCCGTTCTGCTGATTTCTGCTTCCTGAAAAGTCATTCCTGGCTATTTCTAGCCCTTCTTTATCCCCTGCATCTGCTATCTCCTCTAAGACAGCTTTCTTCTCTTGCTTGCTGTGGTTTCATGGGAAGCCTCGTAGACTGGCTATTGGAATATAAGTTCCAGTATAAGTTCTAACATAAAGTATTACTCCATAATTTTTGGAACATAAAAGTTCCATGGAACTTGGAACTTGCACCATGGAACATAAAAGTTGCTCAATGATTTGCGTTAAATGTGGGTAGAATAGAAAGGACACACCGAGTAGGAAAAAAATGGGCAGACGCTAACTTCCTCAGGCTGCATCAACTGAAGTTTCTTTTTCAATATATATATATATATTAAAGTGTCAGTGAAGTGAACACTGTAACTTTAAACCAATGTCTTATTTTAACTTCAAACAGGAAACACCTCTTTTAAAGAAGCTTCTTACATTCCAGCACCATATATGTAAAATATAGATCTAAAATATATATATATCTAAAATATCTAATAGATCTAATATATAATAAATATATAATATTTATATATTTATATAAACTTATATAATTATAAATTTATATTATTTATATATATTTATATAATGTATATATATTTATATATAAATTTATATATAAATATATATTTATATACATAAATATATATTTATGTATATATTTATATATATATTTTTATATATTTATATATTTAATATAAATATATATAAATATATATAATATATAAATATATATTAAATATATATATATATATAAATTTATATAATTTATAATTATAAATTTATATAATATCTACATATTTATATATTTACATATTAATATATATATAATATATAAATATATATATAAATTATATATGTATAATATATAAATATTATATATATAAATATATTTAATATTAATATTTATATATTTTTATATATTATATATTATATAAATATAATATATTTAATATTAATTAATTATATATAAATATATAAATATAATAAATTATATATATATAATTATATATATATAAATTATATATATATAAATATATATATAAATATATATATAAATATATATATAAATATATATTTATGTATTTATATATATAAATATATATTTATTTATATATTTATATATATTTATATATTTATATATATTTTTATATATTTATATATTTAATATAAATATATATAAATATATATTAACATATAACATATAAATATATATTAAATATATATATAAATTTATATAATTTATAATTATAAATTTATATAATATCTACATATTTATATATTTATATATTATATATATATTAAATATCTAAAATATATATATAAGTATATATATATAATTTCAGAAAGAGAAAACTATTTCTTGTGGTAAACACTCTACAAGCCTATATCCACAATTACATTCATCTGGAAGATAAAAAAAATAAAACTTTGGCTAATTATTCTTTATCCCAGTATATTTTGCATGGCATGGATCAAAAAGAAGTAAACTTTGATCAACGATTTACTCTTACGAAGCTTTTAGCTCACTTTTTGTCCAAGGTGAAGTAGAAATTTTAAAACCTTTTCTTTTGTAAATCTTTTGTAAAACACAAGTCAGACAGACTGTATAATTCAGCATCCAATTCTACCTGGGGAACTAAGACTTGTCCTAGAGAGGGAATTTGAAGTTCTGTTGATCTCTATGATCTCTGATCAAATATGTATAGCCCTGTTCCTGGGAAAGCCCCTTCTCTATATAGAATAATTGCACAATCCACGTGCCTGAGTGTTCTTCCTTTCCAAAAGGCATTAAGAATGAAGAATTTAAACTGTAGACATTTCATAACTTAGAGTCAATATAAATTTTCACTACATTTTTAAGTACACTGAGGATATTCCTAAAATTGTATGTGTCCTAAAAGAGCAGAATTAGTACAAGATATATATAATCTGCCAAATGGAAAAAGATAAAGTCAAGGGTAATACAACATAATTCTGAAAGCACAAAAACAAGGCAAATATTAATGTAATATGTTTTATGGGCTATCGATGGTCACTTTCATAACTCTAGTTGGCATTTTCCTAAAGTAATAAATTGCCAAAATAGCCCCAAGTTATATTGGACATGTATTACTGTATGTAAATATGACATGAGTATACACTAGCAACAATCATAGGTAACCCTTACATAGCACACATATCAAATGCATACCAAATAAAGTACCAAGAATGATGTCGAACAAGAATTTTATACATTGATTTATTTCATTATGTTCCTTTAACTTAGTTCTTTCCTTTAACTCCCATCATCATACCCACCTATTATGCTGTGTTCATGGGCAGTCTTTTAGTGTTATTTATGTGTCTTTGTAACATCTATATCATTTTAATGTCCATGTATTTTGCTATATATAAATGTCATTATGCTACGGATCTCATTCTGGTTCATACCTTTTCATGCAGTGTTATTGTTTCCATACTTATTCATATGTCATCAATACATAAAATCTATTCATTCTAAAATACCATATTTTTCTTTGGAATACATTTTTTCATTTATCTATCCATTTCCCAGTGGTGTGCCTCAGAGTGATTCTAGTACGTTTCTGGTATAAACAAAGGTCCAGTGAATATTCTCATGCCTAGGTACAGGTACAGTTAATTTGATCTTTGGAGTCTGAGAGTTCCTATATTTTAACATTCCTGCATACACTTTAGTTAATGCCACCATAACTGGTATAAAAATATAACTTATTGATGTTGTGTGTTTCTTGTATTACTAGTGAGTTTAGGCAAATTTCATTTGCTTGTTTCATGTCCTTATTGAGTTCCTCTTCTATAGACCAGCTCATATTCTTGGCCATTTTTCTATAAGGTTCACTGACTTTCTATTGTTGCTTTGCAGGAGTTCTTGTATATTCTCATTCTCATTAGTCCAAGATATTTCAAATACTCTTTTCCTATCTGTCATCTATCTATATGTATTTTCAAGTTAACTTGTTGGAGCAAATAATATTAGTGTAATAAAATTCATTAATATTTTTCCTTCAGTTTGAAAATCAGTAGTGAAGCTACTAATTAAACTTATCATTTAAGTACATGTCTGTGTAGGCCTAATAAGTCTTGGGGGGGGTCTCCTCCATCTAAAAATGTATGTAATGGGAGACAGGAGCAGATACAGGAGGAATGCAAAGAGAAAGCTAGATATTGTTCAGCTCTGACAATCAAGTGTAGGATTTTGCATCCAGACAGCAGCCTTTCAAGACATGACTATCAAAAGAGGATTTTTTAAATTATATTCTGTGGCTACCATTTAATACATAATGGCTAATACTGGATATTTTCAAATCAGAGTTCTCCTAAACTATAGTAAAAAAATCTCTGGATGCCATTTAGTCTTATTTATTAGGTTGGAAGACAGAGATCATGACCTAGAAGAAAAGCTGACCACTTTTTGGTCTGTGAGATGTTGGCAAATGATGAGAGAAAAAGCTATGGTAGATAAGGGGTGTTTTAAAGTTTCCAACTCTGAATTGCAAGACAGAGAAAGGGAGCAACATTTGCTAATGATAGCAAGTCCTGTTCCCACTGTAGTTTGAAACTTTGGGAATGAATTGCTTTGTGTGTTCACTCATAACAGCCTGGGTTACGTTAGAGGCAGTAGTTAGTACAATGTCTTTACTTTTCTCAAGTCTTCTTGGTTCTTGAACAACAGAGTTGGGACCTACGTTTCCAGAGAGCACCGACTGGAGAGTCAGTAGAGACTCTGCAGCATTGACATGAAGGCTATCGAACAGACCTCCAGGATGAAAACTGTATGGGAGACAAAATCAGTAATAAGATGGGTGGAGTAAACCAGAGAGTTTAAAGGGACCTGGACAAAGTGACAGAAAATAAGAGAAAAGGAGAGATGAGAGTTCAGGTTCCCCCAAACACTGCCAGACGAAAGAGGCGTAAAATATCCTGGGGGAGGTACGAGACACCATACTTGAGGACTTCAACTCTTCCCTGTTATACAAGATACATACCCTAGTGGCCACACAGACAAATCTTAAGGAAAAAAGTACGGGAACCTCACATCTGAGATTCTGAATATTCTCATCCAAAAGAAACTAAGCTCCACCAAATAAGATGGTTCAAGTTAATGTTCACTCTCCACCTTATTCCACCACATTCCCGCACCAGCTGCTGAAGGCTTAAAAGGAAGACGAGGTTGGTTACAGACAAAATAAAGAAGCTGCTTTTTTCCCCTTGCACATCTGCGTGGCAGTGTGACTTAAACATTCCACTCTTTCGTATAAATATAAGGCAACTCACAGATTGTAACCACTTAGTGTTAAAAATACCTTTGTTTCATTTGGTTATTTAAAATTAGCCATTCATACCAAGGTCATCTTTCACGAGGTCAGTTAAGTCATATTTGAAACTGCCAGATGTTTCACCCTATGTTGACATGTTTGCCCAGTTGCATGCAAAACATCTGGCTGACTGATTAAATTTTGCACTTTTTTACTCTATGTTTGATATGATATAGGCTCAGTCTAACACTTAGAAATGGCACAATATAATCCAACGCAGCTGTGAATCATTTAGTGCTGTTTTGGATCCCCCGGACCTCCATTTGTCTTATGATGATCTTTGGTGGAGCGTGACCACGCACAGTAGGAAAACTCAACTCAGCTCTAACGTACTATTGGAACGATCCTAGAGCTCTGGCTGGAACTTTGTGAAAATGAGGATAATCCTCCACCTCACATTCAAAGCTGTCCACTAAAACTTCACAAGCATGGCATTAAATTAAAATGCACCCTCGGGAGACATTCACTGGGGCAGATGTACTATGAAGCGTCACCTCCCAATTTAGTCAGGGAAGCGAAGTGAGAAACGGAAACAGATATAAATATAAATCTAGGCAAACACCACATCCATGCCCAGAAGAAACTACAAATGCCCATATGTACCTCAGAATCTATATCCAGAATTCTGAAAGTGATGCATCACATTGTCAAGACACTTCCTCAAACAAGAGTCATTTTACTTAGGTGTTTTGACAAGGGAAATCGTTTCGGAAAGTGGGTTTGGTCAGACACAACAAGTTACTCCCATAAAAGTACCAGTTCATACAAATATCACAAAGTATTATTTCAAATTAAGGCATTTATTTAAATGGCATGTTTTCATTTCAGAAGATGGTCTGACTTGTTACAGAAATAAATTTTATTCTAAATATGCTGAATGTGGACATGGAATAAAATCTCAAATTCGAAAGTATATTTTGTTTTGCCAGAGCATGGATTTGGCAGGACCAATGCATAGGACAACACCCTCAGGTCTTAATATTATTTTAAAAAAATACAGTTCTTAGTGGAGAAACTTTAATTTCATTTTTTTTATTCATCACTGCCTCTAGAACTAAATATCCTTGAATAATTAATTCAAATATTAAATATATTGGTAATACAAAAAAAATCGCATATAAAATACTACACTGCTTTAGATTCTGAATGGATGCCACTTAAAGTTGTCTAGCATTAGAACCCAGTCTCTGCTACTTGGCTGTTTTATTTTTACATCTTCCTGATTTTTTTATAAAAAATATGAAAGAAAATAATTATTAAAGTGAGAAAAGATATAAACAGTATAAAAATTGAGGGCTTTTTTGGTTGTTTTGTTTTTTAATGGTGGCATTTGCAGATTCTACAGTATAAAATCTGTTAAATTCTTAAAATTTTTACATTATATTTATGGACAGCTTCTAATACAAGTTAAGAGTTTTGGTCCAATGCAAGATATAAAGCATAAGAGTCATTAAGGCACTTGGAGGCGTTAAGTGTAATGTAAAAAACAAGTCAAGAAAATTCAAAGTGAGGCTCTCATGACCTCATAACTACCAGAACAGCCATTGTCTCTAATTGAATATGCAACTGCCCCACCGTATTTGATTAATGATGTGTACTTGTATAAATGTCCTTGGCTGTGTCATCATTCCCATCTTACATCTTAAATCAGATTAATCATTTTCTATGTTCCTTTTCCACGTTTCATCTCTAGGTTAAGACTGGTCTACATAAGCCAAGAATAAATTGAAATAGGATGTGCTGGAAATGTTTGATACATATCCTTGGATCTTACAAAATTCACCTCATGATATCCTTTTATATTTCCATATTTTTCTGTATTGGAGATGTTAGAGGCTTGGTTCACATGATTTACCCAGTCAAAAGCTCATAGATAAATGGTCCAGCAATTAAATGATTCTGATTATAGTCTCTCAAAACAGGGACATGAGCTCTCTATATTGTTTACATATCCATTTCCAGAATAATAATGGGACATAATGTGAAATAAGCCACATTCAGAAAGTCAATATTTAAATGTATATTCAGAACCCTGATATTAAAATCAATAATCATTTTACATGTTACGTTTTTTAACACTTTATACAATCACTGTGAGTTTTATTTATTGAGAATTATAAAAAGCCACCATTTTCAGATGATTTATTTTCAGCCACACTTGGAACTCTATGAAATGGGAACAAAAAAACCTTTAAATATATAAATATTACACAAGCTTTTAGACTATGAAATGGTAAAACATTCAAATTCCCCAAATATTAACTGTAAATAATTTTAAAATATGGTTCATCTTTTTTTAGGGCAAATTGAGAACGAGTTCTGCCAGAGAAGTAGAACATATTTAACTTGGAAAAAGAAAAACTGCCCTTTTATTTTTAAATAAGAGTTTTCTGTTTTAGAGCGGTGGTACTTGGCTGTTTCAACGTAGATCTGTTTGATTACAAATCCAAAGAAAATGTTCTGAGAACAGTCTACTTGTTTGCTCTAGGTTTAGAACTTGATGTAAGCCTCATTCGGTTGGTGAAAGCTTACTTTCACAAAGATTTCATGTTCGCAAATAACACCAGGAAATGATCCCAGTGAGAAAATTACACAAAGTCGTATTCATGACTAGGTTTGGTTTAAATTGGTAAAATGATCATATTAAACTGTTGCTGTGTAGTAGGTGTACGACAGATTTTAATTGCCCTAAATTAAGGTAAATCATCATTCTCTGTATAAAGAAATCTGCCTTGAGAGTATTTTCACACTATTTTTTAGTTATTTATTTTTACTTAGGACATATGTATCATTCAAAATTATTTATTCCAAAATATCTAATTCAAATAGGTCTTTTGGGGCCATAATATTTCATTACAAGATTACTCCCATTTCCAGCCTGTGAGCTCCATGAGCTCAATGAGCTTAGAAACATCCTTTTATTTGTCTGTATTCAAAGAAATGATCCAGGCAACTGTTCATTTAGATTAAGCTTGTTAAATTGTTAAATGACTTTAGTAGCCTTTATGTCAAGAAGTCATAGACTCATAGAGATGAAGTTTATAATAATCTCGACTCTTAGAGTTGCAAGTAACAAAAAATACAACTAAAACCACCTTAAAGCAAATAAGAAACTTAATGATTCCATGCAATAGAAAAGCCCATGAGTATGTCTGACTTCAGGCATGTCTGGATCCAGGAGTTCCAATCGTGTCACCTGAACACACTCTCCATATTTTAAGATATGGTTCTCTTTACCTATTGATCTCTCTCCCACTGGTAAGCTAGAAAAAAGTAGCCTCAACTAATTACCCTCACAGTTTATATGCAAAAGTAATTGTGACTTTTGAGACCAGAAACAGAAAAGTCCTGATGAGAACTCAGTTTGGCATTGATTGAAACATGTGCCCGGGGCGCCTGGGTGGCGCGGTCGGTTAAGCGTCCGACTTCAGCCAGGTCACGATCTCACGGTCCGTGAGGTCCGTGAGTTCGAGCCCCGCGTCGGGCTCTGGGCTGATGGCTCAGAGCCTGGAGCCTGTTTCCGATTCTGTGTCTCCCTCTCTCTCTGCCCCTCCCCCGTTCATGCTCTGTCTTTCTCTGTCCCAAAAATAAATAAATGTTGAAACATGTGCCCAACCCTAAATTGATCGCTGTCCAAGTAGACGGGTGACCAACAATATATGTTCTGCTCTTAGAAATCATCCACTCTCACCTTTTTTTTTTAAATAAGGAAATGGAAGCCAGGAAGTTATTCAACCAATATTACACAGTAAGTTACTGACATAGTTTGAGCTAAAATAATTTCAACAATGAGATAGGTTGCATAGTGAATTAAAAGACATGGAAAGAGATAATAGTATTTACCTACATTTATCAACATTATCCACGTGTTCAAATATGAAAATAGTTAAACACAGAGTTCAATTTTATTGTGAGTTGTTAAAGTTCAACTTGGCATTTGTGTGAATGCATTTCTTAAGCAACTGTTTTCTATCTGGCATTTATTTGAACATACATAAAGATGTTAGAACTAAAAACTATAAAGCAAACTACCAAGCCAATGGATTAAGTTTCCAAGTGGTTGTATAGTGGATTTCCTTAAGATGGTTAAAATAAAAATATTTTTATTTGTATTTCTAATCTTATACTTAAACACTAATGTTCATAACAGACTATTGCTATCACAAGTGTGTGAATAAAGTAACTACTTAATATTTTATTTATTTTCACCTTACCTAAAATCCATAGTCCTTACCCGAGCTAAGAAGTTCTACACATTTCAGTGACTATTCATCTCTTTTGACATTGCCCTCACTCTCTCTCCTCCTCATCCATCCCAATCCATACTTCCCATGTCTTAAGGGATTCAAGATGGCTCCCAGAAATACTTACAATATAGCACATGAAACACATTTAACAGTGAGGAAGAGCAAGTTTGGAAACTTAAATAAAACCTAGATTTGAGTCACTATAAAAATGTATTCCTTTAAAACTTATAATCTCTGAGGAAGATGAGCTAGATATTTGAATTTGAGCTTTTCAGAAGCCAATAGAAAGAGGAAAACTAGATATGATTCACAATATCTATACAAGCAAAAGGAAACAAATTGCTTAGGAACATCTGTGACTCTCCCCAAGCCAAAAAGAATTGCTACAGAACACCTCATGACTACTGAGCAGTGAATTCAATTCTCCCAGGTAACAGAATGGCATGCAAGGTGATAGCATGACACCAAAGCATATTTCAGAAAAAGTAAATTGATGTAGAGTCAAATGTTGTGATCTAAATACCTGGTCCTCTGATTATCTAGTTAACCTTAGAACAGATTTTAGAAAACATTGATGAATAGGTAATCTAGACATACTTCCCTCAGTTGTTCATTAGTTAACTCATTTCGTGAAAAACTTTATTTTCTTCCTTATTCTTCATACTATGGAATAGAGGGTATAAAATATAGGGGGAAAAAAAAGACCCTGGTCTATCTTGAACTCATAGTCTTAGAAGTGATACAAACATGAAACAAGTTTTTATAATACATTGTGATTAGTATTTAATTGTAATAGTTGAAATATTCGGTATAGAATATTCTTGCAGAAAATGCCAAGTTAGATAAGGAGGTCAGAGACAGCTTCATGAGAGAAGTTATGTGAGTATGGAATGGAAAGGTAAATAAGTGTCAGATGGCGAGTTGAAATTGGAGAGGCAGGAACCAGTTCATATGGAGCCTTAGAAGGCTGAGAAGTTGGCATTTCATTCAAAGACAAATAGAAGCCATTGACAGATAGTAAGTAGAAGGACAGTTTAATCTGACTTGAATTTGTGATGCTTATAAATCAGAAAAGTATCAGAGATGGTCTGGATTAGGGTAGTGATAGTAAACTTGCACAAGTGTGAATGGATTCAAGAGTCAGAAGGTAAAATTGCCAACACACAGGACTTTGTTGGAGAGGAGAAACATTTCATTTCCTGGAATTTAATAGATTAAAAAGCAAATTGCCTATTAAGATGTGATATATTAGTTAGTTTTATTGCCTATTAATTCATAAAAGCCATGCCATCATCAGGTAAGAGAATTTTTAACTCTCTATTTCAATGGTAGCGGGAAAATAGACACATTTTACCCAAACATGTTATGAAATTATAGTTTACAAGATTTAAAAGGGGGAACTGAAGTGTACCACTGTTGTATCCTGATAGATATTGTTATAGGATTTCCCCAAAGACCATTCCTACTGACCCTGATTTCCAAAGTTATATTAAGGGGAAAGTTGTCCACCATCATCAGTGACATAGTATCTGTATAGAAATAATCAAGTTAGTCCATAATCAACTGCTGTCCCACAGAGTCAACAGACCAAGAAAAGTGCAATGAAAGCTTAAAAAAAAAAATCAATGCCATTCCTAATAGATTCCTTCACATTGTGACAAAGAAGATAGCAGAATCAATAGCAGCATAGCTAATCCAAAAACCTTATATCCATTCTTCCACATACAATATTGGCCTGGAAGACCCCAAAATGAAAATTTTATACACACACACACACACACACACACACACACACACACACATATGTGTGTGTGTGTATTTTTTAAAACATGACATATATTTTAGAATAAATGTATAATAAGCCAATGAGTCTCTAATTTGAGGCTATCATTTTGGAAATTGAAATAAACTATACTGTATATCCTAACACACATGACCATATTATAAGATTGTTAAGGTGCCAAAGTTGGCAAGAATGAAACCTACCATTCCAAACAAAAGCAAGGAATTATTCTGGAGCACATCCAGTAGTTTTAGATTTTTAATCAACTGTATTCGTTAGTTCTGACTAAGAAGAGAGAATAAGAAAAAGCCTTGACTCTATTTGTGTTGAGCTTGGTTTGTAAAGCTGAGAATAGCATTTTAAAAGCAACTCAGAGTTAAGCCTCTAAATTTTTATTCAACAAATCAATACCAAAAAATCCATAATACAGAATCTGTCCTTATTATTGGATTAAAAATCAAGTTTAGTTTGAAACACTTATTTTTTCAAAGGTTTTATATTTTAAGTAATCTCTACATTTTTATACTTTTTATACTTTATACTTTAATATTTTTTATACATTTTTATACTTTTTATAAAGTTTTATAAACTTGTAAACTTTGTCTTTCTCTGTATGACTTATTTCACTTAACACTCTCCAGTTCCATCCACGTTGCTACAAAAGGCCAGATTTCATTCTTTCTCATTGCCACGTAGTATTCCATTGTGTATATAAACCACAATTTCTTTATCCATTCATCAGTTGATGGACATTTAGGCTCTTTCCATAATTTGGCTATTGTTTAAAGTGCTGCTATAGTGAAATAAGTCATACAGACAAAGACAGATACCATATGTTTTCACTCTTATGTGGATCCTGAGAAACTTAACAGAAGACAATGGGGGAGGGGAAGGAAAAAAAAAAAGGTTAGAGAGGGAGACCGCTAAAGCATAAGAGACTCTTAAAAACTGAGAACAAACTGAAGGTTGATGGGGGGTGGGAGGGAGGGGACGGTGGGTGATGTGTATTGAGGAGGGCACCTGTTGGGATGAGCACTGGGTGTTGTATGGAAACCGATTTGACATAAATTTCATATTTAAAAAAAAGTTATAAAGTTTGTAAAAGCACAACTTTATATAAATCCATAAATGTGCTCATACAATACACAATTGTTATTGTATTATAATATGGCTAGTTTTGGGTGTGTGTTGAATAACACATTCTCCTTCTTGCTATCTTCCCTTCTAACACTCAAGTAAACTTTATATTTACTTGATCGTCAAATAACAACATACAGATGTCAACAGCAATCATGTTTTTCTTCTATAAAAGTAGGTACATAGACTCATTTTTCTGAATCTTAATGTTTTCTGAACCTTAAGAAATTCCTCCAACTCAATCTGGTTTGCTCCTGTTATTTTTGATGGTTGTATAATACTTGATACCAGTAGTATATCATAAATTTCTTTAAGCATTTTCCTACTAGGTGACACTCACTTCGTATCATCTTTGTGTGTGAATGATTACATAAATTTGGCAACAAACATCTTCGGGTATATATCTTAATTTAGTGGTATTTCTATGAACTAGTTTTCTAGGAAAAGGACTGTTAGGTTTAGGGGTATGATTAATATATACATATGTCTTTAACATTGCAAGAATTCTTTTCAACAAAATCTTGAACAACTGACATCTTCACCAGAAATAAAATTTAACATGTCTCTTCCTATATCCCCAACAGCAGAGTGTGTACGTTGTGAGGGCTTTTATGTGTTTAGCCGGTCTAACTGGTATAACATGCGACTTCATGGTAGATTCAGTCTTCACTTCACTGATTTCTAGTTTCATTCAATATTGCTCTTATCACAGGATTCTGTGTCCTCTAAGATTTTCTTGCATGGTTTTTATTGTTTATATTTTTTCACTTAAATTTGTATTCCATTTTTAATTTGTTTTGAAATATTTTGTGATATTAGAATCCGATTTTATATTCTTCCAGATGGATAACTGGTTGTTCCAGAACCGTTCATTTTAGACCCGTGTTATTCTCACAGCCTTAGTTTGTTTTAATTATTAAGTTGTCAAAAATGTATTTGTTTCTACTATTTTGTATCACTGCTATTTTTTAGGACGTTTCCATATATATTTCATTACAGTAATTTTACAGTATGCTCAGATGCCCAAAAAAGGCAAGCCTCCACCCTTGTTTGTTTGCAGGTTTTGAATGTTGTCTCAATTTTATTTCCGCACTTATTCCTCCATGTGATATTCTTCCACATAATACTTGAAGAGATTCAAGAGTAACCCAAAATATCTATCATTTTAATATGACATATATCCCAACTTAATATATTTAGAAACAACTTACATTGGTGGTCATCACTGTAAAGAGCCACATAAGTGACTTAGATGCTCAAATGCAAGAAATATCTCAAAATCAATATAAATAGATGGAAATCACAATTAAAAATACGATTTAGAAGATATATCCACTAAGAAGAGCAAAATAAAAGAGAGAAAGAGAGAGAGAGAGAGAGAGAGAGAGCGCAATAATATTATAGAAAAAAACCTCCCTAATTATTAAAATGGCTTATCAATTTCTAAGAATGGGGAAAAATATTCTTATATCTAGTCACATCCCAAGAAAGCTTCTAATAACTAAGATAAAAAGAAAACCTTACAAGCTTTCAGACTGGGGAAAGATGAAATTTCTTACAGTGGATAAATAATGAAGCTGGTGTTGACTTCATATCAATTTTACTAGAAATGAGGAGATACTGGAATAGCATCTATAGATTCCTGAGAGGAAGGATAGACACTGCAAGATATACCCAACCAAACTAATATCTATAAGAATTCAGAGAACAAGGCCTTCCACTTCGCTGTAAGACCAAGGAGAAAACACTGGGGGGGGGGGGGGGGGAGGGGACAATTAATAATTAACAAAGATAAAGCATCTTTTAGAAGGCGGCAGAAAGCTGCTAAAACAGTGATAACTAGAGAATCTCAGATCCCAGAAAGGGGAGAACCATTAAAAGAGCTGATTCATGCAGCAGATATCAGCTGCAAAGCAGGAGAATTTGCCAACAAGAGCCAAAGAGTGGATGGAGATTCCAGCTGTGCACCCACAGAGGCACGCCCCTATAGCGACAGAAAACCAAACGTCCTAATTTTCTCTCAAGATGTTTGCTGAATCCTGGGTCTGTACATTGTAGAGGAAGGGCTTAAAATAGAGGAAGAAAACTTCTGAGAAGTAATAACATCACAGTCAATAATCTCAAGAGGTAAATCAGAGTTTAAAACCTGTCAAAAGGAGGTGCCAGAGAAAATAGACTAGATTCTTAACTCCCGGATGGCCAGGGTAAACCAGAGGTAAGTGTGCCTCATCTAGATCATAATCCAGATTCTACTCAGTCTAGTTTTTTTTTTTAATGTTTATTTATTTTTGAGAGAGAGAGAGACACACTCACACACAGAATCGGAACCAGGCTGCAGAATCTGAGCTGTCAGCATAGAGCCGAATGTGGGGCTAGAACTCACAAACTGCGAGATCATGACCTGAGCCCAAGTTGGACGCTCAACCAACTGAGCCACCCAGGCACCTCTTAGTCTCATTCTTAATTGGGCTTAAAGAGATCAGCCATAGCTCTTTCTCTAGAAGATGGATGGTAAACCTACTCTATAAGAAAATAATATAGTCTGGGGCATCTATAATTTTTATACCCAATTCAAGCAAAATTTAGTAAACACGTGAAAAGATGGGAACATATAACTGAAATCTAAGAGAAGAATAGACCCTAAGTCCCCAGTGGGTACACTATGGTGATAACTGACTAGTCATAAGAAAAAATTATATTAATTGCAATGTTTAATACAATAAAGGATTTATATATGCACTTATGTGTTTGTTACATTTAAATACATTCCTGAGATATAAGTCCTCTTAATGAGGTATAAGCATTGTCAAGCTAATGTTTGATTATATTACCATTTATCCACAGCCCAAACTCTCCTACATAACTTCTCATTTTCCTTTCTATAAACTTCCAAATTCTACTCGAAATCTCATTGAATAGGAATATCCAGACCACATGTCACTTAAAAACCTAACCATTTTCTTCATTGCATGAAAATTGGCTTATTGTGATATTATTGGCATAAAGATAAGGCTTGTTAACCAAAATAATCAAGAATGGAGCTTGTATATATGATTCACAATCTAAATATTGGCTCTTTTTTGTAGACTTTTGACTATATTCTTGGCTCATTACTTTCTTGTAATCATCAGAATGCCATAATCAAATCATCTTTTTCTCTTAATATGTTGGAATTTCCAAGTTTAATGCTGACGCAAAAAGTTTCTGCCTGCCAAATTATACACACCTAATTCTGCTCACCACACTTTCTTTTTTTTAATTTTTATTATTTATTTATTTATATTTTTTCAATATATGAAGTTTATTGTCAAATTGGTTTCCATACAACAGCCAGTGCTCATCCCAAAAGGTGCCCTCCTCAATACCCATCAGCCACCCTCCCCTCCCTCCCACCCCCCATCAACCCTCAGTTTGTTCTCAGTTTTTAAGAGTCTCTTATGCTTTGGCTCTCTTCCACTCTAACCTCTTTTTTTTTTTCCTTCCCCTCCCCCATGGGTTTGTGTTAAGTTTCTCAGGATCCACATAAGAGTGAAACCATATGGTATCTGTCTTTCTCTGTATGGCTTATTTCACTTAGCATAACACTGTCCAGTTCCATCCACGTTGCTACAAAAGGCCAGATTTCACTCTTTCTCATTGTCAAGTAGTATTCCATTGTGTATATAAACCACAATTTCTTTATCCATTCACCAGTTGATGGACATTTAGGCTCTTTCAATAATTTGGCTATTGTTGAAAGTGCTGCTATAAACATTGGGGTACAAATGCCCTATGCATCAGTACTCCTGTATCCCTTGGGTAAATTCCTAGCAGTGCTATTGCTGGGTCATAGGGTAGGTCTATTTTTAATTTTCTGAGGAACCTCCACACTGTTTTCCAGAGTGGCTGCACCAGTTTGCATTCCCAGCAACAGTGCAAGAAAAATTTTAATATTTATTTATGTATGTATGTATGTATGTATGTATGTATGTATTTATTTTGAGAGAGACAGAGTACACGAGTGAAGGGAGGGGCAGAGAGAGAGAGAAAAGAGAGAATCCCAGGCAAGCTCTACACTGACAGAGCAAAGCCCAATTCCAGGTTCATTCTCATGAACAATGAGATCATGACCTGGGCCAAAATCAACAATCATATGCTAACCGAGTGGGCCACGCAGGTGTCCCTTCTGATTTTTTAATTACTTGGCTTTTAATATCATCACTGTGTGTTAATAATACTAATGATCAGTATTATTGAACAAGTCATTAGGTTAGTAAGGCCTAGTTCTTCCAATATATCTGGTTTTTAAATCCGCAATTTAATGATAGAATATGTGAAGAGAATCTTTTCCCATGAAGCAACAAAACTTTTAAGTTTTACTGTGAAAATATTTTACATATGGAAAAGAATGGTGAATAATCTACTGAACCTCCTTGTATTCATTACCAACTCCAATAATTCTGGCCAATCTTATTTCATTTATATTCCATCCATTTCTCCCCAATCCATATTATTTTGATTTCCAGATATCATTTTATCCACAGATATTTCAAAATATATGCATAAGAGAAAATTAGTTGCAACACCATAACTATACTAAAATTTTAAGCACTTTCTCTTTAATACTATCAAATATTCACTGTGTGCTCAATTTTCTGAATAATCTCAATTTTTTTTAGGTTGGTTGTCCAAATCAGTATAAAAATAAAGTCTGTGTTGCAATTAGTTATTATATCTCTTAAAAACTATGTGACCTGTAACTTCCTCCTCTCTCTAGTTTTCTTTACAATTTATTTATTTTAAAAATTTGGGTCAATTGTCCCAGAGTAATGTTCCATAGTACAGATTTTACTGAACATATCCCAGTGATATTGCTTAACATGTTCCTTCTCCCTATATTTGCTTTACATGGTTAGCAAGATCTAGAGATTGGATCAGATAAAAGTTCAGGTGTCTTTTGTTTGTTTTGTTTTGTTTTGTTTTGTTTTTGTCTAACATACTTCACCAAGTGGTCTTGGATACTTCCATTCAAAGGAATTTTGTCTGAGTTTTCGCTCAGAAGTAGTTTACTCTGCTTTACTTATTAATATTTAGAACAAATAATCCTTTATCGTCACATGGCACTTTATAATTTTGAGATTATTTTTACATACACAAATACACTCATTTTTACTCTATCCTTGTAAAGTAGATGTTAGGTCCAGGATTTGATTCTACCCAATTACAAACTAATAAATTGACCTGTTATCATTCATGAATGCTGGCAGAAGATAACAGACTCATAGGTCAGAGAATAAGTAATGCATTACTAATGGCACAACAATCAGCATGAACGTCAGCATAATTCTGTTGCTTTCTTTTTCTTCTAAGTTCCATGTGAGTAGCATAAAATGGCCCAAATGAATTCTACACATGCAGTGAGTTTCGGTCATAGCTGAGTAACACTTAGCTTGAGGGATCCACTAAATTTATAGCAAGCAGTAAGCCCTCATGCTCTTTGTCCAGGAGAGGAATAATTCTCTCATCTCTCAAGTTTACCAGGTGCATAAACAACCTTAAAAAATGTCCCATGGAAGAGTGGTCAGAGCCTTGCAGGCACACCCAGAAAGACAAGTAGAATTGCTATAGGCCCAAGGAGAAATATTATCTCTCAACAATAGCTATGATAGACTGTTTTCTTATTTTTCCACTGAGGATATTAAGAGTCCTTGTGAATTAGGGTCACACAGTAAACAGCAAAGCCAGGAATAAAACCTAAGCCTTCTGACCTGTGACATGTACACCATTAAAGAGGGAACTGAAAAAAAAAAATCAACTTATCACAGGGAAGTAACAAGGAGACTCTTCTTTGATCAGGATTTAAATAGAAAATTCAGGGGAAAATGAAAATAAATAATCATATGCCTGAATTAATTTGATTTAACATTTCAAATTTGCATTATTAGTATAATATAGGAACCTCCAAGATGATGTCTGTGTGCTTCTAAAAGAAACAAATATAAAGCAATTGCAGAAAACCACACCATCAATCAAATGTCACAGAATTGCTCAGATTCAAGTCCCAAGAAATTTGGGCACAAATGTGAAAATACAAAATACACGGGAAAATAACATAATCATAAGCAGAGACAGCAAGCATGAAGGAACTTCAGTTAATAGAACAATTTGATAGACACCATATCATAAGAATCTTTAAAATGTTTAAAAAGAAAAATTCAAAATCATAAGAAATAAATGAGACATAAAATATAACTATTTGAAAAACTCTAAAACTTCAAAAAGTAAAAAGAACAGTCATGAAAAATAAAATCTCAAATAATGAGAAAGTTTCACATCAGACAAAATTAAAAAGAGAATAAACTAAAAGATGAACCTAAAAAATTTTCTCAAAAGTCAACACAACAAGATAAAAGATGGAGCAGATGAAAGAGATTTGCAGGCATAGCAGATAAAGTGGAAACATTTAAGGCTCCTACAATAAGAATTCCCGATTGAGAGGACAGAAGATACAAATTTTCTGTACTTAATGAAACAATGTAAATCTTCAGATTTCTAAATCTCAATCTCAATCTCAAATAAATCCAAACCTAGACATATCACAGTGACATTTAAAGAAATGACAAGATTCAGCATTCATTCACGATAAAAACTCTCAACAAAGTGGGATTAGAGGAAACATACTGCAGCATAATAAAGGCCACATATTAAAACCCACAGCTGACCTCATACTCAATGGTAGAAAACTGACAGTTTTCCCTCTAATGCCAGAACAAGACAAGGATGTCCACTTTCATCACTGTTGTTTGACATAGTACTAGAAGTCCTAGCCACAGCAATCAGACAAGAAAAAGAGTAAGAGGCATCCACACTGGTTGAAGAAGGAGGAGGAGGAAGAGACGGAGGGAGGAGGAGGAGGGGAGGGAGGAAGAGAAAGAAGAGGAAGAAAAAGCATCAACTAAACTTTCACTGTTTGCAAATGACATGATTCTGTACATTAAAAATGCTAGCTCTGTCTCTCTCTCAAGAATGAATGAATGAATGAATGAATGAATGAATGAATGAATGAATAGGCACCTGGGTGGCTCAGTTGGTTAAGCGTCCGACTTTGGCTCAGGTCATGATCTCATTGCTTGTGAGTTCAAGCCCCAAGTCCAGCTCTGTGCTGACAGCTCAGAGCCTGGAGCCTGCTTCAGATTCTGTGTCCCTCTCTCACTCTAACTGTCCCCCACTTATGCTCCATCTCTCTCTCTCTCTCTCTCAAGAGTAAAGAAACATTTTTAAAAAATAATTAAGAAAAAAGAAAATCCTAAAAACTCCACCAAGAAACTACTCAAAGTAATAATTAAGTAAAGTGGCAGGATGCAAAATACATATCCAGAAATCAGTATGTGTTTCTATATAATAATAAGTCATGGAAACAGCAATTAGAAAACGAGAAAACAGTAACATTTACAATTGTACCAAAAAGAATAAAATACCTAGGAATAAACTTAAGGAGATGAAGACTTGTACTCTGAAAACTATAAAACACTGATGAAAGACATTGAAGATGACACAAATGGAAAAACATTCCATTGTTCATCGATTGGAAAAATTAATATTGTTAGCATGTCTATATTACCCAAACCAATGTACAGAGTCAGTGAAATCTCTATCAAAATACCAATAGCATTTTTCACAGAATTAGAATAATACTAAAATTTGTATGGAACTACCAAAGACCCTGAATAGTCAAAGCAATCTGGGAAAGAGAAACAAAACTGGAGATATCACAATCCCAGTTTTCAAGATATGCTCCAGAGCTGTAGTAACCAAAACAGTATGATCCTGGCTCAATAATAGACACATAGGTTAATGGAACAGAATAGAGAGCCCGGAAATGAACCCATGCTTGTATAGTCAATTAATTATTAAAAAGGAGGCAAGAATATACCATGGAAAAAAGACAATCTCTTTAACAAATGGTGTTGGGAGAACTGGAGAGCTAAAGGCAGAAGAAAGAATTAAAAAGGACCACTTCCTTATACCATACACAAAAATAAACTAAAAATGGATTAAAAACATAAATGTGAGACCTGAAAACATAAAAATCTAGAAGGGAACACAGGCAATAAATTCTCTGACATCAGCTATAGCACCATTTTTATACAAATGTTTCCTAAGGCAGAGGAAACAAAAGCAAAATCAAACCATTGAGACTACAGCACAACAAAATCTTTTGCACAGAAAATGAAACCATAAAGAAAAGAAAGAGACAACCTACTGAATGTGAGAAGATGTTTGTAAATGATATGTCTTATAAGGGGTTAATATCCAAAATACATAAAGAACTTAAGAACTCAACATACACACACACACACACACACACACACACACACACACACACACACAAATCCAATTAAACAATTGACAGAGGATCTGAATAGCCATTTTTCCAAAAGACACATGGATGGCCAAAATGCATGAAAAGATGCTCAACATTACTAATTATCATGAAAATACAAATTAAAACCACACTAACATATCACCTCACACCTGTTAGATTGGCTAAAATCAAGAAGACAAGAAATAATTGGCAAGGATGTGGAGAAAAAAGAACCCTCATGCACTGTTGGTGAGCATGTAAATTGGTGCCACCATACGGAAAACAGTATGGAGCTTTCTCAAAAAATCAAAAATGGGAATACTGTACGATCCAGTAATTCCACTATTGGGTATTTACCCAGGGAGAATGAAAATACTAATGCAAAAAGATATATGTGCCCCTATGTCTATCACAGCATTATTTACAATAGCGAAGACATGGAAGCAACCTAAGTGTCCATACACACACACACACACTGGAGTATTATGCAGCCATAAAAAATGAGATTGTGCCAGTTGAGACAACATGGATGGACCTAGAGGGTATTATGCTAAGTGAAATAAGTAAGACTGAGAAAGACAAATACCATATGATTCCACTCATAAATGTGATCTTAAAAATTAAATAAGCAAAAATTAGAATCGGAACTAAAATTACAGAGAACTGATGGCTGCCAGAGGGGAAGGGTGCAGAGGTTGCACAAAATGGGTGAAGAACAAAGGGAGATACAGGCCTCCAGTGATGGAATGAGTCATAGAAATAAAAAGCAGAGCATAAGAAATACAGTTAGTGATGTTGTAATAGTGATGCAATGGGACAGATGGTAGCTCTATATTTGTGGTGAACATAGCATAATGTATACACTTGTCTAATACTAAGTTGTACACCTGAAACTAATGTAACATTCTGTGTCCACTCTACTCACAAAAGAAAGATTTTATTTTTTTTTTAATTTTTTTTTTTCAACGTTTATTTATTTTTGGGACAGAGAGAGACAGAGCATGAACGGGGGAGGGCCAGAGAGAGAGGGAGACACAGAATCGGAAACAGGCTCCAGGCTCTGAGTCATCAGCCCAGAGCCTGACGCGGGGCTGGAACTCACGGACCTCAAGATCGTGACCTGGCTGAAGTCGGACGCTTAACCGACTGTGCCACCCAGGCACCCCACAAAAGAAAGATTTTAAAGGCAACCAGAGAAAATAGATTACCTATGAAGAACTTAAAGAAACAAATATTTGTTGGCAAATATTGATGCCAAAAAATAATGGAATATTTCAAACAGACAAAAATTATTATAATAAATTTCATAAGGTACAATTTCATTTAAAAGTTAGAGGAAAAATATTATCTTTCTTATTTACAAAAATCTATAAATATCACTCAGATACACACTGAAAAAAAATGGTATGGAAGAAGAAAATTTCACCAGATAGAAGGATATAGATTCAGTAACTTATTACCTTCTTGAACAAAGATTTATTGAACATCTTTTATATGCCAGGCATTTTTCTTGCTACTGAGATTGTAACTATCCACAAAGCAATAATGTCTTTTATTTTCTCTAGTTGAAGTGACTAAATCATGCAATAATAGTAATAGAATGTGGATTGTTTTTTAAATAATTTTGATATTCTTTTATAGTACAGTTTAAAAGCATGGTCCATATTCTCAGTCTCTTAACCATCCCAGTCTGTGTTAAGCATGAACTTTGCCTCTCATGCTGAACCAATATGCAGATGGTCCCTGACTTACAGTGGTTCAGCTTATGATTTTTTAACTTCACGATACGTGGTACATACTCTCTGGTGATGCTGGATAGAGACAGCAAGCCACAGCTCTGAGTCAGCCATGTGATCACAAGGTAATGAATCCATACACTGACAAACATTCTGTAACCATACAACCATTCTGTGTTTCACTTTCGGTACAGTATTTAATAAATTACACTAGATAGTCAGGACTTTATTATAAAATAGGCTTTGTGTTATTTTGCCCAACTATAGGCTAAGTGTTCTGAGCATGTTTAAGGTAGGCTAGTCTAAGCCATATTGATAGGTTAGATGTATTCAATGCATTTTCAACTTACGATATTTTAAATTTACTATGAGTTTATCAGGACAGAGCCCATTGTAAGTTGAAGATCTGTACTTCCTCTTATGAAACAATAAAAGCTATGCAATCCCTTAGAACCACAGACTAGATTTTCCAGTATAATTCTCTCGCCCTCCCAGAATTCAGCAAACACTCATCAAACTGAACTCAGTTGAGTCTATTTGATTTGAATTAAACTCATCTAGGTATATCTGTGCTTAAATGGCAAAATAAAGTTAGTAAGAGGAAAATGAATGGCAAACAATATAAACATTATAGAGCTGAATTTGGGACTGAAGAAAGACAAAGACATTTCCAAAGGCATTCAACTTCCTTCCACTCTTTTGGTATTCTTAGAGAGAATCTTAGATGGATAGCACATATAAAAATAGCTCACACCTGAAGGGTTAGATCACAAAGAGCAAACAGATCAAAAGCAGGATGTGGCTCTGCATTTTATAATGTCTAAAGAGAGAAAGGTTTCTTGGTTCATTAACCATATATCACTCATTACTTCCAAATATTACAAGTGCATGACATCGTCTTTGTCTTTGAAAAAAACAGCTGTAATCTGACTAACTCTGTCATCGATGTTGCTAAATGACAAGTAAGAAAATTACACAGCTGATGTAACTGTGTAGCTTAACTCTTTTTAAAGTAACTATTTACAGAATAACAGTGCAACTACTATCTTTATACAGAAGACAGAATCTTAGGACAGAGGGATGGGACCACAGATGGTCAGGATTTTCCCACCCAACACTTACCATTGACTGTTAAGCAGTAATAGGATTTAAGTAATTATGATTTAGGATAACAGTGCTGGAGGAGACTTTAAAGATATCTACTCCAACTACCTTGCTTTACAAATGAAGAAACTAAGGACTCTAAAGGAGCACAGTGCCAAACAGACTAATTGATTTTATAATTGATTATTATTTATTGTTATTGTGTTATAAGGCTACTATTTAAGAACTTTGTTTATAACCAAGATTCTTTGTTATACTAATTCTCTGAAAGAATTTACAATGAAAAAAAGTATTGTGTAGTAATCAGGTATCAGTTTTCCTAGCAGAATGAAAATTTACTTGGTGATATTTCTGCTGCTAGAATGCTGATTCTCATCTACAACATGATATATTGTGAAATGTTCTAATTAAAACTCACACGCCACATAAAACAGGCATGGAAATAAACGAGGGTCCCCAAGCACAGAGTGTGAAAGACAAGTATAGATATTATGAAAAGTTGGCTTAACCAGAGTCAATCCTAACAGGAACCTAAAAGTGTAACCAATTTAACAAATCTTTTTATAGTTTTATTTTATTTTCACAAGGCAATTTGTGTGTGTGTGTGTGTGTGTGTGTGTGTGTGTGTGTTAAGTCCCTCATTTTATTCACTTGAGCAATGAGTATTATGACTTGGACACAAGTAGGTCACACCACAAAGTAAACAATTAGTCAATTATTTTTTTACTTCCCAAGGACACTAACCCGGTATTTTGGAATATTTTGATCAGTGTTATCTATAAAACATACATGAATATATGGTAAAAAGATATACAAAAAGTGCCTAGTAAAATTCCTGGAACTATATAGAAAGCTAACACATGTTTACAGAATTGAAATATTTATACCTGTAAACGCCCAGTACATTTCCAAGTGAGAAGGCTTATCTCTCAAACACTTGAGAACAAAGAGTGTTCCTCAAAATTTTATATTCTCATGTCAATGCTACTCAAAGATACAACTGGGAGGAAAAGTATTTCTGAATCTCTCTTTACCTCTTTCTGTGCATGACCAAGTAACCATCACAGCTGCATTTGGGCCCCAAGTCTTCTACTTGTTGCTTCCATCTTTCCTTCCCAGCAAATGTTGAGGAAAATTATTGAAATGACCATTCAATGATCATAACAGCTTGTATTGTTTTAATCCCTCTCCTGATGCAGTAGCATACATTTTGGTCCATAAAAGAAAATTATATGCTTTTTATGTGATGCGTTTTACTATGCATTTAAAATATACAAAATTAAAGCATAAACCTTTTGGTAAACTGAATATTTCAAACATTTAAAATAGGAAAGAAAAACAGACACATAGATCAGTGGAACAGAATAGAGAACCCAGAAACGGACCCACACCTATATGGTCACTCTTATCTTCGACAAAGCAGGAAAAAATACCCAATGGAAAAAAAGACAGTCTTTTCAACAAATGGTTCTGGGAAAACTGGACAGCAACATGCAGAAGAATGAAATTAGACCACCTTCTCACACCACACAAAAATATAAGCTCAAAATGGATGAAAGACCTAAATGTGAGACAGGAAACCATCAAAATCCTAGAGGAGAACACAGGCAGCAACCTCTTTGACCTCAGCCACAGCAACTTCTTACTAGACATGTCGCTGTAGGCAAGAGAAACGAAAGCAAAAATGAACAATTGGGACTTTATCAATATAAAAAGCTTCTGCACAGCAAAGGAAAAAATCAACAAAACTAAAAGGCAACCTATGGAATGGGACAAGATATTTGCAAACGACGTATTAGATAAAGGGCTAGTATCCCAAATCTATAAAGAACTTATAAAGTAAATAATCCATTCAATAAATTGGCAGAAGACTTGAAGAGATATTTCTCCAGGGAAGACAAATTGCTAACAGACACATGAGAAAATGCCAACATCACTCATCATCATAGAAATACAAGTCAAAATGAGATACCACTTCACACCTGTCAGAATGGCTAAAATTAACAACTCAGGAAACCATAGATGTTGGCGAGAATGCGGAGAAAGGGGAACACTTTTGCACTCCTGGTGGAATGCATACTGGTGCAGCCACTCTGGAAAACAGTAAGGATGTTCCCCCAAAAGTTAAAAGTAGAACCACCCTACAACCCAGCAATTACACTACCAAATATTTACCCAAAGGATACAAAAATACAGATTCAAAGGGATACATGCACCCCAGGGTTTATAGCAGCATTATCAACAATAGCCAAACTATGAAAAACAAGAGTCAACTACTGATGAATGCATAAAGAAGATATGGGGAATACTCATATGTGTGTGTGTGTGTGTGTGTGTGTGTGTGTGTGTGTGTGTGAATAAGCGAAATAAGTGTGTGTATAAGCGAAATGAGTCAGTCAGAAAAAAGACAAATACCATATGATTTCACTCATATGTGGAACTTAATAAACAAAACAGATAAACATAGGGGAAGGAGGAATAAAATAATATTAAAACAGAGAGGAGGCCAAACCATAAGAGACTCAATTATAGAGAACAAACTGTGGGTTGATTGAAGGAAGTGAAGGAAGGATGTGCTAGATGGGTGATGGGTACTAAGGAGGGCATTCATTGGGATAAGCACTGGGTGTTCTATATAAGTGATGAATCACTAGATTCTACTACTGAAATAAATACTACACTATATGCTATATGCTAACTAACTTGAGTTTAAATAAAATATTGGGGAGAAAAAATAATAAATAAAATATGATAAAGGAGCATCCCCAGAGAATGCAAACTTGTGTCTTTAACTGCAATGCTATTCTGGATGGATTTTTATCATTGTGCTGAGCCTGAAAGAGTGCAGTTGTTTTATTTAGTATTTAGTCTTATAACAATGTGAGGAAGAAAGTACTGGCTCTTTCAGAGTAATTAGCTGCATGTCCAGAACTTTGGACTGTCTACATTTCTTGGAAATAAAAACAATAAAATATTTAATTTGATTGACTAAATCACATAAATCTAATTACCCCTAAATGATATTTTTCTCATAATTAAACTAATTAATTCTTTGCCATAATCTCAGTGCCAGTATGGTCACACTAGAATAAGAAAATCTTTAGTAGATAGGAGTCCAAATTTTCTAAATGATAAAAGTTCATTGTGCAGCCTCTCATCCAAAATCTGCATATAGTCTATACAAAAGGAATTTCTTTTATAAGAAAAAGAATGATCAGATATTATATGCTGAAAATGGAAAATTTATGTTAAGTTCACCTGAATTCTATTCTCATTAAGTTCTCTTCCAGTGAATATAAGCATTTAAATTTATATAAAGATGTAGAGTGATACAAGGGGTAATTTTAATGAGATTTCCTGTTGCTCTCAATTCCTAGAAGCAGTTTTTATTTCAGCTTTATCATAGCAGTTATGCTTGTACAACCCTGATATAAAATGTCCTTCTTATTATAGCTTGACATGGTAGCTCACCTATAAAGCCTACGTGTGAAATATTAATTTTTAGGTGGGTTGTACAAATATAACTGAAATATGCTAAGCATTTCTTAGTCTTCCAAGAAATAAATGTGAAATAAAATAGTATTAAATCAACTATTAGTAACAGCCATATTATATTAACTAGCATAGCAGAACAAAGGTGAAAAGAGATTTGAAAAAAAAAAAAACTAAGCAAACAAGTATGTTTTCACTGTAAAGGAAATTCTTTGGGACTTCAAATAAAAATCACTCTATTTTATTTTGCATCATCCATGAAAGTTTTGCAACTAGAACCCAGTTGGTAATTACAGAACATTCTCATGAACACCATTGGTGCGTACTTGCCAAAGAGGCCACTAGAGAGGAGCAAACATTTGCTTCTGACATGTCCCCACATCAATAAAGTATAATTTTCCCAAGATACTCCATTAGTCCAATTGCCTATTGCTTCCATAAGTATTAAAGGACTGAAGGAAAAAAAATTACTATTTCTGAACAGATGTTTACTAATATATTCTTTAAAATTCTAAATATTACTAACACCTAAAATGAGAATAAATAAAGAAGGAAAAAGAACTAAGTGAATGATGTGAATGATGCCTTCCTATGTCTTTCTCCATTTTTAAAATACTGAATATAAAGATCCTACTTTAGGTTAATCAGATCAAGATCTCCAGTGACAGGAGCGGAGTATTTGAAGTTGTATACTCTGGGTAAATGCTAATGCGCAGCTAAGGTTGAAATCAACTGGCAGAGTTACACAGGGTTTCCTAGAGCCCTTTACCTCTTTTTATTGTTTTGAGCCCATAAGGAGTGGCTTCATGTCAATGACTGAACAATATGATACTATGGACAGAACAGGTCTCCCAGAGTAGAAGTTGAGAGAGAAAGGCACAAGATTAGGAAAATAAATCTCCAAAGTTACAAGGTTTTTGTTTACAATGTATTAATAATAACCACTGGGAGTCATTGCTGTGTGCAGGTCACTATGCTAAATGCTATATATGCACTGTCTCATTTCTCAAGCACTCATCAGTAATAAAGAGAAGAACTAATATGTAAGCTGGGTTGACATGATTCCATTTTTTTTTTATTTTTTTTTTCAACGTTTTTTATTTATTTTTGGGACAGAGAGAGACAGAGCATGAATGGGGGAGGGGCAGAGAGAGAGGGAGACACAGAATCGGAAGCAGGCTCCAGGCTCCGAGCCATCAGCCCAGAGCCTGATGCGGGGCTCGAACTCACGGACCGTGAGATCGTGACCTGGCTGAAGTCGGATGCTTAACCGACTGCGCCACCCAGGCGCCCCAACATGATTCCATTTTTTAAGTGTTAACCATTCTACTTCAGTACAGTATTTCTCAAATAGGAAGGTAGAACACTGGAAAAATCCATGGATGATTAGTCATCAGGCTGTAATTCACTGTAAAGTTGATTTTTTGAGTAAATATTTTATGTCAGTTTGTGTCAATGTCCATATTCATTCTGAATCACCTGGAAAACTGCTTAATAATCAAATCTAAGCCACCAATATCAATATTAACATTTGTGTTTAGAATGACATTGAAAAATAGTTCTTACTTGCCCATCTGTAATGAACAAGAAACAGAGTGACTAAAAATGTAAATGTCTGATCCCAATAGGCAAAGGCCAATTTCATCATGGTTCACAGTAAAAATGAATAGTGGATATAAATGCGCAAAGTGAAATTGGCACGTGAATGAATCACATGACATAAAAAAAAATGAGCATGCCTAAATCAGAACTTGTACTATTGCCATCTGTATTAGTCAAGATTCTTCAGAGAAACAACCAGCAGGCTATATAGAGATTTATTATAAGGAATTGGCTCACACAATTATGGAGACGGACAAATCCTAAGATCTGCTGAGTAAGGTGGTAAGTGGGAGGCTCAGGAGAGCCAATGGTGTAGTTCTAGTCCAATTCTGAAGGGCAAAGAATCAGGATATAGTTTCTACGATATAGTTTCAGACTGTAAGCTAGCAGGTTTGACACCCAGAATGTGCTGACATTTCATTTCTAGTCTAAAGGCAGAAAAAAGTCATGTCCAGTTCAAAGGCAGTGGAAAGAAAGAATTCTCTCTTAGGGAAGAGTAAGCCTTATTGTTCTTTTCAGGCCTTCAGCTGATTGAGGCCCACCTTCACTGTAACAGAGTAGGTATGAAGTACTCATGACAATTACAGTTTTTGTTCCTATACATGTCATGTAGTCATAGCTGTTATTTATAACTACCTTCTCCCTTTCTCAATTTTACATTCCTTTTGCCTTCAGTAAGTACATCCTGGTCATGGTTCATTACCTGGTAGATGACCCAAACCATCATTCCTGAAGGGTCTAGTCCTGCCTGGATTGAGTTATCATAGTTGTCCATTGACCTTAATCATAGGATATGGTAATACCAAGTGATGCCCTGAGCTAGGCCAATAGGGACGACTTCCCTTCACCATTGTCTTTCAGGGATGTCCCAAAAAGAGACTGTAATGCTACAGCTGTTTATTTTAGGGTGGTGCTTGCACAAACTGTCAAGCTATCTGTATATCAGCCCAAGTTCTTCTCTTTCTCTGCCAACTGATCATAGGCTACTTCCCATAAAACCATTGGTGCAGGCTGGGAGAAAAAAGGCAGTGTAACACGAGTAGAGACAATGAGCATTTGGGTGGGCCACTTCTTAATGTAACCTACTGTGGTTTCAAGTCCTGCTCAGGACCAGTCACATAAATGCCCCCCTCCATTTGATGACGGAGTGCTGCTTTGCACACAGAATTTTATAGCTAGGTGGGTTAGATAGCACCCAGTTTGTGTTGTGCAGTTCAGGTTGCATGGTAAGTTAGTGATCTTGGGCTAAGTGTTCAGTCTCCACTAAGGTCCAGCAGCAGGCCAAGAGCTGTTTCTCAAAAGAAGAGTCATTACCTACAGAGCACTGCACAATTTGCTTCAAAATCCTAAAGGTCTGCACTGTGATTCACCTACAGGGATACCACTGACATTTCAGGCACCATTAGATCTGCTGGATCATATGGCCCAACTGACAGAGTAGTTTGCATGGCAGCCTAGATCCTTCTATTATTCTGGACGCTACTCAAAACTAGCAGCTTATACATCATTTGGCAAATATGTAAGAATAACACACTGAGGAGTATGTTGCCTCTAAAATACAAAGAGACTCACCAGACATTGATCCTCTTTTTTGGTTGAAGGAGGGGCCAGATAAAACAACATAGCTTTCCCCTTAGAAGGGATACCTTGACATACCCCTTACCACTGAACCTTTAGAAATGAGGTAGAAGGCCCCTGTACTTTTGTCATATTATTTTGTCATATTATTTCTTTTTGTCATATTATTTTGTCATATTATTTCTTACACTTTGTCATGCAAATGTCTTACCAGCAGGTCTAGAGCGGTTGCTACTTCTCACTAGGTCCAGTCAGCATAATGTCACTGGTGTAATGAACCAATGTGGTACTTTGTGGAAGGGGAAGAGAATCTATATCACTTAAACAAAATTATGACATTGAGCTAGAGGGTTGATATACCTCTAAGGTAGCACAGTGAAGGTATATTGCTCACCTTGCCAGCTGAAAACAAACTGCTTCTGGTAGTTCTTATTGACAGGGATGGAGAAAAAAGCAGTTGCCAGATCAATAGCTGTACCAGGTACCAGGAGATGTATTAATTAGCTCGAGTAATAAAATCACATCTGGTACAGCAACTACAATTAAATTCACCATTTGATTGTGTTTATAACAATCCACTGTCATTCTCCAAGATTCATCTGTCCTCTACAAAGTTGAATAGGGATGTTTTGGGAAATACCATGCCTTTATTTTCCAAGTCCTTGACAGTGCACTGATCTCTGCAATCCCTCCAAACATTTTATTTCACTATTGTCCTTCATTGAGATAGTTCTAGTGATTTCCACTTGGACTTTCCCACCATAGTAGCCCTTATTCCTTGGATCTGGGAACCAACATGGGGACCCTGCCATCTTCTGAATATGTCTATTCCAGTTATGAATTCCAAAACTGGGCAAGTACATACAGGAGGCTTGTTGTGAGAAGAACCTAACCTAAAACCCATTGATCATCTGATCTCCATAAGCCTCTACTGTAGCAGAGCAGAGTAACCTTGTGAGTCTCCTGGAATCCGTGTCAGTTCAGAATTAGTATCTAAGAGGACCTAAGAGATCTGATTTTCTTTCCCTTGATGCACATTTACCCTAGTAAATGGCTATATGTCTCTCTAGAAAATGTTTAGTATTAAGAGTATAAATTTTGGCAGTGTACAGAGATCAAGGGCACCTGGCCTCCCCTTCATTCAAGGGGTTCTGAATCTGTAAACTGGCTTATGTCTAGGAATTGCTTGAAGAGACATGTCTCTGTGTTTATGATTTGGGTTAGATTTTTGTTCACTTCACCTAGATTTTTTCGTACTTCTAAGCATCAAGTAAGAATTTGGTAAACTTCCCATTTATTTCACTTTTAATAACACCATGATTAATTAGCCAACACCATAAGTCTGCATGAGTCAGAATGTTCTAATTGCTGCTTTGACTCTGCTTTTTATTATAGTGAGGTAACCACACCCACCTGCCTTTAGTGATGAGTGCCACCTCTTGGCCCTTTCCACCCTAGGATCTAAATACTCGTATTGCATTTAGGTTTCCTAGTTCAATGATCTCATTTCCCACTGTAAGGACTGGCCTGCAAAGAAGAGCAATCATCGATCTCTTCAAGGATGCTGGGGCTCCCCTCACTATTTTTTACAGTCATGGCCAAAGTGTGTCTTCTGGACCCCCTCAGGGTAGATAAATAAGTCTTAAATGACAAATGCACTAACACTCCAGTCTCTCTAAACCTTTGAATCCCTTTCTCTCCATTAAACCGAGGCCTGTCAGACATTTCTAACTCAAACTTAGCTCTGTAGCTACAGGAGATAATAATCTCCTTCAGACCTCAGGAAGAAGCTTTCAGGTCATTTACACAGCACTTGAAGTAGGAATTCAAATCCCTGAGTTCATTCTTTTCTTTCCCCACTTTGTCCAGCAATACTAGGACAACCAGGCAATCTCATTCTATCATTAGCTTGACAAAAATGTTCACAAGTATCATAAAGACAGTTACCCAGACCCTTGCTGCTTATAAGTAATCAGTTAGGACTATCCAATGGAAATATGTTATATATCTCTATCGCCAGATCATGCCAAGGACTATTGCTGCTCTCTTTACCACTGGAAACAGAGTCTTAGCACCTTTAAATCTAATCACGTTAGATAATTAATTCTAGAAACACCAGAAGTAATTCAGAAAATTCATCAAAATTCTGCTCCTCTAAAACCACTCTTGATACCAATACCTGTATTGCTTCAGGTTCTCCAGAGAAACAAAACCAATAGGCTGTATATATGTACATATGACAATATTTTTTGTTATTATAAGCAATAGATTCACCTAAGTACTCTCAAATCTGCATGGGAGTCAGCAAGCCAGAGATCCAGGAGAGCCAATGGTATAGTTCCAATCCAAAAGCTAGCAAGCTAAAGAACCAGGAAGAGCTCATGTTTTAGTTTGAATCCAAAGGCAAGGAAAGTCAATGCCCCAGTTCAACAGCAGTCAGACAGGAAGAATTCTCTCTTACTTGGGAGAGGATCTGACTTTTTGTTCTAGTCAGGCCTTCAACTGATTGGATGAGGCCCCCACACAACAGCAAACAATCAGCTCTCATCAGTCTATCCATTTAAATGTTAATCTTATCCAAAACACCTACACAGAAACACCAAAAATAATGTTTGACAAACATCTGGGCAGCCTGTGACCCAGTTAAGTTGATACATAAAATTAACCATCATACCATCTGTAAGTATTCACAGTATAGTTGGAATGTAGAGTTGAGAGGACCAAAGCATCCATCACATTAATTTAATGATAATCTTAATGTTAATTTCATCATCGTTTAATGTGTAATATTGTTTTAGCTTTACATCATAAGAGTTTGTATATAGTTGTGTAGTTATATATAATATTATAAATTAATATAAATTTATTATATTATTAATATTATTAATATTATTAATATTATTATTAATATAAATTAATAATATTAATATTATATTATTAATATAAATTAATATTAAATTATTAATATAAATTTATAATTTAATGATAATCTTAATGTTAATTTCATCATCGTTTAATGTGTAATACTGTTTTAGCTTTACATCATAAGAGTTTGTATATAGTTGTGTAGTTATATATAATATTATAAATTAATATAAATTTCTAAAATGGAGATATGACCAAATAATTTTTCTGTTTAAAATTGGCCATAAGTTTCATAGGCAAGATTGAGAGACCATCTTACATAGAAAGACAGCCATTGTCTCCAGATAATAATTTAATGAAGTATAGATTTTGTTTGGGAGATACATTTGGTGTTGGGTATGGGATTCATTTTTTCCTTAATTGAATCCTGTTGCTGCAGTGGTTTTTGAGATCCTGCCTGGCACCCACTATACTGCTCTATTTATGCACAGAATGAGTTGAGAATAGAATACCAGCATCCCAGATCTTGATCTTGTCAGTTGGTGTTACAGCTTTAGTATTCCATAAACAAGCTAATATTAGTGAGAATGTTATGAGAGACCTTTATCATGTGCATAATGTGTACCATCTGGTTGGAAGTGACAGTCTTCATACAATAAATTTGGTTTAATTCACATCAGATAACTTCTAGATGCTTTATCTGCACAAACTGCTGAAATTTTGCTTCACATATCCAAGGAAATTTTTGAAAACAGAAGTGTGCAACTTTTTTTGAGGAGGTATATGTACTATAAATTATTTAAAAATAAAAAGTGTATCTTAACATCTTTCTTTTCTTTAATACCTTTGTCACCATTCCTACTCATGACGTATTAATTGTTGGAGTTAGAACCATATGGCTCACACTTGGTCCCATATGCAGAGGTAGTGTGATACTGTAAAACTGCTTGGAGGTGCTCATGAAAAATCATTTCCCTCTGGTCCCAATTTACTCATGTTCCATTGTGCAGCATCCTCCAATCTCACCTCCAAGGACATGTTCTCTCTGGATTTTGTGCTTTGAAATATTTCCCCCACCTCATTCTGTGTTGAAGTTGACCCTTCCTCAGGGTAACACCCATCACTTAGAGACTCAATTTCCTTTTTTACATCCCAATACTCTTGAAAATAATAGATTTCATTTTGCACAAATGTCTCATACACTCTTACAAGTCAGGAAGCAGTTTCATGGGAAATGGGTAGGAACGCTTAATTTACCTAAAATTCTTTGGAAAAAATGCCTTCTAAATACAATACCAGAGACACAATCCACAGAAAGAAATAATTGATAGGGTAGATTGCATTGAAATTAAAAGCTTCTGTTACAGTTATAAGACGAATAAGTTGGGGCGCTGGGTGGCTCAGTTTATTGAGTGTCTGACTCTTGGTTTTGGCTCAGGTCATGGTCTCATGGTTCATGAGTTCTAGCCCTGCCTCAGGCTCTGTGCCTGAGATTCTCTCTGTCTCTCTATATGCCCCTCCCCCCCCCCACACACACTCTTTCTCAAAATAAATAAACTTAAAAGAAATGTGGTTATATTTTTAAAAAGATGAATAAGTTCTGAAAATTAAGTGCATTGCATTTGTGCAAATCACAGCATGTGATTTAAAAAAAATAAATAAAACTTTTACTCTCCAAAGGACAATATCAGGAGAATGAAAAGACATGCCACAGACTGGGAAAAAATATTAAAGAAAAAAAAACCTCTGACAAAGAACGGCTATCCAAATTATGTGAAGAACGCTTAAAACTAAACAGTAAGAATACAGGTAACCCGATTTAAAAATAGGCCAAGGATCTTAAGAGATACCTCACCAAAGAAGATATATGGACAACAAATAAGCCTCTGAAAAGATGTTCGCATAATAAGCCATCAAGAAAATTCAAATTAAAACAATGAGATACCACCACACACCTATTTGAAAGGCCCAAATCTGGAACAGTGATGACACCAAATATTGGCAAGGTGGTAAATCAACAGGAAATCTCATCCACTGCTGGTGGGAATGCATAATGGTATAGCTACTTTGGAAGACTGCTTAGCAGTTTTTTACAAAGTTAAACAGACACTTAGCATAAGATCTACCAGTCAAGCTCTTGGTATTTACCCAAAAGAGTTGAAAACTTATGCTCATACCTAAACCTATACAAGGATGCTGATAGCAGGTTCTTTTATAATTGCCAGATTTTGAAAGCAACCAAAATGTGTTACAATAGGTGAATAAGTAAACTGTGGTACTAGCAGACAATGAGTATTTATTCAACACTAAAAACAAATGAGTCATTCAGCCATGAAAAGTCACAGAGAAAATTTAAATAAATAAAAAATAATATACATTTAAATGTTTTAATGTTTGCTTATTTTTGCAAGACAGAGACGAGCGTGAGCAGCAGAGGGGCAGAAAGAGAGAGGGAGACACAGAATCTGAAGCAGGCTCCAGGCTCTGAGCTGTCAGCACAAAGCTCAACGCTGGGCTCGAACTCATGAGCCATGAGATCATGACCTGAGCCAAAAGTCAGATGCTTAACCAACTGAAACTCCCAGGCACCCCTAAGTGTATATTATTTTTTATTTTGAGAGAGAGAGAGAGAAAGAGGGAGAGAGAGAGAGAGAGAGAGGTTATCTCAAGCAGGCTCCATGCTGCTGACACAGAGCCCATTATGTGACTCAATCCCATGAACTGTGAGACCATGACCTGAGCCAAAATCAAGAGCCAGACACTTAACAGACTGAGTTACCCAGGTGCCCCTTACATGTATATTATTAAGAGAAAGGAGGCAATTTGAAAATGCTACATTCTGTATGATTCCAAGTATATGACATTCCAGAAAAGGCAAAACTATGAAGACAATTAAAAAGATCAATGGTTTCCAGCAGTATGGTGGATAAGGATGAATAGTTAGATGAATAGATGAATAGAGGATCTTTAGGGAGTGAAACTACTCTATATGTTATTATAATGAGGGATATATGTCGTTATACATTTGTCCAAACCCAAAGAATGTAAAATGACAAAGTGAACTTTAAGATAAAAGTTTTAGGTGATTATAATGCTTTGATATAAGTTTATCCTTGGTGGGGAAAAAAAAGCCCCCCTTAAGTGAGTGATGTTGGTAATGAGGGAGTCTATGCATGTGGGGAGTAAAGGGCATATGGAAAATCTCTGTACCTTCTTTTCAATTTTGTTATGCACCTAAAATCATTCTAAAAATTAAAGTCTTAAAAAAACCTGTGAGACGAAGGTGAGCATTTGTCTTTATAGGAAAATGCAGAGCTTGGGTGTGTTGTATTGAAGGTTTGCTTTTTGTTTGTGGCTATTTAGGCCAGGATTTTGCATAAATTTATTTATGCAAAAACATTTATCAAGTGCCAGTGACATAGGGGGATCATCCTATACATTAACTAAATAATCACCTTTGCTAAACTTTGAAATTTAAGAGCATATGTATGTATGTATGCAATTGAATGATCTTTATAATAACAATTCTTTGATGATAGAGAATATTCTAATTTATTGGGGTCCTATTTAATGTCATACAACATCTGAATGGCTTTTCTAATAGTGAAGGCAATTTGTTCTATGGCAGAGAGTCCCCTTACCAGGCCTTGGCTGGGAGTCAGGAGTCTGGCATCCTATTTCTGGCTCTGTTGGCTACTGGAAACTTTGCTGTTCAATTTACTTTGCCTGCCTCAACCTCTAATATTCAAATAATACCCATATTCCTGTCCACGTAAAAAATTACAAAATGTGTTCATATTGATGACTTCATTTAACTTTTATATCCATCCTGGGAGAAGGCATTATTATCATGTAAATGATACCGACGAAGAAACTGAATCTCAATGAGCATGAATTTGTAAGATCTGTGGGTCTTGACCCAGCTTCCTTCTGTCCTCCATTGCCTTCTAGCATGAATTCTAGGAGTCTGTGCAGCTCCAAGTTAAATAAATAAAAAACAAAAAAGAGTTAAGTGCCTATTTATGAATCAAACTTATTTCCAGTAAGCCATATACTCAAAAACTTTGTACCAAAGTTTCACAGGATACTGTGAAGAGATACTGATAAGCCCCCAAAATAGAAAACATACATACATGATCATGATTTTGAGGGAATTAAAGTCAAATGGATGAGATCAACACATGAACCCAAATAAAATTGACAAAAACTTATATATTTTTTTCAACAGTCTTGAAACAAGTGATTATGACAGGAAGAAAACATGTAGATACCTCAGGTAAAAACACAGCAAGTGGTTATAGTCTGACAATGGATAGGGACAAGGACAGAAAGAGCTGACAGGATTGCTGAAAACTTACAGTAGTTGGAAAACTATGCATTTTATTATCATATGTCATGTGGAATTAGATACTGGGGCAAGAGTGAATTGTGGGTTTGAGAGAGAATGAGTATGGATGTTATTTGTTCCAAGAGATATAATGCAGGAATGGAAGAATTTCCATACTGGGTCAGGGAAGGTGATGCTGTAATTTAAACATCCGCATAATTCTCCTGCTTTCCATATGAGAGTGTTCCCTCCTTACACATGCACCTGTTATTTTCATAATGCCTTGTCAACCCAAAGTACAGCAAATAACATATTTTAAAATGTTACGTAGTCCCATCTGAATACAACCCCCCAATTGTGAACATCACGAGGGCAAGCAGAAAGCCAGCTATCCCCTACAACCTCAGCACTTGGCCTGATGTGTGCTGTGGTTTGTGGATATTTTCATGACTAACATTGATATTCTTTCCAAAGATGATGGGAATGGCTATTTCCTTATATTCTGTTTAGATATCCCCTGGGCCAATGGATTTTACCCTTAAAAAATAACATGCAAAATATTTAGAGCTTGAAATATTAACTGTATTGATTTATAATACACATGATGAATTGGATATGCAAGCCAAACTAATTCATTCTATTTAATAAATGTAATAAGCCTCACAATCTCTCTTGCACAACATTCTTAGACGTTTTGACAATTTTTAGGCTCTAAGGATTAGCTACTTAATATTCTTCACTTACTGAAGTAAAACAGGCAAATTCTATCTGAAGTTAATTTTCACATTTCATTGGGAGAAAAGTTGTCTCCTCATCAGCGTTCACATTTTACTTGCAGCAGCTAATTTTTAGCAAATACTAGTAAGTGAAAATGTCATCTATTTATTCAATGCCCAATCCAGTATCTGATACACATGCATTATAGGTCCAACAAAAAAGTCCAAATAAAAGAAAGTATTTAAAGGGCCCAAACTGTAGCAATCTTCAATTTTCCAATTATCCCCAAAGCTCTATAGCTAGGTAGGCCTTCTTCTGGCCCATTCAGCAAGCTTTACAAGATTATACAGGAAATGTGCCCTAGATTAGGCAATGCAAAGGCAAAACAACTTGCCCTCCAGTCCTCTAATGTGCATTCAATCATTCCTCTGTTAGGCAGTAGGTGGTTTTGCACTATTTATTAGTGGGGAGGGAGCAGTCATGTTTTACTGGTAAGTTTGCAAGCAAAATGAAACACGGCTCTGTGTTTTTAATGAAAATAATCACCGTATCAGGAATGATCATCAAAAATAGTTAGAGCATCTACAGCAGGAGTGCTGACCAGCCAGAACAGACTCAGACCCAAACTACACCACTGAGAATACGCTGAAGAGATGGAGGCTTACCCAAAGTCAGAATGGAGTGCCAGTGGCCAGATACTAGAAATGTTTGCTGCCTTAAAGATGACAGATTGATCAGAATACATTTAATTTTATTCCCTCCTGCCACCCCACTAAAATACAATATAAGGACTTGTTACCCCCCCTAAACAAAGGCTAAGTTTATGGAGAGCAAACAGAACAGGTAACAATAGCAATATTTGGAAGCTAGTAAGCAAATGGATGAGTGGTACCTAATGTAGGAGGCCCAAGAAAGTCAACTCCCAACCAACATTGAGGAGAGCAAGAACCAACCCAATGTGCTCAATCAAATCCTCAGAAGATACAGGAATAGGCATTATTCTTGGTGATAGAGGTGAAAGAAGAGTGTCTACAAAAGAAGGACTACTCAACAACAGTCCGTGATCCCTACCTCCACTCTCTCCGATACATCAGTATGACACAGGAGGTATAATCTGGGAAGGGTGCCTGGACTGGGGAATGCCACCTACAGTTCAGAGAAGGAATATTATTCTGAAAGAAAGGGGATTGACAAATACACATCTACGTCTTGGTTATATACCTCAGGAATGTTGAGACCTACACCCTACACCCAGCCTTCTTCTCCCACTTGGCTCTCAGAATTCTTACACTTGGGAATTTACTCTTAGGCAGGATGTTGGAAGAGTTTTCTCTGTAGATCTGCCTAGCTTAAGAAACAAACAGCGACAATTAAAGGGGGCCTAATAGACATGACTTCTGGTCTACAGTATTCCTGCGCCTTCTTCCCTTATACACAAAGTAAGACTACACATCCCTTCCTTTTGAGGTTAGAAATTGTCATGTGACCAGCTTTGCCCAATAAAGTAGTGAGCAGAAGTGACATGTGTCCCTTCCCTGATGGACACTTTTAGTTGCCAGTTTGTTTCTCCACTCCTGACTCCCCATGCTCTGGTGACATTGAAGCATGTGTTGGTATGGAGTTGAGGTACTAATTTATAATAGAATTACCTTGACTGGTAATGGACATTACTAGCAATATCTTAGAGGCATTTTTCTTCCAGCCTGACCTCTACCCTATCCTTCTGACATATGCAGGTTTCCCAACAGACACGTAAACAAGATCACGCTTGTCTAATCATTACAGAGCCCCATTCACAAACTCACAGCTCCACTCCAGTTTTCACTCCCTACTCTTAAGTACTAGCACATAACCATGAGTCAGGGATTACCACTTATCTGACATAAGTATGTAACATGAAAAAAGGTCTTATCTACAAGCAGAAGGTCTTATCTAAAAGCAACTTGTATTAAACAACATTCTGCAGAGAGAAAAAAATTTTCAAAACAAATACTGTAATTAGTGTCTTAACAAGGCCTGAGAAGACAAAAACCAAAAAGGTATATTTTGAGAAAAATAATCAACTTTAATAAACCTAAAATCTGAATGCAAGAATGAAAACCTCAACAAAAAAGACTGAAGAATTAAGTTCAGAAAATTTCTCAGCAAGTAGCATGAAATGATGGAGACTGGAAGAGGAATTCAGGAAGACACTTTCTGGAAATCCAACACTCAGATAAGGGGATTTCCAGACACCACAAAGAAAACAGAGGACAGAAAGTCATCAGTGAAAGAATTCAAGAATATTCCCCCAGCTGGACAGGAGTTTCTAGATAGAAAGGGCCACTAGGTTCCCAGCACAATGGTTATAATCATCCCACACCAAGGGACCAAGGGCTACCATAAGATTTCAGAACACAGTGAAAGAGATATCAAATTATCTGTTTAATACATTTCTTTTATGTCCTTAAAATAAGGTTTTCAGTGGGCTCTGGATTTTTCTTCCCAACCTACCAGACAGAGCAACGTGTTCTCTTTCCAGGAGAAGAAACTGGTGAGGAAGAGCAAGGAGATGTGAGGAATGTTACTAGAACCATGGCAAAAAGGCAGTGGAGTTCTCCTTTCCTTCCCCTGTACAGCGTCTCTCATTACCAAGCCATCCATGTATCTCCTCACTGATTTTTATCTCTTGAGCCATCAATTACTGAGACAGTGGGGTTAAAATCCCCCAGTGACTGTGGATATGTCCCATTTATTTTATCCAATTATTCTGCTTTATAAATAGAAGCAGAATATTCTTCTTCTCAAAGAAAATATTCTCAAAGAAAATATTTCTTTTCTTTGAGAATGTTAAAGATAACTTAGGCGCAGAATTAGGTGTTGAATTATTTTTCTTGTCATTAGGTAATGAACTTCTTTTTCCTTTTTAATACTTAAAACCATTTTATTTTTTTTATTCATACAATGACATCAGCTTTCTTTTGCTTGTTATTTGCTTGGAGTATATTTTTGCAAGCATTTACTCTCACCCTTGCTGTATCATTGTATTTTGCTGTGCCACGAGATTTTTTTTTAATCCGAACTGAGCGCCTGTTCTCTGATTTTCGCTCATTTCATTTAAAGATTACTAAATTATTTGCTTATGGTTTTAACATCTGATTTTGTGTTTTCTATTTGCCAGACATTTTTGTTTGTGTGTTTGTTCTTTCCTGACTTCCATTAGATTTCATGAATCCCCTTTTCCTCAGTGGATTAGGAACATATGTATTCCATATTAATTATTTGCTAAGAGTTGAATTTTTTACATTCATTTAAATACATCATTGTCTTGACAGAAACTAAAGTTAATATTTCTCACTTCCCAAATGTACAAACACTTTAGAATGTTTTGATGATTATTTACATGTATTTCGATCATACCCTGTTTCTAACACTCTAAATTAGTCATCTGTTGTTTTTTCAACTAACACACTTACAGTAATCGACATGTTTGCCAA
The DNA here is from genome assembly GCF_018350175.1 of Felis catus. Classification (NCBI taxonomy): domain Eukaryota; kingdom Metazoa; phylum Chordata; class Mammalia; order Carnivora; family Felidae; genus Felis; species Felis catus. The sequence continues at coordinate 64,993,797 of NC_058368.1, forward strand.
TTGCTTTGGTCAGTACTGTAACTTCAACCCATTCCTTCATCAGGCTGTTTCTTGGATTTTTACATATACTTTTTATTAATGTATTTAGAATTGTTTAGGGAGGGTTAAAAACATTATTCATTGTTAAAAACCTTTATTTCTTCCACATAGTTTAACTTCGTATACAATTCTGTATCCCTTCGTGTTTAGAATGAACTTTTCTTATTCTAGTATCTAGTATTGCTCTTGAAAATTAATCTAATAATCTTTTTGTTGTTGTTGTTAAGTGCAATCTGTCTTTTCCCTGGATACTTTGTTTTCTTTTGGGGGACTTCAGGGAAGACAGCAGAATATAAAGACCCTAAACTCACCTTGTCCCATGGATACAACTAGATAACACTCACATCATTGTAAATAACTGAGAAAATGACCCAAAGACTTGCAGAACAAACACTACAACTAAATGTAGATGGGAGGCCACACTGAAGAGGGTAGGAAATGTGGAGAAGTAGTGGAGAGTTAAGCCCCATCAGTCTAGCCACAGGAAGGAGGGAGCCACGGGCATGGAGAGAGGTAAGAAACAGACTCTCACACCAAGGAGCCTGCATAGGAAAGATAAATCCTCACAGCATTTGGCTTTGAAAACCAAGTGGCTGAATTTTGTGAATTCTTACAACCAGTGGGACGTAAAGCCTGGAACTTTAAAAATCAGCAGACTCGGTCTGGGAGAGCCCAGAGGGTGATAGGAAGCTGAGTCCGTGCCCTGAAAGAACATGACAAACAGCCAGCGGAGATACAACATAGAAGCAGCAGTTTGAAAAACACAGGGGGCATACAGGAAAGAGTTATTTACTAATCTCAGAGTTCCCTGAAGGACTTCTCCAGGAGCAAAGGAGCTGGCAGCCACCATTTCCCTCTCCTGCCCCCCGGCATAAACACATGGCCACCCGCAGTAACCAGCACAGCACCAGCATTCACTACCTAATTTGCTTACATCATGCTCTGCCCCTCCCAGCAGGGCCTGCCTCAGTCCTCACACTGTAGGTCTTCTTCTCTAAAAGACCTGTGCAAAACCTGCCAACACTGAGTCTCTCACCTGCACACCTTGCAGGGCTTCGGTCCAGGTGGCAGCACCTGGTCACCTCCCACTGAGGGCACATGCACCTCACCCATGCACACTTTGCAAAGTGGCTCCAGTCAGCTCAAGTCTCAGTAGCAGCTGGGCATCTCCAATGGAAGAGACCAGTGTCACCTTGTTAAAAATGCATGCCCTGCCCACTACTTTCAAAAGCAGGAGACATAATTGACTTTCCTAACACACAGAAATAGACACAGAGAGTTAGACAAAGTGAGGAGACAGAGAAATACGTCCCAAATGAAAGAACAAGACAAAATCACAGCAAAATATGTAAGTGCAACAGAGATAATATGCCTGATAGGAATTTAAAGTAAAGATAGACATTTATTTGTCTAGATTAGTCTTCTGAGGTAAAGGAAATAAAAGCAAAATAAACTAGTGAGACTACAGCAAAATAAAAAGTTTCTGCACAGAAAAGGAAAAAGAGTAGGTTTACTGAATAGGAGAAGATATTTGTAAATGACCTATCTGATAGAGGGTGAGTATCCAAAATATATATAAGGAACTTACATAAATCAACAAGAAAAAAAAACAATCTAATTAAAAAGGGGCAGAGGACATGAGCAGATATTCCTCCAAAGAAGACATATAGATGGCAACAGATTCAAAAAAGATGCTCAGCATCACTCATCCTCAGGGAAATGCAAATCAAAACCTCAATGAGCTATCACCTTATATCGGTTAGAATGATTAGTATCAAAAAGATAAGAAATAACAAGCGTTTGCAAGGACATGGAGAAAAAGGAACCTTTGTGCACTGTTGGCGAGAATGCAAACTGGTGTAGCCACTACGGAAAACTGTATTGAGGCTCCTCAAAAAATTAAAAATAGAATTAGCCTATGATCTAGGAATGGCACTAATGGGTATTTACCCAAAGAATATGAACTAGTTTAAAGGGCTATATGCACCCTTATGTTATTGCAGCATTATCTATAATAGGCCAACTATGGAAACAGCTCAAGTGTCCATCTATAGACGAATAGCTAAAGAAGAAGTGGTATATATACTCAGCAGAATATTATTCAGCTATCAAAAAAGAATGAAATCTTGCCATTGGCAAAAACACGGTTGGATTTCGAGAGTATAATGCCAAGCAAAAGAAGTCAGTCAGAGAAAGACAAATACCATTTGATTTCACTCATATGGGGAATTTAAGAAACAAAACAAAGGAACAAAAAGAGAGAGAGAGAAATAAGCAAAAAAGCAGACTCAAATATAGAGAATAAATAGATGGCTACCAGAGGCGAGGTAGAGGGTGGATGGGTAAAATAGGCAAAGAGGATAAGAGTACACTTAACCTGATAAGCACTGAGTAATGTATACCGTTGTTGAATCACTATATTGTACAGCTGTAACTAATATAACACCATATGTTAACTACACCAGAATTAAAATTTTAAAGAAGTGAATGAATTTGAGGAACTAAATAGACAGTATTCCAAGGAGACATACAAATGGCCAACAGGTACATGAGAAAGTGAGAACTCCAGGTGCTAAACATCATTAATCATCAGATAAATGAAAATCAAAACCACTATGAGATGCCACCTCACGCCCATCAGGATGGCTACTATCATAAAAAACAAAAAACAAATGTTGGTAAGAGTGTGGAGAAAGGGGAATTCTTGTGCACTGTTAGCAGGAATATAAATTGGTTCACAAACGATGGAAATAATGTAGAATTCCTTACAATATTAAACACAGGACTACCATAAGATCCAGCAATCCCAGGGTTATATATCCTTGGGTATATAACCAAAAGAAATTAAAACAGGATCTCAGAGAAATATCTGTACTCTCATGTTCATTGTCTCATTATTCACAACAGTCAAGATAAGGAAACTGCCTGAGTCCATCACTGAGAAACTATGTAGTATATGTACACAAAGTGCAATATTCAGCCATGAGAAAGAAGAAAACCTTGCCATTTGTGACAAACTGGATGAATCTTGAGGGCATTATGGCTAAGTGAAATAACTCAGAGAAAAACAAATACTGTAGATCATTTATGTGTAATATCTAATAAAACCTAAACTCTTTTCCTAAGTAGAAGGATGGTTACCAGGGGCTAGGGGTGGGTGATGGTGAGGGAAATGGATGGATATTGGTCAAAGATGCAAACTTCAGGTATAAGATGAATAAGCTTTGGTGATCTAGTGTGCAGCATGATGATTATCACTATAATACTATATTATATACTTGAAAGTCACTGAGAGATTAGATCTAAAATGCTCTCACCACAAAAAAGAAATGGTAATTATGTGACACGATGAAGAGGTTACCTAAAACTGTGGTGGAATCATTTGCAATATTTAAGTATTTCTTTTTTTTTCTTTTTTTTTTTAATTTTTTAACGTTTATTTATTTTTGAGAGAGACATAGCATGAGGAGAGGAGGGGCAGAGAGAGAGAGGGAGACACAGAATCAGAAGCAGTTTCCGGGCTCCGAGCGGTCAGCACAGAGCCCGATGTGAGGCTCGAACTCACAAACTGTGAGATCATGACCTGAGCTGAAGTCGGACACTCAACCGACCGAGCCACCCAGGTGCCCCAATATTTATGTATTTCAAGTCAACACGTTGTATACCTCAAACTTACACAATGTTATATGTCAATTACATCTCATTAAAAACTAAGTTGGAGAAACATTTTTTATAGTTTTTTTTTAATTTTTCTGTACTTATGTTACCGATATATTCATTCACCTAATTATTACTAAATGCCTACTAAGTGAACACAGAAATTGGCGAGGGATACCCTGCTCTCAAAGAAAGGCAGCTATAGGGGCACCTGGGTGGCTCAGTTGGTTAAGTGTCTGACTCTTGATTTTGGCTCACATCATGATCTCACGGTTGCTGAATTCGGCCCCGACTCTGGCTCTGTGCTGACAGTGCGCTGACAGCATGGAGCCTGTTTGGAGTTCTGTCTCTCTCTTTCTCTCTCTGCCTCTCTCTCTCTCTCTTTCTCTCTCTGCCTCTCTCTCTCTCTCTCTCTCTCTCTCTTAAAATAAACAAACTTAAAAAAAGAAAAAGGCAGCTATAGACTACCAGTTTCAAAAAGCATTAAAGATTATGAAAGTATATGTATCAAATTATATCAAAATTTTTTTCTGTACCAATAAATCCTACTTTTTGAATCATTTGCAATAATGGATACACTTAGTTTTCTTAACCCAAGTTACTACTCGTGGACATTTAATTACTTTTTATTCACATTGCCCAGATTAACATTTTGTGAACAAATATGTACATATTTTCTTAATTATTCCCCAAAAATTGACTCGAATTATTGGTTTGAGGTAACATATATTTTAAACATTTAGATAATTTGATAAATGCCCTAAGACAGGGATTGTATCCTTGACAAAACTGGCTATTATCTCCTCTCTGTCTCACCTTTGTCACTACTTATGAGAGAACGGGCATTTTATCGTGTGTGAGATTATATTTATTTGCTTTGCAGTAAAGAAGTCTTTGATTTTTTCTTAAAAATCATTAACCTTTCATCTTGTAAGTATCCATTTACTTCCTTTTGCCTTTTACCTATTGGGATTTTTGTTGTTTTCATAGGGATTGTAAGAACTCTGTGTTAAAGACATCGTCCTTTTGCTACAATATACACCTGAAATATTTTCTCGACTTCACTATTTGTCCCCTCACTTTACATTTTTATGATGTCTCATGATGCACAGAGATTTTTTAAGAAATTTAAAGCTATTAATCTTTTATTTTATAGAGTCGGCCTAAAAATCTATATGCCTTTCCCCATCTACGCATATATTTGTAAGACCAACCTGTATGATTTGTCTGCTTCTTTGCTATTTATACTTAAGTCTTTGGTCTCCTAGGCCCTTAAAGAATGCTGTGAGATAAATATCTAGCTTATTTTCTAAATATTTAATCAATTAGCCAGCACAGTATTTGGACAAACTCTCCTTTCTCACTGAAAACGCTGACATTTCAAAGTTCTGTAAAACAGAAGTCATGTCTAACGTCATCCAGCCAGACTGTGGTAGAGCCAATGTTTGACTGCAAGTTCAATGCTTTGATTGTGTAGTGGCAAAGAGCATGGTGCCGGGATCAAAGAGAACCACATTTGACTGGGACACACCTGGGATTTAGCTACAACCATGCTACCTTGCATAAACTACTGTTTCGGCTCCCAAACTGTAGAGGAGGGAAACGATTCTACCTACCTCAATCTGCTTGTTGAGAATGAGCCACCCATTTTATTCATTCAATGATATTTATTAAAAGCATACTACATAATAGACTATTTTAGATCATTTCTACAGGCAAATTATTTTGATTTTGTTGAATTCAAATAATGACCGATAGCACCATTTCCAACATTCAAATCTGTCCTACACTCTTACCATTGGTAGAAAAGGCACCTGGTGTGGTTTTGTTTGTTTGTTTTTTAAGAATCACCAAAGTCAGAAGAGAACACCTGTAAATGAATGGTATATGTTCGGTCTCCAACACAGTGTCTGACAGAGAGGTAGCAGACAGTAAATTCTGTAAATGAGTGACTAAATTAAGAATTCTTGCCCATGTGATTTTCCTTATTAAAAAATAGAGAATAAATTATCTTTAAACATAGTCTTCATTTTTCAGTGAAGCTAAGAAAATTTTTCAAGTATGTGGATAGATGAAATGGAGAGAGAGGAAAAAATACCCACATTCCCCTGTTTCGAGGAAAAGACTGGCATATGCATGACAAAAAAAAGAAGCTACAATCCTCTCAGGTTCATTGTGCCATTTTGATTCAACATGGTTTACTTGCCACATAAATTCTAACCTTGAGTACTTCCAGTTGTTTGATTAATACAGCAAAAGAAGTACATAATCAGCCATCCCAGATCAAGGAAGGAAAATACACACACACACACACACACACACACACACACACACACACACACACACATTCTGGGTTCTGTCCTTCTGTGTTCCCAAGTTAAATGTTAATTTCTTGGTGGCCAGTAAAGTGCTTGAAGTCAGCACAGCAAGAGGTCAGAACACAGGCTGGGTCTGGACTTGTGGATTAGACACCTGGTTCCGCTGTTCACATGTTACTTAACCTCCCAGTGCCTCAGTTTCCTTATCTGTAACAACAGGCACAGTAACAGTGCCTACTACAAGTGGCTGTCATGAGAATTAAGTAAGTTAAGATGTGTGAACTGTTTGGAACAATAGTGGCACCATAGCATGTGCTCTATAGATATCGCCAAATAAATTAATATATGACACTTCCTTAGCGGAGCTTTTTTCTAAGTTACATCCCTTTACATACTTCATAGCACTAACCATCATGCATGGACAAATTTTAATATTATATTTATTGTTATAACAATATGACTGTGTTCCCTCAGGGACAGAACTAGGAGTTCATTGGCATCTTATATATTTCTATTATGCCTTAAAAAATTATTCAAAGATTATTTTGCTTTCCTTTAATACATTAATGTAAGAAATTCCCAAACTAATTTTTTTTCTTTTATGGGTTTTTGGTTAAGCTTTAGTATAATTTACAAGCTTCATTAAATTCCTGTAAGAAAACAATCATTGCATCAAATAATTGTGGGGCTAGCCTTCTTGGCACACTCAGATTTCTTAACAGATGTCAAGACCACATTGTGATTTGATCCAAAACTGCAGCCTTGACTGAAAGGCTCTTGAAGGAATCTTTAATTGTTGTCATATAACTCTTATCTCAAGGGTCCATCAGCCTTAGAACTATCACACTTATTAATAACATCTCTACCTCAGATGTTAAAATGACATCTGATTGAAGGTGGGCGATCCCTCCTGGCACTGCCTGACTTGCAGACATAAGATTTAACATCTTTCTACATCTACATCATTTCTAACACCTTTCTACTTATTTTTACTCATCATGATACCCCTGAATCCAGACCAGTACCTAGCTTCTGAATCAATGAAGCTCAAAAAGGCATAAGAAAGTTACTGATGAATCCAACCCAGGTACCTCTTCATAGTACTTTAAAAAAGAAAAGTAAATCCATTCAAGCTCAAATTTATACAGTTATCTTGGAAAAAATTTTTTTTTCATTGCCTAAAGTCCTCATAGCTCCTTGTTAAGTTCTGGCCATAACAAGTATAAACCCATGACTAAAATATTCACATTCCATTTCCTATTAAAAAAATGAATCCCTAGTTTATTCATCTTGCCTAATGACACAGAAGGGCAAAACAGGTACCCAAATAATGAATAATAATGTAAGATCTCAGACTGTAAAATCAATATGTCAGATCAGTAGAGCTGTGCTTTGTTTTAATGTTCTCATCCCTGAGTGCAGTAGAGCTTTACCTTCTGAATTATATATATGTATTGACCTAATTATATAAATATTGACTTTTCCTTATATGAGGATTTTTTGCCAATCCACTGTAATTATGATGTCAATATTTGTGGCTGTAGTAACATTGAATTTAAACTTTATTAATTGTGACTGATAGGGGCATGCCATGAGATATTTCAGGTGGCCACGTGGTCTCAGAACATTGGTGGTAATACAAAAGTGATGTCAATACTTCCCTACATATATTGTAGTAAGGTAAACTTCTTTAAGAAGATGACTATTTCAGGGTGCCTGGGTGGCTCAGTCAGTTAAGTGTCTGGCTCTTGATTTTGGCTCAGTTCACGATTTCATGATTCCTGAGTTTGAGCCCCGTATTGGTCTCTCTACCAATAGCATGAAGCATGCTTGAGATACTCTCTCTCTCTGTGCTCCTCCTCTGCTCACTCTGCCTCTCTCTCAAAAATAAACTTTAAAAAAAGATGATTATTTCACCCCAAATAATCTGGGGGCTGGTCTCCAGAGCGTGTCAGGTTTCATAACACAGACAAGTAATAACCAAGATGCACCTGGATCTTGGTCTTTAATTTGGGCCATTTTTTAAAAAAAATCAAACATTCATTCCTAACTTTAATCCCCACCCTATTAACAAATTCTTTGATCTTTTGACAGATGTTTACACCTCCATCCCCACAGCTGTGTATGTGTACAAAGGATATCATTTAGTATTTGTTATTCTTTGATATTTTTCCAATAAGGACCCTATGCATAGTTAAGTCTAAAACAAAATACAATCTGTATAAATTCGACATTTTAAAAATGTCCTAATTATTTCTCCTTACATGGTTTTATTTTCACTAGAAATCTTTCACACAGTTACCAGAATTATTACATCTCTGAGGCAAGCAATAGTGCCGTACCTCGGGACATTTTAATTAAATTTTTTTGTAACCAATCAATGACATTAGAAAATATTCCAAATGCTTTAAAAAAGCCAGAGACCTTTTTGAGAACTCCAACTCAAGGGCCTGTACTCTCCAATTTAAGAACAGAAGTACCTGTGTCACATTATTCATTTAGAGTTAGGCAAACACTTGGGGAATGCTATGAAAATACTATGGTATCCACATTTTGAGTTTAAGAGCTGTTCTAGGGGTGCCTGGGTGGCTCAGTACGTTGAGTGTCTGACTTTGGCTCGGGTCATGATCTTGTGGTTCGTGAGTTCAAGCGTGGCATCCGGCTCTGTGCTGACAGGGCAGAGCCCACTTCAGATCCTCTGTCCCCCTCCCTCTGCCCCTCCCCTGCTCGCGCTCTCTCAAAACTAAATAAACATTTTTTTAAAAAGCCATTCTAGACACATCATGGTGAGGTGGTCATGCATTATCATGTGTTTTCTTATTTGCTTCTGCAGGGATGCCAGAGGAGATGAACCTCAGTGATGTAAAGCAGATCCATCAGACAGGCGGAAGTAGTACTTTAGATACAGCTGGATCAGGATGTTCAGCAGCGACTGATTCCATGGCATTTATGCTGATGGGTGCGGTGATGTTACTTCCTTGGCTTTAGTAACTGAACCCTTCCACCCTGCCACACCTGTCTTATTGGTATCTTGATTTCCCCCCGTCTTCATCTGACTGGAATAAAAAATCTTTTCGAATGTAACAATTATATTTATGAAAAGGTATGTCACACTAACTTCTTATAAGCCAAGGGGGAACGTTCACAAATTATCTAAAAATGATAGACTGTTTGAAAACATGTCTTCTATGATTCTAACTTAAATCTTCTTAAATTCTAACACATTAAACCTGCAAATGTGAAGAGCACAGAAGTGACTTTGAATAAGAAGGATTCAGTATACCTGTAATTTTGCCATCTTTGATTCTTATCCCTTTTATCAAAGAAAAATGTCTTAAATGGAAAGTATATTTGCAGAACAATGAAAACAATACATAGTGTTTCTTAAAATACTGGAATTAGAATTCCATTAAATGAATCAAAACAAATGATGGCAAGTAGTATGCATGAATTTTCAAGAGATTCTTCCATTTTTGCAAGCTATATGAAGAAATTACTTGAAGTCCGTAAGTTATAGAGTAGATTGTTGAGGAGCATTCCATGTAATTTCATTGAAGAAGCTTGATAAGTTTTATCCACTGTAACTTAGCCACTGACAAACCTTAAGCTGAGTATTTTGGTAGCATCTGATCTATAGTCTATTATATTCAAAGTGCATCTTTGTTATTGTGGCTTCGCTCCCTCTCTTTGCCAAATGGATTTAGCCATGTTGCAAACACACACCTGCTCTGGGAATATCTCTAAGAAAGCCATTAATTATTTAGTAGAAAGTTTGAAAAATGATATATTCATCCATTCTCAAAATATTCTTTGCTATTTTTTTTAATTTTGATATTAACCATTTGCCTATCTGTACATTTCTAAGGTTCCTATGAATACCTAAAGGCATGTACTAATATGGAAAATGTAGCTTACAATACTTCAGCTCTTTTTCCATTTGCACATTAGCAGAACTGCTAATCCACAGTCCTTGATTTTCCAGTTGTGATAAGATGCCTCAGCAGGCACCAATTAGCATAGGTCTATCATTATACTTAAGAAGGAAGAGATAAGTCAGATTTTATTAAGAAGCATCATGCCCAGTTGACAGCCAAAAATATTATCACAAAGTGACAATAGGAAAGAGAAGTGCTAAATTTGTAAAAATGTTTAAAAATCAAAAGGATTTGAAATGACCTCTGAGAAGAAGTCAAAGAGGACTCAATCGACAGCAAATATTTGCAAGGCGAAATCAATCTCTCCAAATCAGGAAATATTACATGATCAAACCATGTTCTCTCCTGGGTTCTAAGTTAACTGAATGATCTGACAATGGTCAATTTAAACTATGATATGTTTAAACTGCCAAATCATATTTTATTGTCTGTTTAAACATACCTCAGAGCTGTGTTACTCCACCTGCCAATTCTGGCTGTCATTTTCCTAGGCTTTCATTCCAAATCATAATATTTATTCCATGATCTACTTGGTTTATAACTCATTTGCACCACCATGCTCCACAAATTATAAACTTAAACATATATTTGGCTACTCTTTATTTAAGCTCAGCTCATTATTTAAACAACTCAAACAGGTAATATGAAGTCACCCATTTGTGACACTTCAGCCCAAGTCATGACTGGTTTGCTCTGGCAAGACTTCTGCCCCAACCTTACCGGAATTTGGAAGACAAACTTAAGGGATGGTTCAGCAGACTAAGATGTTTCTGGATTAAATTCCATCATAGGAGGTAATTTTAGATATGGCAGGAAATGGAGAAAAGCAGAGTGGTTACAAAGTCAGTAGTATGAATGAATATTTTTTATCAGCTAAATTTTACATACTCAAATGGGTGTTGTCTACCTCCAGGCAGGCACTTTGGAGACCATATGTATCACAGGAGTGCTACTCTAGCTTCAACTATGTGGAGGCTTTCAGAATTCCTTTAAGAACCTGAGGCATATTTTCTAATATTCTCAATGAGGATATTCATTCTTTAATATTCTACTCCATAGCACTGTACCTTGGCACAGGTCTTTATAATTTAAAAAGCTCATTCAGATGGAATGGAGTATCACATTTGACCTTTCTCAGCCCTCAAAGATGGGCTCAATTTTTAGCCAAATAAAAACAGAAATATTTGAGGTTTGTGGTGTTTTTTTAATATGACTCAGAATTTGTATCTGGAGAATTTTCCTAAGTCTAAAACACTTTGAACAATGGTAAGATTGTTAGACTATGTGTCTACTTTCTCAGATGACTGAAAGGATAACATTCAAGTGAATATACAGATTTTAAAATATCACTTGCTTTATAGTCACATATTATGCTTCGATCATTGAAACAAAGGCTTTTTCTTGAATTTGAGTTATTTTTATATAAATTCAAGTGATCCTAGAACAATCTAGTGTTTTACATGTATTAGGGAATAATCAGTGAACAATCTGAGCTAACATTTACATGGCCCTTCCTCTCTACAGCACCACGATTAGTGCTTCTGTACACAGTCTCCTTTGGTCCTCCCCAAAACATTATCACCTCTACTGTACCAAGGAGAAAAACTGAAGCATACAAACATTATGTAATTTGTCTGGTGTCATACAACTCATCACAGTAGAATCCAATGGGCAAACATAATGTCTCTGAACTGCATACATTCCTGGTTCAAAGATAGGATCACTCTGTAATAGTAGTAAATCTTCAAACTAGGATTTAGAAAACAAATACAATTGACTATATAATTATAATTGTAAAATTATCAAACTACATATTAATGCAAAAGCATCAAGAAAAGGAAATGTAAACATGAACTTTTTTCATTACCAGTCATTGCCCTCCCACATGTGGAAATCTCATTTGAACACAACAACCCCCAAGATAAATCAGCTGCCAAAAATGAGAAAAAAAAATACACAAATTTTACAACTATCATGGAATCGTGAAATTTCTGTGAAACTGAAGGGTATAAAATATTTCTTTGGCCACAAGGCACAGAATGGCATAAAAAATAGGAAGGGCAGAATGTTATTTTTAAGGTCCTAGATTTGCCTTTTTATCCTCTATTTGTTCAGGAATGTTTTATCAATGAAATAATGTCTGGAGTGTTCTCTTGTTATTAAAGGATAGAAGTTAATAAGCTATTTCCTCCCGAACAGATTTCTGAAGTGCTCAGTGATGATGCTTTGAAAAGGATTCAATTGGTTTATTGCTAATTGTTTTCAATCACTTAAAATATTGTTTCTATCATCATAGCTCTTCAGGTACAATAAAAATTGTTTCTTCTTGAATGAGTGAATTCAATCTAGACTTCTGTTATTCTATGAGACATTCACAGGGCAGTCTGTGATATCAGTATTTCTTTATGTTGCAAACTTTAGTATCCTATATAATTACATGGGTTGTATGAAATTTCAGAAATAATTCTTAATGTTGTTAGGTATGACTTTGAGCATATCAAGTTTTTCTTTAAGTGAAGATTGTTGTGTATTAATTATTTCTGATTAAAATACAGATAAAACAGTTCTCAGATTGCAAGTATGCTTTCTTTGCCTTTGCTAGAATTCCATGGTGAGTGAATTGGCATTATAATGCAGTTCTTAAACTATTCTGCCTTCATGTGCAGGAAAATACTAAAGAATTTTTTTTACAGTATAATTTATATCTTCATAGTAGCAACAACAATAACATTTGTAACAAGGTGGGGTGGGTTGAATATTTCTGGATAAATTTGCAAGCATAGGATTCAAGAGTATCTCACCTTCTTGCATTTATCAATTGTTACTCTAGAATCATTTTCACCATCAAGTATATGAGAAGATCCCACATCCTACCTTCCCCCCAAATTTTTACTTTGGCTATAACAAACAGCAAGGGAAAGAGGAGATAGAGGAATTTGAAATTCTACAAAATTAAAAACAGAATAGTAAATATTTAAGGATCAAGAATTCATTGGAGACAAAAGGAGTAGGATTGACCCATAGGAATGATTTGAGTAACCTGGTAAGTAAATTACTCAATTCCTACTTCTATGACTTTCCATACCTACTTCTGAGAAGCACTGAACTAGAAGAAAGGAAGCATCTCAGAAGGAAAGCAACAGGGAGGGATCTCTGATTTTCCCAAGACTACCTGGTGAAGGCCACCAACAATAGAAAGAAACAAAGCCCAAATGCAAAACAAGTGCTATGAGCAGTACAGTGTAGGCACCTGTTGTATCCTATCTCTTTAAGAAATCTAGGCACTGACCAGGTAAAGAATTTTCAACATCAGCAGTTTCTTCAGAAAGAGGTTGAGAGATCCACAAAGAAAATCAAGAGTCCAACTCCATAATTGTGGTCAACATTGTCAAAGACTTCCAGAATACAATTTACAAATCACTGTCTTTTTCCAACTCACTTGCATTCCCACTGCTCAACCTGCTGCCCACATACATATTCTCACTCCCCACACACATTTTCTTGCTGTTCTATTTCTGTTTTGGTTTCTTACCTATAAAATTGAGTTAAGTGTATCTTACTCGCGGAGTCAGAGGACTAGATTATGCAACACTTTAAGAATCCTCCTTTCCCAGTATATGTCTTAATAATTCATGTTTGTTCCTTTCCCATTAAGCCTTCTGTTCAAAGGCACATGTTCCCAGGATGCAACAATGACAAAATATTTAGTTATGGATTCCGCCTGTGGATAAGCTTTTGATATGTAAACAGAGCATCAAGAAGGAAGTTTGAAAGTAAGTAGAATTTAGGCAGGGGAAACAGGGAAAGTAACAGGAGAACCCTTCCTGCCTGGTTTCATGCTTCATGTTTTGCTTAGGTCCATCCTGGCTACAAGGTTATTGGTTGAAAATATATTTCAAAACACATATTGGGATTTAGTGAGTAGTCTTTCTTTCATTCATCTTAAAGGTATGCCATCCCTGACCCAAAATTAAAAACCCTCAACCTTCCCATCCTGCTTGAAATTGTACTTGACTGTCATGTTCATCTGCCATGTTGGTGACTGCCCCATGGAATACAGCACAGCCCAAGTGGAGGTGAGAACCAACTGCCAATAAGCAAGCTGTGTGTTGCTCAATATTGCACTAAAAGTCACTACCAGCTCAGTATTTCTGAGAGGCAAAGTCACTTCCTTAAGTACATATTGCTAATAAGTGATGAAGTAGGTATTCTAAATTGAGTCAAACCTCAAAATCCTTCTTTCTACATACCATTTCATATTCCACAGGCTCAAAAAACCCTTGATCGGTCAGTTGATTAGGTTGGGCAATTCGTAGGTTTTACAAGGTATTTTTAAGTTTTCCCTTGTTACATTTACTTTTTATTCTCATCTAGTCTTTCAGATATTTTTTTCTTTTCTGTTGTCTTTCTTTCATCTCCGATTTAGCTCTGGTAGTAAGGTGAGCTTCCTGAAGAGATTCCATATGCTAGGTGTCCTAGTGTGGCCATCTGATGGAGAGATTGGCTCAATCCCTGACTCACAATCATCCAAAAATGCTGGGGAGACCAGAACAAACACGGCTTCGAAGGTTTCCATACTAATTTTCTGTATGACCTCCAACAACTCCCATACCGTCTTTGAACTTCAACTACGTGCTTGACCTAAATGAGCAATAAATTCTCTTCTGGGTTCCTAGTCTTAAAACAGGGAACACTGAGGCAGCAATACCGAACATTAATTTACTTGATGTCTTATAACCTATTATTAGTTAATATCTAAAAGGTGCTTTAAAAAAGGAGTGGATAAAATGTAATTTTAGTTACAACTTTACGCATGTGTTTTTAATTCTAATTTTATCACAGCTAGAGATGTAGCTGTTCTACCTAAGATTGAGAGGAATAAGTCAAGGGAAGAATAGCTAGAACAAAAGCTCTTCAGCTTTCCCTTAATGGATAGGACAATATGCGTGAGCAAAGAAATCTATCCTGTCACTAAATACTTAGCAACTAATTGCTTTTTGTTCTAGCTAATTTACAGGAGGTTGGATCTGGCGCCTTCACTAATTCTACTGTGGTGTCTCACAAAATTTAAAAACAAATAATACATAGAGTGACAACCATCGAGAGATACAGAAAGATAAAAGGGTGTGGAAGTAAGAGATGAAGTTATAAAAGTTAGTTTGCCAGTGGTTTCTCTTCTCGCAGATTTTCCCAGGAGACCCTTTTAAATAGGCCTAAACAAATGTTGTTGCCTCTGATGATTTATTGCAGAACAAGCTGACAGAGCATAGAAGCATGTTATCTGGTCCCCTGTAGTGCAGGGGCTAATTCTGAAAATGAAGAAAGACCAGAAGTGCGGCAGTGGGAGAAAATGCTCTCTATCACTCAGCAAGTAAGCAGATGGAAGCTTGGAATCACAGCTTATTTTAAAATATAGCTCTTTAAACATGGTGTGTTTGTCATTTTAGTATTTTGTTCTTCATTTATAAAAAAAATTAATGAGAATCTAAAAATTTCATCACAGATGGCCAACTGCAATAAATTTATAATAAATATTTGTACTTAGCTACTATTTTAGCTACACGTCTATTACAGTATGGGAGTAATTGAATGTAAATACATCCACATATATACACATTTATCTCTATTTATGTATCTATAAAATACCTACCACACACACTCATGTGTATACTGTTGATTGTTGTTTTCGTGTTTATGCATTATAAACATCTATAAAACTTTCCTTATGTCAATTATTTCTGGCTTTTTAAAGCTTGAGAAGGCCAACAAAAAATAACTTTTTTCAAATTGCTACTTATTATTTTTCTATATGGACTTTCATTTTTAATTTGAAACAGATCAATATTAAACAGGGCTCTTACTGTACACAAGAGAATATATATGGCCATTGTACAAGATATACATGTTAAGTTGCATATTGATGAAATCTTCACTTACACAGTCTTATATACACATTCTATTTTCCTTAAGAGACAGTTCCTCAAGGGAACAATGCAACAAACATAAATAGTTAACATTATTCTTATTACAAAATATGCACTTGCTTTCAGGTTGTTAGCTAACTAAAGGTAAGCTGACCAAGCATGGAATGACAATTCAAAGGAATTGAAATTTTCCTCATTTTTCCCAAGTCACCAATTGTGCTTTCTTCTTCTTTAATGACACTCATCTTTTAGTGTTCCATTGTCATTATTATCTATACTCCCAGTGCCTGTGTGGGACTCTATGTGGGGAACAAGAACTCAGGCTTGGAAATAAGATGAATCCTGGTTCTACCACCAACTCCCTGAAACATCTGTAAAAAAAAAAAAAAGATGACTACCCCTACCCCTGATTTATTGGGTTTTACACAGATTTGTTGGGATTTATACAATCACTGATTAAATCTTCCCAATAAATCTGTATCTATCATGACTGACTGGCACATTGCGGTATTAAAATTAGTTAACATCTTATCAAAACTTCTTCTTACATGAAATCTTTCACACTAAGATGTAACTAATCTGCTGAAAAAAATCAATTGGCTTTATAACTATATGGAAACCTAAAGATCATGTTTTTCTCAGTAAAGAAAGTTAAAATCCAGAATAGATTTAACACAACTGGATTGAAACAGGAGACCAGTGAATGCTCTTTAAGAAAAGTTCTATGTATACTCTATTAAACCAAAATTTTTGCTTCAAATGAACTAAAAGATGCGTATTTGTAAATCCTAATATTCAATAGAAATTGCCTCATAACCACAGGGACTATACACACAGAAACAGGCAAATATATCACGTTGGGAGAATATGCTTAGCCTGATTCTAAAGGTCACAAAAGATAAAGCATTTAGAGAAATTATAAAATCTTAATATTACCTTGACATTCATTAAAATAGTGAGATAAAAAAATAGAGTTTCATAATATAATAGACGTCATATGTAATAAAACAGAGTATTCAGGACACCTTGATAAATAACTTTCTAACGTATAGACCATCATTTTCAAATTTGCCAATAATTTACTTTGCAACATAGGAAATGTTTAATGTCACATTTAAAGTCATTAAAAAATGGTTGCCTGGGTGGCTCAGTTGGTTAACCATCTGACTCTTAATTTTGGCTCTGGCCATGATCACATGGTTCATGAGATGGAGGCTGGTGTCCTGCTTGGCACTCATGGCATGGAACCTGCTTGGGGTTCTCTGTCTCCCTCTCGCCCCATCCCCTCCATCTCAAAATTAAATAAACACACATTTAAAAAAAACAATAAAGGCATTAAAAGAAACTTTTTTGCTACTATTATTGTTTTCTACTATATTATTTTGATTTGCAATCTTCAGATTTACCATCTCTATGCCAGATTGTAATTAGGTTATATCCTGAAACATGAAGATCAATAGAACATTTCCATGTTTATTTTAACTGGTAGTTCTATTGTGCTATAGCATATTCCAGACTTTAAAATAATGAGAAAATATGAATATTTGAAATCCTTCTAAACAACTTCCCTTCGGAAGAGAGTTCTTTTATCCTATGTAAGACATAGGGACAAGTCAGCTGGAGTTGAAATATGTGATCTTTAATTCCTAGAGTTTTATTCTTGTCTCAAAATCCCAAGAGATGGTAGCTCTTTGTCTTCATTGGGCCTAGAAACTTCTCTTATTCTTCTCTTATCAGCTAACTCTTGTTAAAACAGGGTCAATTGTCCTGTAAAACAGGAAACGTTTTGCAACTAAAGGATGGATTTCTCTGTAGAATAATAGAAAAAATAATTTAATGGTCAGTATATTCATAAATATTAGCTCATATAGTAACTATGAGCAATTTACATCCCTGTTGTCCTTTGAGACTGATCTGAAATACAAGATTTTCTAGAAAACCTTAATCAACCTTTGTTCTGATTAAAACAAAATGTTGGGGCGCCTGGGTGGCGCAGTCGGTTAAGCGACCGACTTCAGCCAGGTCACGATCTCGCGGTCCGTGAGTTCGAGCCCCGCGTCAGGCTCTGGGCTGATGGCTCAGAGCCTGGAGCCTGTTTCCGATTCTGTGTCTCCCTCTCTCTCTGCCCCTCCCCCGTTCATGCTCTGTCTCTCTCTGTCCCAAAAATAAATAAATGTTGAAAAAAATAAAAAATAAAAAAAATAATAATAAAACAAAATGTGTCCATTGAAAATAGAAGAAACATCACCAAAAATTCTGTCAACCTCTGTTAATGTTTTGCTGCATTTTTAAAAATTTTGTGGAAATGCAGCTGTATAAAATATACACATATATATCCAGATACAGAGATCCACAAAGAAGACACAGATATATACATACACAAAAAGAGATAGAGAGAAGTAGTGATTATATTTTTACATTAATATTCAAAGATGTGACACTTTATGATACAATGATATGATGTTTCCTTTTAAGGGCATCTTTATTGCTTAATAATATGTCATGAATTTTTCTGGGTCAGTAATTCTAAAAATTAAAATTGATTCAAAGTATCCTTCAAATGAATATCACATCCCTTAATCAATTCCCTATTGAACATTGAGTTATTGCCAATGTCATAAATAATGTTCTGATGAAAATCTTTACAAATTTTACACACCTCCATGATTATACTCTTAGATTAGTTCTTCTTCCTTAAGTTGGATAGGGAAAGGAGATACTTTATTCTACTTCGAATGACCACAATCACCAAGAACCAACCAAACAAATGATAAAGATACTAGTTATATTTTTCATAATAATTGGTCCTGTTATGTTTCATTGATTCCCCCTAATTAAAAGTAATTCTATTTTTAAAAAAACTTTTAATGTCTATTTATTATTTTGAGAGAGAGACGGAGAGACAGAGTGTGAGCAGGGGAGACACAGAATCTGAAGCAGGCTCCAGGCTCTGAGCTGTCAGCACAGAGCCTGACGTGGGGCTCAAACTCCCAGACCGTGAGATCATGACCTGGGCCAAAGTCGAACGCTCAACTGACTGAGCCACCCAGGCGCCCCAGTAATTCTCTCTTTAAATCTACTTAATACAAAATTAGATTACAATCACTTGTGTATTTATCTTATTTTCTCAAGTAGATTAAAGGATATTAAGGGCTTTCTGAATCCTTTATGTTAGCATAGTCTTTAGAAATTAATAGATGTCCAAACATACATGTTGAATCAAATCTATTACAAGGAGACACAAAGAGTATGTATGTCCTAACTGATTAATCTTAGAACTTTTCCATCTCAAAACATCCCAAAAATATCCAAATTCCTGCCTATATCAAAGGAAATTTGGGGAACAAATTATATAAACATGTGAAAATATTTGTAAATAGAAAAATAATGCAGATTATAATCGCTATTGTTATAGCCAAATGGACTATTTGCTGGGGGTCCATACATTTTTCAGTATTTCACACCTTACTTTTTACAGTGAAGTATAACCTGAGAGATGTGAAACTCTGAAGATGTCTGTATCAGAAAAGATTTTATTAGACTGTGTATCTGCCAAGCACAGAGTCCTGTCTGATGAAAATCAAAATATGACCCTCTTCCCTTCACAGCTGACTGGATGGAGTAATCTAGGATTTCAATGTCCAATAGAAATGTAATATGAACCACATACAAAATTTAAAATTTCTTAGTAGCCATGCTTAAAAAAAAGACTAAAAAGATACAGCTGATATTAATTTATTACTATATTTTACTTAATCTACTATATATGAAATATTAATTTTTTATATTATAATCAGTGTAAAAATCAGCGAGATATTTTCCCTTTTTTGTACCCATTTTTTTTTGAAGTCTAGCTTGTGCTTCCTGTCCTGCACATCTCAGTTCAGACGCACCTTATCACAGTTGCCCAGCTAGTGGCTACTGTACTGCATAACACAGATACAGAAGTGGAGAAGCCAAGGAACCTTCGGAAAAAAATGATCATTAAGAAGGCAAAAACTTGAGTAGCCTCTCAGTCAAAACTCTGAAGCAAGAGAATACATATTAACCTGGAGACACGTCCTTTTCTTTGTGTATTAGCAAAACCTGTCCTTTTAAATACTGATAGGAACTGAAAATTACAAAAAAGAGGGGACTTTGAGAAGACAAAGATGCTCTCCTTGACCAAATTCTACTTAGTCTTTTCTGACTGCTCTTCTCAAATAGGTCCTAATTTTTGGGTTTCCATATTGGTTTCTGTATTGTCCAATTTTAACAAGAATCCTGCTAAGTCCGGTTAACCAGAATTCTCCATCAGTGCTATCTGGCCATCTTCAATATCTAACCAGACTCCTCATCCTTTACTCTTCCCTGAGTTGGTTCTGATCACCCTGGACTGCCTCAGCAAAAATTTTGTCAGATCATTTTATCAGAAATCCCCCATAGTCATGATGTTTTCTCTTATTAAATCCCCATCCATTGAAAAGAAATAATCCACTTTTCTCCTTGGCTATTAATTCCTACTTGGCCTTTTAGTCTGAATTGAACCCAAACTCTTTCCCCCCCTGCAAAGCCCCATTGAAGCGCTCCCTACAATTTATTGCAATAGTCCTCCCTGAATAAAGCCCTCCTTACAGTTTTAACAAGTGTCATGAATAATATTTTTCTTTAAAGTTTGGGATATTCAGAATGGCAGCATGAGGGACTCAGGGAAATGTTTCCAGGGTGAGGCATCTGTTACACTGGTCAAAGTTAGCATTGATAATCATTCAAATTCTCTGGAAATTGCTCAAAGGGTTTACACAAATTCAGAAGCATTTATTTATCAAAATCTAAGGAAATTGAGTACAAACAATGTGAGGCAATGGCATTCCAGTTAGGACTGCATTCATCTCCCACAGGTAAGCCTTGAGAAACAACTCTTACAACAGCAGCCACAGCTGAAAGACAGTTTTTACCTCACCACCACCCTGCTTTCTGCCATGGATGAGCTCTTCCAGACAGATTATACAGCCGGCCATCATCAGTAGATTCCACTGTTCACACAGCACCAATAGTGCTATGTTGGGAGTGGCTACAGCCTGGTAGCAATTACATAAGAAAAAGAAATAGAAGACATCCAGATTGAAAAGAAAGAAGTAAAGGTATCTTTAATTACAAAGGACATGAACTTGTATGTATCTAAAGTATCCACTAAAAATATCAATATGAATGAGTTTGCAAGATGAATTATATTTCTATATCCTAACCATGAACAATCCAAAAAAGAAAGCACTTCCACTTAAAATAGCATCAAAAGGAATAAAGTACTTAGAAATAAATTTAACAAAATTAGGGTAAGACATATACACAAACACTTCTATGTAAAACTATAAAATAGTATTGGAAGAAATTAAAGATCTGAATAACCAAGAAGATACCTCCTGTCCATGCACTGGAAGATTTCATATTATTAAAATGGAAATAGGGGCACCTGGGTGACCTAATCAGCTAAGCCTCCGAATCTCTGGTTTTGGCTCAGGTAATGATCTCATGGTTCCTATGGGTACCTTTGAGCCTGGTTGGGATATTCTCTCTCTCTCTCTCTCTCTCTCTCTCTCTCTCTCTCTCTCTCTCCCCCCTCCCCCCCGCCGCTCCCCCACACATGTGCATGCTCTCTTGCTCTCTCAAAATAAGTCAACTTTTGAATAAATAAATAAAATGGAAATAATCTCCAAATTGATCTACAGATTCAATGCAATATCTATCAAAATCCCAGATGGCTTTTTGGCAGAAATTGACACACTGATCCTAAAACTCATATGCAAATGCAAGAAACTTGAAAGACACAAAGAGCTAAGTTGAAAGTCTCATTCTTCCTAATTCCTAATTTCAAAGCATAGTGCAGAGTTATCAAGACATGTGGTACAAGCTTACAGACAAATGTATAAATCAATGAAATAGAATTAAGAATCCAGATTTGAACTCCTATCTCACACCATTCACAAAAATTAACTTAAAGTGGATCATAAATATAGGAGCTAAATCTAAGTAACTATAAGAAGAAAACCTGGGAGTAAATCTTTGTGACCTTGAATTGGGTGATGGTGTCTTTCATATGACACCAAAGGTACAAGCAACAAAATGTTAAATTGGACTTCATCAAAATTACAAGCTTTTGTGCCTCAAAGATCTCCAATAAGAAAGTGAATGGATGAAAATATTTGAAAATCATATACAGTATGTGATAAAAGACTTGTATTCAGAACATATAAGGAACACATACAACTCAAAAATACAGAGATATAGAACCTAATTTTAAAAAAAGAATCTGAACATTCTCTGAAGAATATATACAAATGGTCCATAAAACCATAAAAAGATGCTCAACATAATTAGTTGTTAGTCATTAGGGAAATGGAAATCAAAACCACAAGATACCACTTCATACTCACTAAAGTGGAAGAAAAATAATAAACGTTGGCAAGGATGTAAAGAAATTAGAACCCTCATGTGTGGCTAGTAAGAATGTAAAATCTCGCAGCCACTTTAGAAAACAGTTGGCCACTTCCTCAAAATGTTAAAACCTATGATGCAACAATTTTACTCTTAAGTATATACCAGAAAGAAATAAAATCCTATATCCACACAAAAATATATACATTGAGCCTTATTCATAATAACCAAATTGTAAAAACTATCCAAATAGCCATCAATTGATCACTAAAATATGGTGCATCCACACAATATTATTTGACAATAGAAAGTACTAAAATATTGATAAATCCTACAACATAGATGAACCTTGAAAGATTATGGTTAGTCAAAGAAGTTAATCACAAAAGACCGCATATTGTATGGTTTCATTTTTATGAAATATCCAGGATAGGCAAATCCATGGATACAGAAAGTAAATTAATGGCTGTCAGGAGGTTGGGGTTGAAGGAATGGGGAGGGTCATGAAAGTTTCTAAAATGGTTGCACACTCGGTGAATATATTCAAAACTGTCCATTTTAAATGAGTGAAGTTTATAGCATATAAAATATATTTCAATAAAGCTGTTTTTAAAAAAAAAAGAAAAGGATTGAACAATTTGAATGTTTAAAAGATCAATACTTTCTTCCTGATTCAAAATTAGGGAAGATGTCAAGGTGAATCCTGACCAAGGCCTAATAGCAACATGCAGAAATCCCTACCTCAAGAAGTGAAACTCCCAAACCTCTGGGCAAAACCTAGAAAAGGAGGAAGAATGGGATTTCTGAGACACCGAGGTGGCAATTGCTAGAAGACCCCAAGGGAAAGAGTTGTGACCTAATTAAGTGTCTGTACGAATGTGTCAAAGATAGGCTGCTGAAAGTCTGTCAGTCTGGCATGATATCCCTTTACTGAGCTAACCCTGAGGAGAGAGATGATTTCCCCTGGAAAAACTACAATGGCAATGACAGGAACCTCTAACTGCACCCAGGGCAGTCGAAGACACTTAATGCTTGGGACGTAGCCGTTAAAGATAATGCTGCTTTTTCAACACGTCTTCGCTGCTATCAACTGAATGTTTATGTCTCCCCAAGATTCATATATTGAAATCTAGTCCTCAGGATGATGTTATTTGGAGGTGGGGCCTCTGGGATGTGACTAGGTCAGGAGGATGGAGCCTGTGTAAGTGGAATTAGTGCTTTTATAAAGTAGACTCCAGATTGCTCCCTTGCCTTCTTCTGCCATGTGAGCTTTCAGCAAAAAGATGTCCATCTATGAACCATAAGTAGCCTCTTGCCAGACACCAAATCTTCCAGCACCTTGATCTTAGACTTCCCAACCTCTGCAACTTTGAGAAATAAACTTCTGTTATTTCTAACCCACCCAGTTTATGGTATCCTGGTATGGCATCTCAAAGTAATACAGCTACAAAATTTTTCTTTTTGCCATAAAAGGTACTTCTAAATGTTTAATGGAGTTCAAAAGAGCTGAAATCTTAGAATAAATTGTTGAACTCCTCAACAGAGAATAACTTGAGGGAGGGTATTGATCTTCCACACAGGACACCTGTCATTTCTCAGCAAGTAGAAAGTCTCTCTGAATTTCCCTCCTGACACCTAAGCACCAGCTCTCTGGACTGGTGCTACAGCAGCCCTTCCCAAGGCAATCACTGGTGATGGTTGCAATACCCAAGTGTAGATTTTAGTTCCATGTCACAAAAGCCATTAGAATTGCTTCCCCCTTCCAGCTGCCGCATCCCCGACATCAAACACTTTGGTTTACCAAATATTTACATGATAAGAATGTCTTAAAGAAAGTAGACTATACATCCTGCAAATCCACGTATGTAAATTTGTTTCACAACAGAATGCTGCTGGTGGATATTATCCGCACCACAATTTGTGAAGTCTGACATGCCTATGTTATCCATGCTTTGGCATCTGTGTTGAGGCATGGTTTCTAAGTAGTCACTTCCAAAACCCTTTGATATTTTACCTCTATTTTTCTTATCTGCCCAACCACTCCATCCCTTGTCCTCATGCACATCAATATGACACAGGAGCATTTGACCCCTTCATACTTGGTCAGCATAGGAGTTTGGGACACATTTCCTTGACATGGGAAATTCATTCAAACAGAAATCTGTACAAATTAACTGTACAGATTAACATTTCACTACCACTGCCCAGGCAGTTATGCTTTTACCCAAACAGCTTGTGATTCTAGTTAAGAAGAAGACCCCAAAGCAGGATGTGAATAATACAAGCAGGAAAGCATATCTTGGTGCCTGTGAGTAGACTTGGCACAAGAGCTCTGCATCACCCTACCTTTTGACTCTAGCTCCACACCCACTTGTTTTAAGTAAGATAAACCAAGTAAGTTTCTATTCCTTGCATTCTTAAAGAGGCTAGTTGGTACATATATTCACTATAAAGTGCTGAAAGATGTTTACTTTTGAGGGAACAAGGATGCTTATTAGATGCTTGTTAGAAATTACCAGGACATAGAGAACATATCTGTGAAGACTATTCAATTTCATTTTGCTTTGATTCCCATGCTCATCGAAATCTTCTACCTTCTAAAGATTTCCATCCACCTTGACATTTATAGTGCAACAGAATGAACAGAAGCATTGCAAGCACTTGAAAATGGACTACAAATTGCACACTATAAGTTCAACTAAAATTCCAATCTATATACCAATTTCTTGTGAATTTTAAGGGCATGGCTAAACTTTCTCTGTTAATTCTGAAAGTCTTGACAAAAAACTAGTTTCTGGCCATGGCCATGTCCCCTGCCTATCCCATGAAGGAAATGCCATGTCTGAGATGCTATTAGATTGAAAAGCTGACATGTTTATCTTATCACTCTCAAAATAAAACGTCTTCTGATTTTTTCTCTTATCATTCTTCCTCACTCTAGTCTCACAAGTGTGAACATTAGGTCCCTAACATATTCAAAACTGATTGTGTCAATGTTCTAGGTGTGGTAAACTGAATTCGTTCATTTTTGCCTACAAAGTTTTGGGAAATGTGCGTTTTCTATTTATGAAATGTTGCAGGGTATATAGGTTAGTTGCCATCCCTGCCCTTAAGCAACTTACTATCAAGATAGAATGTAAGCAGTGGTTGTGATGGTTAACTTTATGTGCCATCGTGGCTGGGCTACGGGATTCTCAGGTAGCTGGTAAAATACTATTTCAGGGTGTGTATGAGATTGTGTCTCTGGAAGACATTAGCATTTGGATCAGTAGATTAAATAAAGATCACCCTCTCCAGTGCACATGGGTATCATACAGGTCACTCAGGGCCTAAATAGAAGAAAAAGGCAGAGTAAGTCCTTTTCTCGGATTGAGCTGAGACATCCAGCTTCTTCTCCTACCCTTAGAAGTGAAGAAAGCTGGAGTTCGCCCTTGCCCTTTCTCCCTACCTACTCTAATCACAGCAACAGAATGTGGATCCAGTGGCTAGATTGTGAAACAAGAGCAACATTGTAGAAATTATAGAAAGTCATCAATGGGCTAGATCCAATATGGTAGTCGGATTGTCTCGACCCAACTTTTCCAAGAGGTTTTCCATGAAAAACTAAAACTCTATCTTGTTTGAGGCAATTTTTTAGTTTTGTTCCTTCCAGCGTACATAATTCTGATCACAATAGCAGCACAAAATAGTGGTGACTAAGATTTCAATAAATAAATAAATAAATAAATAAATAAAATGCCGCTAATGAAGAAAGGCATTTTTCAATAAATATGAATGAAGGGTGTGGTGAGTACCTGGATTTGTGTGAAAAGAACTCTTCCCAGCTGTCACTGAATTGTCTTGCATTCTTATGAGAGGGCTTTATATAATCAGTACCTAATGAAATGTATAGGCCATAAATGCTGGAAAGGCACAGAAAGAAGAGGATCCTGTGGGTTTCGGTCTTCAGATAGCCCTGAAAAGCCATTCAATGAGCTAGACATTACTAGAAAATGTCATAATTAAGAGGGTGAAAGAAAAGGACTCTATCAAGGAAAGGTCAAAGTAAGGTCAAAAGCAGGGCCCAGTACATATATCCTTTGATTCCAGTGGAGAGTCACTTTTAAGGTAGTAAGGAGAGAATATGGCTAGAGAAAAAGAGCTTAGAGTCAAGCTAAGCTTGAATTTCTTTGAATTCAAGGGGAGCTACTGAAAACTTTTGGTATAGGAGAGTTATGAAAATTTCAAGATGGGAACCTCTTTCTTTGCTTTAGTTTTAAGTTCAAATCTATGCATAATACACTTTTTAAAAAGTAACCTGTGAACCTACTCGGTGGCAAGACTTCCAATATCAAGTATTTTATCTAATCTTTATAAGAACCTTGTGAAGTAATACCATCATGAATTGACTTTATAGATGAGGAAACTGAAATATTATGGAGTCAAGAAGTTTGTTTGATATTACTCAAACAGCAAATGGCAAAAGCCAACTCTTCAGCCCAGTCCTGTATGGTATACATAACTTCCTGCTCCTTCCCCTTTCACCACACAATTATGCCATAACTGGAATGACAAACTCAGAACTGACAGTTAAATTAATACTGTGGAATTTAAATGCTCTACTACTAGCATTTTTTTAAGAGAACATATAACTTGACCATAGAAGCTGAATTTCTTCTAAAAATAGAAGTTGATAAATGTCTTTTATGATTACTTTATTCATTTGATCCTTATCTTTAACATAAAAGCATTGAGGTAAAAAAGACACAAAGAGTAAAATTAAATTAGAACAGAATAAAAGGAATCAATGCTTATTACATATTCTATTCCCAAGATCACAAATCTTCAAGGCCATTTAAAGAATAACTGCTGCATTATTGAGAGGCCTTCGCTTTAAACCACAAGGTGGAAAGAGATTGGCTGTGAAGCCATTCTCTCTGAAAACCTTTGAGCTTTGTGTTTAGCTCAAATTCTGAGATTTAAAAAAAAATTAAAATGCTGATTCAACCGTATAAGGACAATGGTTTCCTTTACTCTTTATTGCACTCCCAAGCACTTACAATTTTCAAAGTGTAGCTCTTTTTTGAATATCCTTTCTGAAGGATATAATTTTAAATATGCAATCAAGTCATTTTATTGTGTGACATCATTCATATCAAGTGAAGTTTCTTAGGTACTGAGTACACATAAATAACCGTGAATGTCAATGAGCTCATTGAGCAAGCATGATTTAAAATAATGAAGTAATCTCTGATTGTAGTATTGATTATAAGCAAAAATTTGTAATATATGTTTCTATGTGGGATATATTTCAGAATATCTGTACTTGCCTCTCAGAAATATGGAATTTTGGCTTCTTCATGAACCCTTTTAAGAACCCTAATTCTTACATCCTTTATGTAACTTTCCATTTCAGGTTGTAAATTTCCATCTGGGAAGTCAGGAGTTCAGATGCTCATGTCCTGTGCGTTTTTTCATGTTCAACCACTTCATGAGACATGCCTCCTCTTAAGATGAAAATTAAGCTAATGTATCATTTGAAAAGTAACCCTATTGGTTTTGAAACCTATTAAAAGCTAGGATAAACACAGTTGACCTAAGACACACCGCATACACAAAAATTAAGTGTTTTGTATTTTTTAAACCTCGTTCATCAAAATAAAATTGCAAACTTTCTAGATACTCACATCATCGACGCATAACTTTATAACCAATGTTTATACCAGCTACCTGTGGGAAAGGATCTTGGAAGCATTTCAAACTCATTCCAATAATTAACAAACATTAAATATCTTTACTTCCCAGTTATGCTTAGAGAGAATTATGATATATTTTCAATGATAATGGCAACTAGAAGTAACACTTATTTGTCAATTCACACGCACCAGACATACGTCTAGGTGCCTTAAACTAATCTTCACAGCAACTCTAGATGAGTGTTTTGGCTATCAGTCTCATTTTATAGTTAAGGAAACTGAGGCACAGATACTTGCCAGAATCACACAACTTAACAATAGCAAAGCTGGGCTTTGCATCAGGTTCTGTCCCCAATGTCTTTGCCATGAACCATTATATATATACACACACACACACACACACACACACACATATATATGTATATATATATATATATATATATTTTTTTTTTTTTACTTTTTCAATGAATGACTCAGGTAGTAATTACCAATGATCAGAGATAAACCTAAGGGAATAGTAAAAATTCCAGATGATTAAAGTTGGACAGGGGTTCTAATTCTGATTCTGTGAATAACTTAGCATGTGATATTAGGTGAATGATTCCCCTTTCCTGAG
Source organism: Felis catus (assembly GCF_018350175.1). Classification (NCBI taxonomy): domain Eukaryota; kingdom Metazoa; phylum Chordata; class Mammalia; order Carnivora; family Felidae; genus Felis; species Felis catus. Next base: position 65,022,375 of record NC_058368.1, read on the forward strand.
CTTTAGTTTTCTTTAAAAAAAAAAAAAAAGGAAAATATTTACACTTACCACAATGGGCACTGAGTAATGTATAGAGTTGTCAAATCACTGTATTGTACACCTGAAACTAATATAACACTGAACATTAATTACACTGGAAAGGAAGAAAAGAAGAGAAAAGAAAAGAAATAAAATGATGCCAACTTGAATGGGTTGTTGTGAAAATTGGGAAAAAATATTTATAGTAATAGATAGATGGTATACATACATAATGCCCAATACAGTACCACGTACATGAAAGATACTTTTCTTATGTTTTTATTAATTTAAATATACAACACAAACCAGACTCAAACTAGTGGTTACCATGGTGATAGAGGAGAACCAATAACCTGAGCACTATGTTCAGCTTTCTCATTAACGTTGAAATACTTATCAAGTCATTCAACCTCTCTGGAGTCTCAGTGTCCCCTTTCTTAAGTTTGTTTGTCTGTTTGTTTTTGAGAGGGGGAGGGGCAGAGGAAGAGGAAGAGAGAGGATCCCAAGCAGGCTTCACACTGTTGGCACAGAGCACGACACAAGGCTCGAACTCATGAACCATGAGATCATGATCTGAACCAAAATCAAAAGTCAGACGCTTAATTGACTGAGCCACCCAGACACCCCAATCCCAGCATCCCCTTTTATCTGTAACATACACTGAATGTATGGAGTCCCTCTATTACTTCCCGTTATGGACTGTAAGTTTTTACAACCCTCAAATTACTGTATTGAAACACTACCCCCACAATGCGATGGTATTGGGAGCTGGGGCCTTTGGGAGATAATTAGGATTAGATGAGGTCATATGGGTAGAGCCCTCATGAATGGGATTAGTTCCCTTAACTGTCACAAGAATGTTTGCTTCCACTCTTTGGTCTCTATCATGTGAGGATATCATGAGAAGCAGGCAATGTGCAACTGGGAAGAGGGCCCTCATGAGAACCTGACTAAGCTGGCACCTAATCTCAGACCTCCAACCCCCAGGACTGTGAGAAATAAATTTCTGTTGTTGATATTCAACCCAGTATAGTGGTACTTTAGCCCAAAGAGACTAAGACACCTCCTAATCACCAATATGAACATTACTCCTATTTCCTCTCCCTCCTTAAAAATTCTAATCTTAAGAAGATATATGTCCTGCTTTCGGGCCTCAAAAGGATACCTGACATAATCTGAATCTTTCTTTGAAAGGTACAGCAAGCCTGGTAAGCATAGAAGCTATTGGGGGATTTCTGGAATCTGAGAAACAAAATTGGGATAGGAAAGAATAAATGGGAATGTCAATCCAAAGAACAGGTAAAGCAAGAATACATCAAGATCTTTAAGAGGAGCTAAGAGTTAATATAGAAAGAAAGGACAAGTCCAAAGGACAGAGACACAGGGTGTTGGTTAGAAAAAAAAATGAGTCAAAAGAAATTATGATAAAAGCCCCAGTGGTTCTGCGAAAATATAGAGCATCTAGGTCAGCTTCCCAAAACAATGACAAAATCTTTTGTAAGACATATAAGTATGCTGGGGTGATAAAGGCACAGTGAGAGAATACCATGTCCTCCCTAGTAAAAAAATATTACACTTCCCCCAACCAATGATTCTCAAATTAGGTTGTTCTTAAATTAAAATTCAGATCCTGATTTTGTACATCCAGAATGGGGCCCAAGATTCTCCTTTCCTGACAAGATCCCCAATGATACTGATGCTGTTGGCCAAAGGATGATTCCTTGAATGACAAGTCTCCCAAAGGAGATAGAAGCTCCTGCCATTCTTCCATTTCTTGAACCCGTATCCTCTCCTCAACCTCCAAAAGACTCTACTCCATCCTTTAGCAGTGAGAGACCTTAGCCCCATCTCTACTAGTTCTAGAGTTGTGATGTTCAAAATCTGCTTTTGTTAGAACATCTGACCATCCCCAGGAACTGGGGAAGTAGTAAACAGTATAGGCAAGTATAAGGGGAAAGGAAACGGTCAAATAAGAAAAGCTGCAAGTGTGAGTCAAGATGTTTCTCCAATATCTCTAAGATGGAACTTCAATAAATCTTGCTATAGATGATATATAATGTCTAGAAAAGCAGTAACATTACGCAATGGACTGAAGGTGTCCTCCAAAATTCATATGTTGAAACCAAATCCCCAATTTGATGGTATTTGGAAGTGAGGCCTTTGAGAGATGATTAGGGCATGAGGGCACAGTCCTCATGAATGGGATTAGCACCCTTATAAGAGACCTCAGAGAACTCCCTTGCCTCTTCTATTGTAGGAGGACACAGTGAAAAAATGGCCAACTATGAACCTGGAAATGGGTACTCCCCAGACACAGAATTGGCTGGCATGTTGGTCCTGGACATCCCAGCCTCCAGAACTATGCGAAATAAATTTCTGTTGTTATAAGCCTCCCATTCAATATTATTTTGTTGTAGCAGCCCAGACAGACTAAGGCACACTACCTTTCAGCCAAACACAAGGATAAAATTAGATTCTCCAGGATCCAAATCACTGTTTAAATCATTGTTTCTACAGAATAATAGATTCAAAATTCCACTTGAATATAATTAAGGAATTGGGACATGCTTACACACATAAAAAAAAATTTTAAATATACTTGACTCAAAAGATATTGTACTAGCTAAGTATTTTATACTACTGGATACTTATTTCTAAACATTAAGTACAGTAACAGAAGCTATCTCATAGCTATAAAAATAAAGTAAAAAATTAGTAATAATGAGAATTTTTTTAAGCTTTGGAGAACGTTTAGATGATTTGCTTCCTCCTTGGAAGGAGTACTTAATTTTTTATTAATGATGTTTTTAATTTACATCCAAGTTAGTTAGCATATAGTGCAACAATGATATCAGGAGTAGATTCCTTAATGCCCTTTACTCATTTAGCCCATCCCCCCTCCCATGACTCCTCCAGCAACCCTCTGTTCTCTATATTTAAGAGTCTCTTAGGTTTTGTCCCCCTCCCTGTTTTTATATCATTTTTGCTTCCCTTCCCTTATGTTCATCTGTTTTGTATCTTAAAGTCTTCATATGAGTGAAGTCATATGACATATCAGACAAAGGGTTAATATCCAAAATCTATAAAGAACTTATCAAACTCAACACCCAAAAAACAAAAAACCCAATGAAGAAATGGGCAAATATTTAATTTTTAACATTTTAGATCCACTATAATAATTTGGTTTAAACTTAAGCTGCTCCATATTCTTAAAAATTGGTTGAATTTTAAAAAATCAGTGATATTACTATTTCACTTATTAATATTTTTAACCAGATGTTGCAGTTTCATGAAAAGAAATTTCTTATTTCTATTAAATATATCCAAGTTGATATTTCGTATTTATACCCTACTTCCCAATGAAGATCACCAAATCTTAGAGTAAACATTGTGAGCTGAAAAGCTTGAAAATTTTTAAAAATTTTTTTAAACATTTATTTTTGAGAGACAGAGCATGAGCGAGAGACAGAGAGAGAAGGAGAAACAGAATCTGAAGTAGGCTCCAGGCTCCAAGATGTCCACACAGAGCATGAGGTGGGGCTCAAACTCACAAACTGTGAGATCGTGACCTGAGCTGAAGTTGGATGCTTAACTGACTGAACTGCCCACGTGCCCCAAAAGTTTGAAAAATTTTATTGCTACTACAATTTTCTGAGGAGATTCTTTCCTTGAATATATTCTTAAAACGGCATTTATTTTAGCTCCAAAATTTCTATCAAAACTCTTTTGGAATTCAAATGCATTATGTTTACTGAATCTGCTGAAATATGAAATAATTTGGTTAAAAATAAGACGATCATTTAATAGTGTGTCAATATTTTTTACTAAAAATATGTATGAATGTAAAGCCAATACCGAAATACTTGCAATTCCAGAATGCTCCAGTCATAACTAAAAGGGGGAAAGTTAGACTTCAGACAATTCCTTTCTTCCTGACCTTATCCCCCAGAACTACAAAAAATAAATTCTTCCCACATTCCTGTCCTATAGTTGCCAAAATACCTAGCAGGAAAATGCAAAATATTTAAAATATTTCCATCATCAAAATATAAAACAAAGAAAATAAATTTTTAAAAATTATTTTTACCCTTTCTTTGAAAAAACAGTGGGTATGAGCTTATAATGTACAGAATTCTCCTATGGCTTCTAAATTTTTTATCAACTTAATTTTTCCCTATTCTACTCAAGGAGGATAAGAAGTCCGTCAGACCAGAGAGGTGAAGAAAGTTCCTCCAACCTCCTCTAGACTCAAGTTTAGTCTGTGTGGGCCTCTGAGGTGTAAAAAGCTTCCCACAGATGTGAAAGGCTAGTTGCTTGTGGCCCAGTTGCTGTGGTCTAAATGGGACCCTTCAGCACGGACTTCCCTATCACAGCTGGAATTCTGTAACAGATGCCATAAGAGGCCCCAGTCAGTGGTGACCTATAGAAACATCACCGTAGGAACAGCATTGCCCTTCTTCTAATGCCCAAGCACACACCATTTCCAGTCTGTTCAGAACAGAAAGCCTAGATAAAATAAGATTGAGCATGTACTCTGCTTGTCTTAAGGAAAATTGCTCAACCTCTGAAGATATTCTTCTGAGAGCAGAGAAAGAATGTGACAAAATATTTAGGCATGGAATGGCCCTGTCTGTGCAAGGAGAGTACCCAGTTGTTAACCACTTTTGCATGAGCTTCATAGAAAAACAAGGTCCAGTAAGCTTAAAACTGATAATTTATGACTACAAGTTAATTTTCTATCATGGTTTCTTGGCTCACATGGCCCACCAGGATAAAATCGTATAAAGAAAACAATGCAGAGGTCTTAAAAGACTCTTTGTAGAAACTCCATTAGGGTTTATTCTTATGTGACATTTATAATGACCCTTTGTCTGTATCTGGTTCTTGTGGTACCGTGGAAGACTGATAATAACTGAGAGTCCGTGGACCAATCCTACAGCTCCTAAAAGTCTTAGGGTCTTTATTTCAGAGGACTAAAGATATTGAGCTTGATGGATTTTTAAGATTTTTACCAATTCCCTGACTAAGCATAGTCATAATTTTCTTTTACTGATTACTGCAAAAAGTCTATACCCAATCATACTATCAGCTACTCAACAAACAACAGTTTCTTTCACTCAGCATGCATTTGCTCAAAAGTCCAAACAAGTCCTGCCACATTAAGATAAACTACTGTTAACTATAGACATGAACACAATTCTAACTGAATGTATGCCCATGTTGGGTTTACTCTTCCATAATTAATCACCCATCAATTTTAAAAATTGGCAGTTAAAAAAAATAACACAGATATATTACAGATATTTAAAGAATTCAAAGGGTCTAGAGGAAGAATAAAGTAATAAGTAGTAAACAGCTAAGTGGAAAATCTAATTGTAAAATTTCCAAGTGAATTGTTTAGTAGTTGCTTTAGGGAGAGAAGAGTTAATGGCTTGTCAACTTGAAACCATAGCAGCTCTTCTGCAAATATCACTCCTCAAATATCAGTTAATGCTCAAAGGCTAAACAAGACACTGCCTACAGTACTACAAGTTTTCTGTCAAAGACGCCGTATTTATAGGTGAAATTGGCCTTGCTACAAAGAGAAAATTGTACTTCAAAAAGTTAATGAGAAACTTTGCAGTGAACTGAAGAACATGCACTGTATTTTAATGGCATAATTCTGTTCGTGAATGTTTCTGTGGCATTTACTCAGTTTATTATCTAGAAATTAATCAGATGATTTGGCAACAAATTAAAATATTAAATGCCATTTTACCCATACAATTATTTCATAATTGTTTAAATCTTATAGCACTGATACATCCCAGAAATAATGATAAGTAATTAGCTAGCTATCTCTTTAATGTAATTAACCAGACTCAGTTGCTTTTACTGATTGAATTAATAAGTGCTTTCATCCCTGTGGGGCCGAAAGAAAGAAAGAAAGAAAGAAAGAAAGAAAGAAAGAAAGAGAAAGAAAGAGAGAAAGGAAGAAAAATTAGACCCAAAAGTTAGCTTAGTTATTTTTAAATAGTTTCAATACAGAGAAAATTTGGAGAATATTATAAAAAAAAAAACAAACTTCTTTTTTACAGAATCATCCGAGTAAAATTTTGCATGATGTTTTGTCACTTCTGAATATTTTATTTTACATATCCTACAAAAAAAGGATATTTCCCACATAACTGCAATACAACCATCAACATCAGAAATTTTGCAATGTTTTAATCTATTCCACAGACCCCATTCACATTTTATCAATTACTCCAACAATGTCCTTCATAACCAAAGGATTCAGCTCAGAACCATGTCTTAGTTTTCATGCTTCTTTTGTCTCCTTCACTCTAGAACTTTTTTAGTCTTTCTTTGATTTTCATAACCTGGCACTTTTGAAGATTACAGGCTGGCTATTTTTTAGAATATTCCTCAAACTGTGTTCGCTTGGTATTTCCTCATGATTAGGCTCAGAGTTTTCATTTTGGAGAAGTATATAAAGGATGTATGTCCTTTTCAAGGCTTGATTTTAGATACTTCTCTATTCATGGAGTTTGCATTTACAAAACATATTTTGGCATTCTTTTTTCATAGAGTCAGTTCCTAGACACAGCAAAACCATGGTTAAAAATTAAATAATAAAGATGGTCTTTAGGCCATAAAAGTTGACCTGTCGTTTGCCTGGAAAATGCATTTGCACCCTTAATTTGCAAAGATACAGTTAATATACATATATCATAGTGACTGTTCCCTATCATCTCTAGAAATTGATAAAATTATCTTACACGTTAATGAAAAGAAACTACAAATGTTGATACAAATCACTGAATAAAGGCCTTTATGTGTGGAAAGCGTGATGTTTAATAAAGAAAACACAGTTCTCACACAGTTCTCGCACAGCTACCTTCAAGTAGAAGAAAAATCCGTTTTGTGCTTTCTGGCATTCCAAACAACATACAATATGCCACTTTTCCGTTTCCTTGAATGATAGCCTTTAAAACGATCACAAACTCCTTGGTTTGCATTATCCTATACAAAGTGTCTTGATAAAAGGCAAAAGCTATGTTATATAGCATGATGGATCTCAGCCCTGCCCCTTCTCACATCCCCCATCCCAAAGATGTCTAGAGATTGCTCTAAACAGTAGGGGTAATGGAGATCCCAGCTCTGATGGAAAACATATTGAGGCCTAATGGACTACTAGGGTACATGACATGCATGACACTGGGGAGCAATCCTGCAGCGAGCACTTGCTTCCCTGGGGAGGCATCAACACTGGTGCTGGGGATGGTCATCATGCTTCAATCCGTTCCTTCACAGGGCTGCCCCGCTTGGAAGAGCCAAGCTGCCATATGGCATATTAAAGATCTCTCCTAATAAATCTAGCTAAGCAGGCCATTCCTTCAAGCTGCTTTTTTTATATATGTGTATAATATAGTTTATTGGTTGTTACCAACATCTGGGCCAGGGACTGAGGACAGTATGTATCCCACACTGAGGATGCTGGTTCCCTATTATCTGCATCATTGACTTTGAATGTTAGGAAGTATATTTTCGTGCTGATGCATAGCTGTCTTTATGAGATCCTGTAGAAATAAAATGTACAATGAGATGCGGTGCTGACAAAAAGGAAGAGGGGTGCTTAACCCCTTTTATTATATTTTTATGCATGATTATACAGCTAGAAAATATCTGTATATATAGGTAGAACCTGGAGCTCAAGATTAGGAGAGAAGCAGGGTCTCTAAAATGGTTCTCAAAATATTACCTACTTAGCTCAATGGCACAAACCTTATTTCTGTGGTTGTCTAATAACATGGATCACGTAGTCTATTTTAATATGGCTTTGGAAAATAGGAATTTATTTATTTTAAATCCTTCCCCCAAAACACTTCTATTACTGCTAGAAGGAAAAGGCAGAGGAACAGGGGTTTAATATCAGACACCCTACACTGTGTAGGATAAAAACTACTAAGCCTTTCCTAAGGTGGCATTTTGTCACACACACACACACACACACACACACACACACACACACACACAAAAGAGTGGGGAATAGACAAAGTTATTGCCATAACTGAGAAGAAAAGCTTTCATCTGACACACAAGATTTTCCATGATGTTTCTACAACTATGGAGACAGAAAATTGCCAAGGAAAGAACGACATGGATTGCTGATTATATTTGTGGGTTTCAGCCTGCTCTATTGTTGCCCTGGGGCAAAAGCTTTGAGAAGTAATACAGATATTCACTTTGTGCCTATTATTGCATTTGTAAGTTAAGTATTTCCTTCTTTTAAGCACCACGATCTTTTTTCTACACACTATAGCCTTGATATTAAATGAAATCGGAAGGACTACAATTGATAGATGCCTGTTGAATATATTTTTCTCTTGGTACTCATCTCCTGTTTTATCCTATTTAATGTCATAAGCCAGTACTTACTGGCTATACATACAGCTACTTCTTATTTCTGGACTCCGAATCATACATCTGGCTTCAAACATATCATAACAATAACAACTGGTTGTATTTCATATATACATATATATATATATATATATATATATATATATATAATCACATTCATTTATATATAAATATCACACATCTATTGACATGTGTATCATATATGTATACCACATATATATTTACATATATACCACATATTTATATATTTACATATATATGTGTATATGTATATATTCATCCCTTATATCAGATTTCAAAGCTTTTCAGAAACCACAAATCTTTGAACGATAGCCTTGAAGATGTATAGCTATATCTTCAGAGCAATCAAGATATATTCTTAATATATGAGAAAATAAAGCCTGTCTCAGAATGAAGAACATTGGGAAAAATCCTGAATCAAGAGTTTTCGGAAGATAGTTGTCTAATTCTATGAAAGTAGCAGAGGAAGAGTTGAAATAGAAGAGAAGGAAGAAAGAGTTGAATAGAGGAAATATAAAAATTTGGGGGAGATGGAAATGAATTCTGGATATGAACTTATTTCAAAGCATATGTCACTAATCATCTTCATTGCCAAAAGTCAATAAAATCATGTGAACTAACTGACCATGTCATTGCTGAGGTATCTACCATATAGAAGGTTAAATCGCTTTAACCACCAGGTGGCAATGACTCACCACCTTCTAGGATGTATAGTTTTTTACAAGGCCACATTCTGCATTACAATCTAAGAAGACCCTATGCCCACCAGCGATATCTCCATCACTAAATTGTCATCACAGACTGAGTGCTTCTCTTTTCAGCAATAACTACCATGGCTATGTACTAGATAACAATGATGAAAACCACAGTTTATTTGTGGGTCAGTGTAGAAATGCCAAAGTAGGACTTAATGGCAGTATTCAAGAAGAAGAAATGTGCCTGACCTCCTTTCTCTTCACCGTGAGTATTCCAGGAAGGCAATTACTGGAAATTTTCATGTCTGTAGCTCTCTCCATCACCTACTGCCCGATACCACTCAAATCCAGAATTACCAATCTCAGCTTAGCTTTAGGAATCATTGAGGCCAAAGAACCTTCAGAAAAGGTAGAAAGAAAGATTTCAAAAAGATAAAAAACAAAAACAAACAAAAAACCCGATTCCACCGAAACAGTGTAGGGTAAAAGTCAAGTATATGACTTCTGGAATCAGATTTGGCTGAGGATGGAATCTGTCTCCACCATTTCTAAGCAGTGTGACCATCATGGAAGAAGTGAAATCTCCATACCTCAGTTTCCTTACCTGTAAAATGGAATTGTTGTGAGGAATAAATAATCTATTATATGTAAATCATTTCAAGTTGCAGTATATTTATATGCTTATAAAGACAAACACACAAATAAAAGTCTTAGCACATTATCTGCTTTCTAGTTGCCTCTAATTCCCTAGAAGTCTTATTGTGTTAACTGAAATAAACAAGAGAACTGGTTTAAAAAAAAAGACCAACACCTTTAAAAAATATGCTTATGGGGTGCCTGGGTGGCTCAGTTGGTTAAGCGTCCAACTTCGGCTCAGGTCATGATCTCACAGTTTGTGAGTTTGAGCCCCGTGTCGGGCTCTGTGCTGACCGCTCAGAGCCTGGAACCTGCTTCAGATTCTGAGTCTCCCTCTCTCTCTCTGCCCCTTCCCCACTTGTACTCTATGTCTCTTTCTCTCAAAAATAAACAAACATTAAAATTTAAAAAAATTTTTAATAAAAAAAATAAAAAAATAAAAAATATGCCTATACTAGATCATTATGGTAATCATTATGGAATTATACACTGAAACTCAAAAATGCTTCACCAAGCATGTGAAACCCCACTAAAAATAGAAAGTTAAGGGGTGTCACTAACTCAGTCATAATTTCAAAACTGACTGAAACAAAGATAGCCCTACAGTTGTCCAGGATTTTCTATTGCAGGCAGTTGTTTAAATGAAGTTTTAAACAAAATTGCTGAAAAATGCAACCTTGGAGCATGACTGACAATAAACAACTTCCCACCAATATGATTGTTTATGCTCCTCAGTAGAGTTTACTTGGCCACTTTATTTCTTATTATGAAACACGGTAGTACAGCCACCATCCTGTAGAGATATATGGTAAGCATTTTATGAGACAGGCAAAGCTTTTAGAATTCCTTTTGAGCTTTGTTAAAGTGAACATGCGAAAATAAAGTTGTCCCGTGTGAAGGAGGGAAAGCACTTTTTAGTCTGGCTGGCAAAATGAAATCATGCGGGGTAGCTGACGCCGGAGGCCCTGATTGAGTCAGTGCCAAGCCCATCAACATTACTCATTCTGATGGATTAGGGAAAACATTCGGTTTATTTTCATGTGAGAGATACAGCTACATCTGGTGAGCTCTCATATCCCACTTCAATTCATAAGGGGTTTATTATTATTTTGCAGAATGAAGATGACTGTACCACAAATAAAGGAGCAATGAATAACTCAATAATTTTTTTTTATCTTGCATGAGCAAAAGGGAATAAAATAACATGAAGAAAATGAAAGCTATCATGCCCTAATCTTGCAAGTTTTGTGTAAGGATGCTACATTATTGTTGATTTGACACGATACTGCTGTTATCAGGTTAATGATATACAATTCTGTCAAGCTGTTCACACCATTTTGGAGAAGCCTGTATGTATGTTTGCCATCTTTGGACTTCTATAGATAAAAGCTGTTTTATCATAAAAGGGAATCTTTTGAGAGCTGAATTCATATTAATGACTTATCTTTAGCTGTGCTCAGTCTCTCTCTGAACTAAAAACAAGTGATAGTTTGTCCCAAAAACAAAAGAGAGGGACTCCTCTGCCTCCACCTTCCCAAAATTTCAAGCATGCCTGCCATCTGAGGGATACAGCTTATGTCAAATGCTGAGTTACAAGAGACTTTGGGGAACAGTGTAGTTCTAGAAACGACCTAATTGGAATGTTTTGTAGCTGATAATGATTTCATATTTCTTCATTGAAATGGTAATTCCCCACAACTTTACAGGGTTCATAATTAACACAAGCAACAACACCTGAGTTATATTTGGAAAAAGAGCATACATTTCACCAAGCCAGTGTCTCTTTGGCATACCATAAAATTACAGGAAAAGTTGCTGCTACAGCATTCCTCGACAGCTTGTCACATGGAAGCACATTTCATTAAGAGACTGAACAAAATCTCCAAAATGCACCATTCCTTAAGGAATGCAACATTCCTTAAAATGCTTCATGTTGAGCATCTATGGTTGAACTTTAAGAGGTTGAAGCTCTAGAATGGTCTCTCTCGCCAAATCAAATTTAAAATAAAGGTTTCTGATAATGTAAGGTGTTGGGAACTAGATGGCAATGATTTGGGGAATGCCATTTCTTCTTCTGAGCTTTCAAAAAATTTTTTTTTCGTTACTGTTGTATTCAGGGAAACGCCTCATCCACAAGAAACCTTTATATGAATTACCATAATACCCCATCTAGGCAGCAGCCGCTCTGTGGACACATGGTTTGAAAGCAGTCAGTGATTCATACTAATTTAAGAATTCGCCCACTTTTCCAGGATGATGCAACCCCATAGGGCACCATGGCTTGAAGAGTAGAGCAAGGGTTGTATTTTGTCACCTGGATTGTTTGCCTTTTTTAAGGAATAATTTTGCAGAAGGCTCCACATGTCTCTCCAACTGTATGGCTGTGCTCTCATCTTTGTATTCCTTCATCTACTAAATGAAGACTACTGAAATGGCAGAAATAAATGAGATTTTAGAAGAGATGGAACATGGATTATAAATTTCCCTGTGTTAATTTCTTTAGAGAAAAACTTTATAAAGAGTAAAATGATGCCACTGTTAGATCAGTCACACTGGATGCGTGAAGCCAGAAAATCAGTTAATTCCATTAACGGTTCTATTTTTTCATTCAACTTATAGAATCAAAGTAAAGATCTTGAAAGCTTATGTTGTCAAAGATGAAACATCTAACATTGTAAATGTTGTGATAAATGGGTTTAAATGTTAAATATTAAGAAAAATTACTTGTTCTGTAGTGACAACATGAACACAAATTTTGATAGAGGTCAATGTTGAGTATCATGATATAAACAATGTTCTTGCTCAATTAAGAAAACCTGCACATCATAAATGTTCTTGGAATGAGTTGCAGTGGTCATACATTTCATTAATGTATCCAAAACCCTATGCTACCCTTCAAACTGAAATAGAAGTGCAACTGTCAAAATGTGGAGACACACACACACACACACACACACACACACACACACACACTATGCACACCAAGAGAAAACCGTCTAAAATTTGTGATGGAGTTGGTATTGAATTTTAGAAATATTTCTGCATGGTAACAGATATTTCTTCTTGCTGCCTGTAACAGTTTTAGAAAGTTGAAACCTTTGAAGTATTATTTTGTAAAACACCCTAGTGCCCTATAATTGTGTTGCATTTGTGTGTGTGTGTGTGTGTGTGTGTGAATGAGTCCTTTAAATTTTGGTTACATTTTGTCCAAAATCAGTTGGAAATTTTAAATCAAATTATTCAACAAATTAATTCTCCCCTGAAGTTCTATATTTTTAGTATTTCAACTTGTAGGAATAATCTTTTGATGAAAATCCTATTCAAAATTACATAAATGTATATTGATTACCTGAATTGAGTACAATAAAGAAGTCCTCTAGTTTTATAGCATCTAAATTTGGTAAATGTTAAAAATAAGCATAATTAGAGACTTGGACAAATTTTATCTTGAAAATATTTCTCAAATGAAGGTACACTGAAGACTAAAATACTTATATATATACCAATACAAAAGTAACACATTATAAACTTCATTTAATAGAATTTTCTCTGAGTTTACTAGGTATACTTTAGCAGCTATAGAGGAAGTAGTTCCTTAATTAAAAATTATGTTTAAATAAAAAAGGAAATCAAAAATACCAACAATTTCAAATGTTATTAACCATAAAATACAACTTTAGAGAAGATTTCAGGCAATTCTTAGATTGAAAATTACTTTATTAAATAAATGTGTTCTTCAGAAAAATAACACTGACTTGGTATTAGAGATATGGAAACTGAGTACTATTTGAACATATACCAAGAATAATTATTTTATGGTTTTTTCCATAGGATCATTATAAAGGAGTATTTTATATGGCTATATATGTTTTTGGAAATTTGTTTTAATTTTTGTTGATTTTTTTTCTTTTAAAGTTCACCCATTTCTCCTACCACCTACATCATACAACCACCACTCTGTTCTCTGTATCTATGAACTTAGGCTTTGAGGGGATTTTATTCTTTGTTGGTTTTTAAATTCCACATGTAAGGGAGATCATATGGTATTTGTCTTTCTCTGACTTATCTCATTTAGCCCTTGAGGTCCATCTATGTTGTTGTGAGTGAAACAAAACTTCATTCTTTTTCACGGTATAATAATAATCCACTCTATAGAAATATATCTAGATATATCCATTCATCCATCGATGGACACTTAGATTGTTTCTATATCTTGGCTATTGTAAATAATGCTGCAATGAACATGAGTGCACATATATCTTTTTGAATTAGTGCTTTTGTTTTCTTCAGATACTCAGAAGTGGGATAGCTGGATCATATGGTAGTTCTATTTTTACAGTTTTTTTTAGAAACCTCCATACCGTTTTCCATACTGGTGGCACCAATTTACATTCCTACCAAGAGTACACAAGGGTTCCCTTTTCCACTTCTTTGCTAACACTTGTTATTTCTTGTCTTTTTGATAATAGTCATTCTAACAGGTGTGAAGTGATATCTCATTATGGTTTTGATTTGCATTTCCTTGATGATTAATGATGTAGAGCATCTTTTCATGTACTTGTTTGGAAAAATGTCTATGCAGATCTTCTGCCCATTTTTTAATCAGTTTTGGCTTTTTTTTTTTTTTTTTTTGCTATTGAGCCAAATGAATTGTTTATATATTTTGGAATTTAGCACCTTATCATATATAAGATTTTCAGTTATTTACTTCATTCAGTCAGTTGTCTTTTCATTTTATTGATGGTTTCCTTTGCTCTGCAGAAGCTTTTTAGTTTGATGCTATTTCACTGGTTTATTTTAGCTTTTGTTGTTTTTGTTTTTGGTGTCAGATTCAAAAAATCACTGCCAAGTGATTTCTTGCCACCTAGGTTTTCCTTTAGGAAAAATTTTATGGCTTCAGGTCTTACATTGAACTCTTTAATCCATTTGAGTTAATTTTTGTGTTTAGTAAAATACAGTAGTCCAGTTTCATTCTTTTGCATGTGGCTGTCCAGTTTTCCAAGCACCATTTATTGAAGAAATGGTCCTGTCCCCATTGTATACTCCCCATGTATATAAAAATGTTTTCTGAGGGGAAACTTTCTGGCTCAGTTGGTTGAGCATCTAACTTCAGCTCAGGACATTATCTAACAGTTAATGAGTTCGAGCCCCACGTTGGGCTTGCTGCCATCAGTGCCGAGCCCACTTCAGATCCTTTGTCCCCCTCACTCTCTCCCTTCCCCCACTGAGCTCTCCCAAAGATAAACATTTTAAAAAATGTTTTTTTCAATTGAACTACTTTATAGGGCCACCAATATAGTAAAACCTATTTATATGTTAATATAGAAGTATTTCAAAAATTGTAACATTTTTAGCACTCCCTTTCACTCTAGGAAAGATGTCTTAGGGTGCATTTCTTTGTTTAGGGTGCATGCTCTTTCTCTCCAAATCCATCCTCATTAATTGCCCAAAATACATTATCCCAATGGTCTATAGCAGAGACTGAATCACAGACACATTTCCCGGGATTGTAGGAATTTATGGAGCCAGTGAAGGAGGGTGAAGGTGGGACAGGGACACACAAGTTAATTGCTAATTGCTCTAATTGGTTGCCATCTGTCAGCTGTTACCATTTTTGAGCTACCAATATTGATGTTATGTTATTTCAGATTGATATTTAATGAATCCATGAAGTGTTTCCATATGTGCTTTTGTCCCTAAAGAGTGATGATGATGTTGGCTCCATATACCTCATTTATAACTAAGACTTTTCAGTGTACTGAAATAGAATTTCTTTAACAGTTTGGAAGCATTGATTGTTTTATGAAACAAAATGGTTCAACAGATAGGACTTCGGTAGCTATGGATTGTAAGAAGTCATATGAAGTTATTATTACTTCACAAGAAAGTTCAGACTAAAATGAAAGTCTAATTTGGCATCAATACCGGTCGTTTTAGGGGAAGTTCTACTGGTCTCAACACTTCAAATGTTAGCTTCCATAAAAAGACAAATCACACAATATAAGACAGATTATAATAGAGAAAGATGTTGTTCATTGAGAAGTTAGTCACAAAAACTGAATATTTTTCTCCAAAGGACTTATTTTTCAGAACAAATATATATCTACTTGTGTGGAAATAGCTACAAATTACTTGGTAGAAAAAGAGATCCTATTGATATTTCAAGAAGGAAATTTTTACATGTAGGCTAATAAACATATAAAGGTACCAACAAAAAAAATAACATTAACATTCAAAATAAATTCTAATCTGTATTATTTAATTTAAAAAGGAAAATTTTTAAAAGGCAGTTTTAAAACTTTTAAAAGGCATTTAAAAATTGTTAAGTATTTTTAAAAGACAATGCTTAAATTCTCATTACCAAGAATTTCTGTTGTTAAATTCCCATAAAGAGAAATCATTTATGTAATTCCATCAAAAAAAACATAAAAAGTAACAAAAACTGGAAACAAATAAATATACCAGGTTATTATCTTTCTTAAAATGTTTGTAAGAAATCAATAGCATACATTGGCTTCTGGCCAGACATGTGAAAAAGATCTTGGAAGTCCACACTGCTATCTCACAAAAAGAAGAAGAAAAAAGAAAAAAGAAAAACTGAACAAACTGAAAATTAACAAGTCTCTTTAGATCTCTCAGAAAACTGAGGTCATAGAACAAATCGCTGCTCCTGAACTAGAGATAGATAGAATCTATAGAACAGAAGCAGATTATTAGACAGAATCATAGAACAGAAGCATTACTGGAGCCAGCAACTGACAGGCACTCGTAAAATATAACTGGCTAATTGCCAGAGATGGAGCATGGACTCGCTTGAGAGAGAAAAATTTGTTGGGGATTTAGCCTTGGAAGGACACCCCCATTTCCATGACTTAACTCCTAGAGCCCTACCAGAATCTCAGGTAAAGATTACAGAGAAATCCTCTCAAGCTTCTGAGAAGAGGGGGAAGGTAACCATTGAAATACACCCAGAGTTTTCTGTTCTCCTTAAAAAAAGGCCTACCCTCTAGAGAAATTATTTTACCAAAACCAAACTCACTTGGGTTTTTACTGGACCTGACAGACCACAGGAAGGAAAACACTCACACTTTAGCCACCTCTCACCTTTGAGGTGGGAGAAAGGAAATACTCAACTCCAGCCCCTATAGTCTTCCTCCCTTCTTCATCTGACTGAGGTGATGGAAATGAAAGGGAGAAGCCCTTGTGGAAGTTCACTAAAAGAATGGGATCTAATCAAAGGAGCATAAAACACTTCCCCTCTCCCCACAACTTACTAGCTTATCAATAGAGCTCTTGTTTCACAAGGGATTGTGACTGTAAGAACAGTAAACTTCAAACTACATTTGAGCAAGAGTGTCTAGGAGAAGTCAAAGACATCAGGGGAGACGAAAACAAGGACACTAGAAGAAATTTTTATCATTTGACACCACAGCTATAGCAAAGAGTAAAACACACCCTAAGTCCTAGCCAGATAACCTAAAGCCTCACATCAAAAGACTATACCTAACTTCCTTTTACCCAATACATCATGTCCAGCTCTCAACAACAACAACAAAATTACAAGGCACGCTACAAGGCCAAAATGCAGGCAGAAGAGAAAAATCAAGCCTCAGAACCAGACTCAGGTATGGCAGAAAGTTTGGAATTATTAGATCAAAAAATCTAAATTATTACACTAAAGCCTTTAATTGTAAAAGTGGACAACATGTAATAACAGATAATGTAAGCAGAAAGATGGCAACACTGAAAAAAAATATATGAAAGGAAATGCTAGAGATCAAAAGTATTGTAAGATGTAAAGTATGCCATCTGATGGGCTCCTCAGTATACTAAACATAAAGGAAGAAAAGACTCAATGAGCTTGAAGTTAGGGCAGTAAAAATTCCAAAACTGAAAAGTAAAAAGAAAAGAAGAATGAACAGAATACTACAGAAAATCAAAGAAGAAAATCTTGAAAGAAGCCAGAGGACAAAAGCACACCTTACTCATTTACTGAGTGAGGGACAAGGATGAGAATCACACGAGATTTCTCTTCAGAAATCATGCAAACAAGAAGGAAATGAAATGTGACATTTAGAGTGTTGAAAGAAGAAAAGAGGGGTGGGGAAAAAAAGTGTTGAAAGAAAAAAAGCAACTAACCTAGAAATCTGAATCCAGCAAAATTATTCTTCAAAAGTAAAAGGCAAATAAAGACTTTCTCAAACAACCAAAAATCGAGAGGATTTTTGTCAGCAGATCTGCCAGATATGGAATGTTAAGAAGTTCTTAAGAGAGAAGAAAAAGGGTGTTCAGAAGCTAGAATCTACATAAAGAGAAAAATATTAGAGATGGAATAAATGAAAGTAAAATACTTTTCCCTTTTTCTTAATTGATCTAACAACTAAAATTTTGCTCAAAATATTAATGGCAACAATGTTGGGTGAGCAAAGCTTATGGATAAGTAAAATGGCAGCATTACAACAAACAAGGGAAAGGAACTGGGAACTCCCTGAATTACCCACAGTACCTGTGAAGTGCTATAGTGTTATTTATAAGCAAACTAACTTAGGTTAGTTGTATGTGTAGATTGCAAAGCCTAAGGGAATCATGAAAACTTAAAAGAAAAAAAGCATAATTGATACATTAAGAGAGTATAGAAAATGGACACATTCAAAATTCTGTTAAAACAAGGCACAAAAAGAAATCAGACAACAAAATAAAGAACCATAAATATGAAATAGTTACAGATACAGAGGATAGTAGTCCAACTATATCAATAATCTCTTTAAATATTAATGGTCTAACTATGCCAATTAAAAAGACAGACACTGTCAGAGTGGATTTAGTAGAGAAATTGAATCAATAATCATTGTTTCTTCCAAAACAGAAAACACTGGTCCCAGATGATTTCACTGTTTTTTCTACCAAATACTTAAAAAAGACCTACCAATATCTGCAATCCTCCACAAAACAGAAGCAGAGGGAATACTTCCTAACCTATCCTATGAAGCCAACATAATATCAAAATCATACAAAAACATTATCAGGAAAGGAAAACTACAAATATCGTTCATGATCATAGAGGCAAACCTTAACAAACTATCAGCAAAGCCAAATTCAATATTGTATGAAAAGAATTATGTACTGTGATCAAGTGGCATTAATTCTCAGTATACAGGACTGGTTTAACAATCAACGATCAACTAATGTAATCCATTACATCAACAAGCTAATGAAGCAATATATGATCATATTTAGATGCAGAAGAAGCATTTGACAAAAGTCAACACTCATTCAAGATAAAACTGCTCCACAAAGTAGGAATAAAAGGGACCTTTTCAACCTGACAAGGAACATCAATTAAAAAATCTACAGACAACAGTGGTGAGAAATTAGATGCTCTTCCCTACAAACAGAAACAAGACAAAAACAATCTCACCACCCCTATTCAATATTGTACTGGAAGTTCTCACTAATGTAAGACAACAAAAGAAAATAAAAGGTGTACAGATTGGGAAGGGAAAGATAAAACTGTCTTTGTTTGCAAATTACTTGATTTACTTGATATAGAAAACCACAAAGAATCAACAAAAACTGTCAATAATAAGTAGTAATGGCAAGTTTTCAAGATACAAAGTTAATGTACAAAAATCAGTTGCTTTACAATTTACCAGCAATAAATAATTAGAAATTTAAATTTAAAAACCCAACACGATTTATATTATGCCAAAAAGGATAAAATACTTAGGTACAAATCTAACAAAATATATACAGATGCTATAGGAGGGAAACTACAAAACTCTGATAAAAGAAAGAAAATCTAGGGGCGCCTGGGTGGCTCAGTCGGTTGAGCATCTGGCTTCGGCTCAGGTCATGATCTCAGGGTTTGTGAGTTCGAGTCCCCCAATTGGGCTCTGTGCTGACAGAGCTTGGAGCCTGCTTCAGATACTGTGTCTCCCTCTGTCTCTGCTTGCTCCTCCCCTGATCGTGCTCTGTCTCTCTCTCTCAAAAATAAATAAAGATTAAAAAAATTTAAAGAAAAGAAAAGAAAGAAAATCTAAATATATGGAGATATATTCCATGTTCATGGTAATTCTGTGTATTTTCTGTCCAATTTTTCTGTAAACCTAAAATGCTAAAAAAAAATAGTCTACTAATGTGAAAACAAAAATAATATGGACAATAATGTTTGAAAAGTGTTTAAAAAGACTGAAGGGAAATATTCCAAAATGTGCTGCCTTAGGTGATATAACTGTTTTACTTCTATAGACTCTCCAAATAAAAAGAGGCATATGCTACTTTTATAAGAGAAAAAAAAATCTTAATTACTAACATCATGAATCAGTAAATTCAGAAACTTTCAGTAATATAGCAAACAGCTTTATTTTTCCATGTGCTGTCCCTATTTTTTTACAATGTCAAATGCAATTGATACTACTTAACAAAGAAGGATTATATTCTTCTATGAAATTTTATTATCAGAGTTATAACCGTGTAATGTTAAAAAGAATTCTTGCCTTCACAAGAAGTTTTAAATAATCATTTAAACATATGAAAGGATGCTTACTTCACTCATAAGTTTAAAAAAGCCAAACAATGGGGCACCCGGGTGGCTCTGTGAGTTTAGCCACCGACTCTTGATTTGGGCTCAGATCATGATCTCGGGTTTGTGAGACTGAGCCCCAGGTCAGTCTCCTTCCTGACAGCGCAGAGCCTGCTTCTCTCTCTCTCTCTGCCACTCTCCCCTGCTTGCACGCTCTCTCAAAATATTTCTTTAAAAATTAAAAAAATAAATGAACAGAAAAGAGCAAAACAAAAGCATTTCCTTTTTTTTTTTTTTAATGTTTGTTTATTTTTGAGAGAGAGA